>NC_091567.1:13310464-13312964 GCF_042767895.1 Penaeus vannamei
TATTATTGTTATTATTATTATTATTATTATTATTATTATTATTATTATTATTATTATTATTATTATTATTATTATTATTATTATTATTATCATTATCATTATTATTATTATTATTATTATCATTATTATCATAATTATTGCCATAATGATAATTATACATATCATCATCATCATTATTGTTATTATCATCATCATTATTATTATCATTATCATTATTATTATTATTATTATTATTATTATTATTATTATTATTATTATTATTATTATTATTATTATTATCATTATTATTATTATTATTATTATTATTATTATTATCATTATTATTATTATTATTATTATTATTATTTTTATTACTATTATTATCATTGTTATGATAATTTTCATTACTATTATTACTATCATTATTATTATTATTATTGTAACTACCATAAACATCATGAGTGCCAATATCATCACTAATTATTATTACAGTATTAATTTTGTCATAATTATTATCATCATTATCATTATTGTTATTGTTATTGCTATCGGTATCATTATTGTACTTATTGTTATTGTTATCATTATCATTATTATCATTGTTATCATTATCATTGTTATCCCTATTATTATTATTATTATTATTATTATTATTATTATTATTATTATCATTATTTTCATTATTGTTATTATTATCATTATCATTGTCATTCTTATTATTGTTGTTGTTATCGTTATAATCATTGTCATTACTATTATCATTATTACCATCATTATCTTCATCGTTATAATCAGCATTATTATTAATACTATTACAACCATTATCGATGCTTTCATTGTTATTAGTATTATCATTGTCATTTTTACTATTATTATCAATATCTTTATCACCATCATTATTGTTATTATTATTATTCTTAATGTTATCATTCCCATCATATTTATTATCATTATCATCATTACTATATTATTATCATATTCATTATTATCACCATGATTAAAATCCTTATTATTATTACTACCATTGTTAATATTATAATTGTTCTTACCATCATTCTTATTATCATCATTCTTATCATTATTGCTATTATTACTATTATGGCCATCATTTTCATCATTGTCCTCATTATGATTATTGTTTTTGTTTTCATTATTATTATGATTATCATCACCAGTATTATCATCATCATCAATATTATGTTATCATCATCATTACTTTGATTATTATTGTTATCATTGACATCATTATCATCTTCATTATTTTTGTCATTACCATAATCACCATCATTATCATTATCATTTCCATTTTTTCATTCTTATCATTTTCACATTTGTCATTGATATTATCATTATCATCACATCATTATCATCTTCACCATCGTCATTCTCATGATTGTTATCATTATCATCATCAATCCCTTTTCTTATCATTTCTATCAATAATAAAAAATCACACATTTTCGTTACTAATGCAGATTTTTTGTTCCTAATTAAATAAAAATCTAAACTGACCGAAGTAAAAAAAATCATTGTCATAATCAGCGATTCTCATGAATATAATGATATATTCAAATTTCTGCGAATGAATAATCAAATGCTTATCAGAATTAAATTTTTTTTTCTTTTTTCTTTTTGGAGGTTAAGGTACAAAATAATTCAGTGATATATTGTTTTTTTTATATCATAGATCTACAAAAGCAAAAGAAACAGCAATAACAATATTATTAACAGTAACGGGAACAAGAATAGTATGAACAACAACAAGAACAACAATAAGAACAACAACAACAACACTAACAACAACAACAACAACGACAACAACGGCAACAACAACAATAATAACAACAACAATGACAGAAACAACGACAGAAGCAACAACAACAGCAGTAATTACAACAACAACAATGACAGAAACACCGACAAAAACAACAACAACAGCAGTAATTACAACAACAACAAAAATGTTAAAAGGCGATATATCTCTCGCCATCGTAAGGCAGATAATTCTTTCCAAAAATCTTTTCATACCGACTAACATGCACAACAGCTGTAGTCAAAGGATGAAAAAGAGTAGAGAAAGAGAGAGTCAATTCTGTCTTTCTGGTTTTCTTGCTTTCTATCTGTCTGTCTATTTGTCTCTGTCAGTCTGTCTGGGTATCTGTGTGTCTGTCTGGGTATCTGTCTGTCTGTCTGGGTATCTGTCTGTCTGTCTGGGTATCTGTCTGTCTATCTGGGTATCTGTCTGTCTGTCTGGGTATCTGTCTGTCTGTCTGGGTATCTGTCTGTCTGGGTATCTGTCTGTCTGTCTATCTGTCTGTCTGTCCATCTGTCTGGGTATCTGTCTGTCTGTCTGGGTATCTGTCTGTCTGTCTGGGTATCTGTCTGTCTATCTGGGTATCTGTCTGTCTGTCTGGGTATCTGTCTGTCTGTCTGGGTATCTGTCTGTCTGTCTGTCTGTCTGGGTATCTGTCTGTCTGTCTATCTGTCTGTCTGTCCATCTGTCTGGGTATCTGTCTGTCTG
>NC_091567.1:13332964-13335464 GCF_042767895.1 Penaeus vannamei
GGTAGGGGAGACCCAGCACGCTTGGGACAAAATTCAGAAACTTTACCGACGTCTCCAAGGAACATCTGAGCTTACACACGCACACACACGCACACGCAGAGGCCCAGAGCGGTGTAAGGTGCTCCTGGAGACTAAGACTGGACACGGTTGGATTGCGGCGCTGTGCCACTGCCAGGGCGCTGGGGGGGAGGGGGAGGAGGGAGCGGGAGTGTCTTGGCTGGCACTCAAACGCATTGAAGTTGTGTTTTATGGGTCTTCATTGAAGCGGCTCTATCCTGCTGTGGCCAAAGATTTCCCTCCGCTGTCATGGAGGAAGGGTGAGGAGGCAGACTGGGGTTGGTCTGAAATACGTAAAAAGAACATTTATCGATAAACTCTGATCGTAACACACAAGCAAAATCGTTTAATAAAGAACACCATTCTATAGAATATAACCTCTTCCTACATCAACACCTACAGAAACCCACCGAAGTAAAAATAATAGAAAAGAAAACGCAAAATAAAGAAATACAAAAAAAGGAGAAACAAAAACGCATCAAATCCCATCCTTTTTATGAGGGTTCGAAGTCCTATCTCTGCCTCAAGTCTTCCATTCTTCTTTATCCTTCACCCTTCGCCCATTTTTCCCCCGGATACCCGAGAGCACCGAAATTGTTCTCCAATCTCTCGCTCTAGTCGGTGACATGGAATGGAACCGCGCGCCATGCTTTGTTTCATGACTCAATCTATCCATCTGTCCGTGTGACTATTCTTTTCTTAGTTTTCTTGTCTGCCTTTTCCTATATTACGTGGATTCTAGCAAAAGAATTCGTGATAATAATGACGATTCTTATCTAATGTATGTTTATTTTTAATGTTATCACTAATATATTACCTTATTAGCAATTCATTATATCATCAAAGCCGTTCTTATGTACATATCTTGTGTCATAATTCATAGAATATCTTTCACGTTTCCAAAAGCTTAAAAGATCATTACAATCTGAAGCGCTGCATTATCACGAAAAAGGAAGAAAAAATAGAATTCTATTCCAAAGTCGTGTTCCTGTGCATCTCCTAACCTTCCAAGAATGACGAAGAACCGGTGCGAAATTGCGCGCCAGACCGCGCTCGAACAAACGAAATTATGATGGAACGGCGAGCACGTCCGGAGAAATTAAGAAAAGGTCAATTTATAAAGTGACACTTCGTAATGACTTGAGCGGCATTATTCATAAGCGAAAGGTATCGCCCTTTGTTTCGGAGAAGGAAAATGGCCGCTGTCCCGCGCCGCCACAAGGGTCAGTCTCCTCCTCGTCCCGGCAAACAAGTTTATCCCTGACTCTGTTTCCAATCATGATGCCAACAAAAGCTACCGGTTCCTCCTCAACACAGCTGCCAGATGTATCCATCGCACCACAAATACGAGAAGAGATACAAACATAAAAATTCATGAAAACCTAATCCGCGGCCTGGGTCTCTTGGGTGTTGCGGGAAACCTGGTGTGGCGGCGGCGGAGGCTCTCGTCCAGCGCGCCACTCACACGATTTTCTGGATTCCTTCGTCTGATTTCGTTATTTATATCCCATCGGAAGAGGCGCGCCTGCGGTCGTTGCGGAGGCCGGTCGTGATTTGCGTCCGGGTGGTTTCGATTCCTGATTTTCGTGCTGGTCTACTGTGCGTGTCGGCTGCGAGATTCCTGTGACAGCTGGACAGGAAACGAAATAGACAAAACCTTGAGGCAGTTCCGTTTTCCATCGACCCACTGTATCTTCACCTAATCCCCACATGATACCTACTGTAATTGAAACACCATTGAAAATCCGAACAGGGGCGTATCCCACTGACGGCCTGAGACCCCTCTCCCGCCCTTACGACGTGACGACATAGAACCGGAAATCCCTTAACTGCAGCGTGAACCTTGGCCGTCGATGCATCACGGGAAAAACCTCTCTTAGACGCGGCGCCTCAAGGGTCAAAATCCTCTCATCGGATACGAAAGACGCGTTTGATGAAGTTCAAGGAAAACTGGCTCTTATCACCTCCCATAATAAGGGTGTCGACAAAATAATCCTGGGCCTAGGCAGGTCGGGCTGGCAAGAGCGCACACAAGCAATAATAGTAATAATAACGAGAGGTAATACCAATATGGCGAGCCTGATACAAGGTTAATTCGAATTTGATGCTTCTTTAAAACCCCAAATTTAATTGAATTCTTATTGGATGTAGGAACCCTAATCTTCCATCCGGATGAAAGGCACGAAGAAATGAGCTGAAATTAATGTCGCCTAAAAACTTTATGAAATATACAGTTGGGAGCGTTTTAATCCCGGGCGGTTGACGCGGCCACTCGATGAAGAAGAGCAATAATAAATGCGAGAAGCAGGCGCCATGAGGGAGAGAGAGAGAGAGGGAGGGAGAGGGAGAGAAGGAGGGAGAGGGAGAGGAAGAGGGAGAGGGAGAGAGAAAGGGAGAGAGAGAGGGAGAGGGAGAGGCAGAGGGAGAGGGAGGAAAGGGAGAG
>NC_091567.1:13341787-13354287 GCF_042767895.1 Penaeus vannamei
CCACGAATATTTATAGATAAACTAACACTCCTAATCCCCGCTTCTAATCCCCCGCGTGGTGGTCATGAGCGTGCAATCTATCCCGCACAAAATTGGATTGAGCATAATTTCTTAAGGGATTATATAAGTTCAGAGGGATTGAGTTCCCGAATCTAATGGGGCTTCTGAACCCTAATCCCCGCGGGCCGCTGCTGCGATCGCTAAGTTACACCAGCGTCAACTAGGGACGTCGAGATCCTATCTAGAAACTCCCTAGATCATAACAGAGCGAGTGATTCTGACAAAATCTCACCGAGGTTAGTCTTCCACGCAACGAACACGTTTTCAGGAGAGAGAGAGATAGGAGGGGAGGGGAGGGGAGGGGAGGGGAGGGAGGAGGGAGGGGAGGGGAGGGGAGGGGAGGGGAGGGGAAGGTAGGGGAGAGGAGAGGAGAGGAGAGGAGAGGGGAGGAGAGGAGGGGGACGAGAGGAGATGCTAGGAGAGGAGAGGGGAGGAGAGGGGAGGGGAGGAGAGAAGAGGAGAGGCGAGGAGAGAGAGAGAGAGTAAAAGGAAGTGAGAGAGAGAGCGAGAATGAAAGAAAGAGAGAAAGAATGAAACAAAAAGAGAAAGAGAGAAAGAATGAAAGAAAGAGAGAGAGAGAGAGAGAGAGAGAAAGAAAGAGAGAGAGAGAAAGAGAGAGAGAAAGAGAGAGAGAGAGAGAGAGAGAGAGAGAGAGAGAGAGAGAGAGAGAGAGAGAGAGAGATAGATAGATAGATAGATAGAGAGAGAGAGAGAGAGAGAGAGAGAGAGAGAGAGAGAGAGAGAGAGAGAGAAAGAAAGAGATAGAGAGAGAGAAGGAAGGGGGATTCATTGCAACAAGATGTCGCTCCAAAT
Source organism: Penaeus vannamei (assembly GCF_042767895.1). Classification (NCBI taxonomy): domain Eukaryota; kingdom Metazoa; phylum Arthropoda; class Malacostraca; order Decapoda; family Penaeidae; genus Penaeus; species Penaeus vannamei. The sequence goes on from NC_091567.1 coordinate 13,342,661, forward strand.
GCCCGCAAGAGGGTTCAGATCCCCCGAGGAATGGGATTACGATGCACTTATGCTCTCAAGGGAGATCCAGACACCAGATATAAGCGCACGAATCCGATGTGACGTGATACGAGCGAGTGTGAAACAAGATGGCGCTGACGAGGCCTGAAAATACCTCGCGTTTCGCCAATGGGACGCAAATGGCACAGGATTATGACACTTCCTAATATGTTTTCTCTTATATATGATAGAAATCTTGTAACAGATGAATAGAATTTAAGAAAAGGAACAGATTAATAAAGACAGACGTAGCAAAACCTCTCAATATCTTCATAGATATCTTACCATATGTGTGTATTCCTTCTAGATTTTCGGGTCATTCAGTTGTGCCATAAGTGATCAATTACTGTAGTTAGGGAGACTGTTTTAATGCATATTTATCTTTGTGTCAATTTTTATGATGCTACTAATGATATAATCGTAGTTTGTGTTTTGAACTGTCTACTCCAGAATTTACCACAATCGCTTGGGTAAGACTTCTGATGCTTTCAGTCAATAGATAGACAGACAGATAGATAGATGAATGAATAAATAAACAAATAATAAAGCCAAAATTATATGGAAATACTGCTTTGACTCACTGCCATTCACATAAAGAAAGATATAGAGAGAAACATAAAGAGTATTTATAATTGGTGAAAAAAAAATCAATGAAATTCGACACAAAAAAATAGATATGCAGTTTTCAAGATCGACAAAATATTGGCAGCTTCATAAACCTTATTAAAGCATGGTAGTCGAAATGCCAAAATAAAAGGAAAAGAATAAAAGAAAATAAATAAAAAAAAGAAGGAAGAGAATTGAAATAAAAGAGAGAGAAAATTAGAAAATAGAAAAGATGAAAATTGAAAGCGAAATGGCGAAATAAACAAGTAAAAAACAACAAAAAAGAAGGAAATAGAATGAAAAATAACACGGAAAAAGAAGGCAAAGAAGAAGAAGTGGAAAAACGAAAGAAAAAGAGAAGAAAAATTATAGAAGACAGGAAAAGAGATAAGAGATAAGAGAAGAAAAAAGAAGAGGGAAGAAAATAGAAAAATGAATAAAAAAATAAAAAAATAGAGAAAAGCGAACATAAGGAAAAGAAGACAAAAAAAGAAACACAAGGAAAATACGGAGACGAAGAAGAACAACAGAGAGAAAAGAAGAAGACATCGAAGAAAGAGAAAGAGAAGAGGAAGAAAAATGAAGAAGAATGAGATGATGATCCAGCATATAATCTGAGTATATGTTGACATGCAGGCTATCACCCCATCGCCTCCCCTTGTAAAGAATGGAAACAGGACTATCACAGGGCTACGTGTAAAGAGGGAGGGGTGACTAGGGGACTATGGGGCTACTTCTGAGGGGGGGGAAGTAGGGGGTGAGTGGGGGCTATGGGGCTCTGAGCGAAAGGGGGAGGGGGTGTATAAAGGAGGACTATCCTAGGCTACGCGCACCATGAATCTACATATAAGGGGGGAGGGGGTAGCTGGTGGGGGCTACCACGGGGCTACATGCGAAGGGGGGAGAGGGATGGCTAGGGGGGGGGGTATCCATGGCTACATGAAAGGGGGAGAAGAGCGGGTGGCTTTGGGGGACAATCGGGGGGCTACGTGCAAGGTGGAGAGGTTGGGGCTCACTAGGATGGGGGACTACAGGTAGAAGGAGGGGTTCAGGCGTAGGGATGGGGGATGGGGGAGCCCAAGGTGGGGACTGGGGGTATGGGAGTGCAAAACTGGGGATGGGGAATTGGGGGGGGGGGTCCTGGGGTGAAGGATTAGTCTCATGGTCAAAGGGTTGGATAGGGTAGGGGGTCCTAGCATAGGGATGGTGGGGGGGGGGGGGAGGACGTAACGTGGGGGATTGAGAAGTAAAGAACTCCGGACATGGGGATGGGGTGGAGGGAGGGGGAGGTGAAGTTTGTGTGGGGTCCTAAAGAGGGGGGTTGTGGGGAGAAGTTGTAGAGGTCAAGTGAGGGAGTGTTGTGAGGGTCCGGATGTAGGGATGAGGTGGGGGGGGAGGTTGTGGGGGAACCTAGAAGAGGTGGGGGGCTACGAGTCTTAGCGAGGGTGGTGGTGGGAGGGGAAGGGGGGGGGTCTAAGCCAGGTGAAGGTCTCCGTCTCCTGAAAATGGAGGAGAGGGAAAAGAGGAGGAGGAAGAGGGAAGAGGTGTAGGGGAAAAAGAAAGAGAAAGAGGAGTGTGTAGGAGGAGATAGACGAGGAGGATGATTAAAAAAACGAAGAAGAGGGGTTGGCGGAGGAGGAAAAGCGAGAAGCTCATGAGGAAGAAGAGGTGAGGAGAAGGAGGAGGAGGGGGAGGAAGAAGAAGAAGAAGAAGAAGAAGAAGAAGAAGGAGAAGAAAAAGAAGAAGAAGAAGAAGAAGAAGAAGAAGAAGAAGAGGAGGAGGAGGAGGAGGAAGAAGAAGAAGAGGAGGAGAAGGAGGAGAAGGAGGAGGAGGAGGAGGTGGTGGTGGTGGAAGAGGAGGGGGTGAAGGAGGAGGGTGAGGGCGAGATAGTGGATAGTGAGTAAGATGAGTGAGAAGAGGATGTATACTTTCAAGTCCTAACACCTGAAGTTGAATTCAATTTTCTACTCGAAGTTAAATCCATACTCCCTTTCTTCTTTTTATTTCACATTCACTTCATTTTATTATTTTCTATTTCCCCGTTTATCCACATTTACCCATCATAAGGTTCTTCGTTTGCGATAAATTCCACACTGACAGACATATCACCTTCTGACCTAGGGGTATTTAGCAATCAGCCTTGTTTACTTAGAGGTCAAGCGAGGTCAAGCTAGCCTCTAGGGACCTAAGGCATGTGACAAAGAGAGAATTCGGGGGGAAGGGGGAGGGAGGGGGGAGGGATGAAGAGAGAGAGAGAGAGGGGGGGAGCAGGATTTTTTTCACATTTGTTTTCTTGTCTACCGTGTCCTGTGGATATGAAGGAGTGAATACTAAAAAGGAGAAATTATATACGTAAATATTGAAGAAAATAAGAATGTGATAGTAACAGGAAAAACTGATACCACTGCTATACCCACTACTATTGCCAATGTTGATGGTAGGAATAATGAAGATAATAATGATAAAGGTAATTGAACTAATGATCAGCTTATTGGTACAATTACTACTAGTGCTAAAACCGGTGAATAATAATTACAATCATAGTAATGGAAATGATAATGATGATGACAATAATTACAATAATAACAATAACAATGATGACAACAACAACAACATTGATAATAATAGCAATAATGGAACTGATGATATTAATGATAATAATAATGATAATAATGATAGTAATGATCATAATGATAATAAGGATAATAGTATTAGTAATAATAATAATAGTAAGAATGATAATAATGAAAATAATGATGATAACAATAGCAATGATTATAATAAAAGTAATAATTATTATGACTTGCGTGAATCGTGGAAATTCCACGGAATGAAAAGAATCAAGAGGTATTTCTTCCCTTCTCTTTCTCTCTTTCACCCTCTTCCTTCTTCCTTTTCCATTCTCGTTACCGCTCTGCCCCCACACCCACACGCTCCCAAATCTTCCTTAAATGCACTCTTCCTCTCCCACTTTTAGCACTACATCCCCCCTCCCCTTTCCCTCCTCATCTCCCTCCCTTCCGCCCTCCGCTCCCGTTATCCATCCCCCTTTCGTTTTTGCCCCTTCCATCCCCCCTCCCTTATTCCCTTCTCCTCCCCCATCTCCCTTTCCTCTTTGTCCCTTCCATTTTCTCCTCCCTTATTCCCTTCTCCTCCTCCTTCATCCTCCTTTCCTCTTTAAATCCCCTCCGTTTACCCTTTCCCCATCTCCCCTTTCTCTCTGATCCCAATTCCCCTCCTTTTCCCCCTCTCCTCTTCTTTGTCTCTGTTCTTCTCCCCTTTCCTTTCCCCTTCCCCTTCCACCTTCTTAACCTCCCCATCGGAGAAGCGAGTTGTTATAAATGTTCGCAATAATAAATATTAATAATTTTATAAATAAATGTTCGCAAACTTTTGGTCTAATAATGTCGATATAGTATAATTGCCTCAAATAATATGCTGATAACAACCGCAATAATGATGATAATGATAATGATAGCAATGATAATAATGATAAAGACGATAATAAAAATAATGATGATAATAATATCAATAGCAATAATGATAATAGTAATGATAATAACAGAAATGGAATCGGATTCTAATTGATTTGTGATATGATGCCTTGATGCGTGTATGTGTGTCACTCTTTGGCATTTTTATCGTCAATTGTCAATTACTTTACGTCAGAGATGAGCGACTGTTAACGTCAAAGTCACATCTTATTAATGATAATGATAACAGTACTAACAATAACAATAACATGGATAATGATAACAATACTAACAATAACAATAACATGGATTATGATAACAATACTAACAATAACAATAACATGGATTATGATAACAATACTAACAATAACAATAACATGGATTATGATAACAATACTAACAATAACAATAACATGGATAATGATAACAATACTAACAATAACAATAACATGGATTATGATAACAATACTAACAATAACAATAACATGGATAATGATAACAATACTAACAATAACAATAACATGGATAATGATAACAATACTAACAATAACAATAACATGGATAATGATAACAATACTAACAATAACAATAACATGGATAATGATAACAATACTAACAATAATAATGATAATAATAATGCTGACGATAATAATAATCATGATAACAATAATATGATAATAACGATGATGACAACGATAATGATAAAAACACTAACAATGATGATAATAACAATAGTGGTGATAATGATAACAAGTGCTAATAATGATAACATTAGCAGTGATAATGTTCATATTAGTAATGATAATAGTGATAATGAAAATATGATATAACATACAAGAATATGATAATAATGATAATAATGATAATAATATTAATAAAGAAAAATAAAATTAACAATAATGCCAATAATAATGGCAATGTTGATAACATTAACAGTAATAATAATTGTAATGATGATGATGATGATAATAATAGTAATAATAACATCGATTATTATTATTAATGATAATGATAATGATTAACAATAATGGTAATCATAATACTGACGACAATATTCATGATAACGAGAATGACAATAATGATAATAACGATGATAACAATAATAACAATGACAACGATGATAATTAGGATAAGAATAAAAGTAATGATAATCACCATTTTTTATAACAAAAAATGATGATAACAAAATAATGATAATAACAATATCAATGCCCATATCATTAGTAACAATAACATTTATAAAACAACAATAATGATAGTAGCTGTGGTAATAATAAATATAATAGTAATAATGATAGCGATGTTAATGATTATAATAATGATAATGATAATGATAATGACAGTAGAAATAACAATAATAATGGTAATAACGATAATATTATTGATGACAATGATAATAGTAGTAATAAAAGAAATAAAAGTAATGATAATAATAGTAATAATGATCATAATCATCATCATCATAACAACAACAACAATAGAAACAACAACAACAATACTACTACTACCGCTAATAATAACAATGATGATAATAATAATAATAATAATAATAACAATAATAAAAAAAAAAATAATGATAATAATAATAATAATAATAATAATAATAATAATAATAATAATAATAATAATAATAATAATAATAATAATAATAATAGTAATAATAATAATAATAATAATAATAATAATAATAATAATAATAATAATAATAATAATAATAATAATAGTAATAATAATAATAATAATAATAATAATAATAATAATAATGATAATAATAATGATAATAATAATAATAACAATAATAATAATAATAATAATGATCATAATAATGATAATAATAACAATAATAATAATAATAATTATTATAACAATAATGATGATGATTATAATGATAATAAGGAGCTTAATAGTTTTGATAACGATGATAATGATGATGATAAAAGCAATGATGATGAAGTTAACAAAATGATATTATGATCAACAATAGTGATGGCAATAATGATGATTATGACAATGGTGATAATGATAATAATAATAATAGTAATAATAATATCATGATAAATGATGATATGGATGATAATAATAGTGATATTAAGGATAATGTTTATGATAATGATAATAGGGATAATGTTTAAAATAATTATAATAATGTTAATGATAATAATGATGATAACAGTGATAAAGATAACAAATATAGCAATGATTATGATAAAAAAGATAATGATGAAAGTAATGATAACTATAATAATGATAATAACAATATTGACAATCATGATGGTAATAATAATAATATCAATAACAGCAATAATACCAATGATAATGATGATGAAGATAACAAGGATGATAGCAATAATGATAATAATAATAACAATAATGATGATGATGATAAGGATAATAATGATAATGATAATAACAATGACAGTCATAATATTGATAATAATGATAGAAGTAATAATGATAATAATAATACTGCTAATAGTAATAATAATCATGATAATAACAATAATAATAGTAATAAGAGTAATGATGATGTTAATAACGATAATAATGATAATAATAATGATAATTGCAATCATAACAACAATGATGATGAACATGATAGTAAGAACTATAATGATATTGATAATAAGGTTGGTAATAGCAATAATAAAGGAAATAATAACAATGATAATAACGATAATGATGATAATAATAATTATAGTAATGATATTAATAGTAACAATAATATCAATAGTAACAATGGCATTAATAATGATAATGATAATACTTCTACTATTACTACTACTACTACTACCGCTACTACTTGAAATAATATTGATGATAATAATGATCATGGTAACAATGATAACAAGAACAACGGAAATATCAACAATAATAATGATAAAAAGAATAATGATAACGACATTAACAACAATGATTATTATTATCATTATCTTATCAACATTAGTATTGATAATGATAATAATAATAATAATAACAATAATAATAATAATAATAATAATAATAATAATGATAATACCTCCACCATCACTAGGACCACCACCACCAACAAAGATAATAATAATAATAATAATAATAATAATATTGATGATAATAATAATGATAATAATAATAATGATAATAATAATAATAATGATAATAATAATAACGATAATATTAATAATATCAATGATAACGATAGTAATGGCAATCCTAATAACAACAATAATAATCATAAAACATAAAAAACAACAACAATGATAATGGTAGTAGTAATTCTACTACTACTACTATTACTTCTACTAATAACAAAGATGAAAATAATAACACCGGGACAAAACAAATGAAAGAGGTGATGAGAATATTAACTTTAAATTTAATAATGGCAATAATGATGCTAAAAGGTTCAGTATTAACATGAGAAATTAACACTGATATTGAGATTTTTTCAATTAAACAGTAATGGAATTATATTGAAAATATTAATTAAAAAACGAATATGCAAATGGCAATATTACTGAAAAATTGCGGATATAGTTATAACAAATATAATGTTAAATCTAAATAGTTAGGCGAATAATATACAGCAATGATTTATAACAATTATGACACCGCTACAAGTATTAATCTTAATAATACCGATGATAATAACAAAATTATTATAAACGCAATTATAGAAATCTCATATGACAAGTAATCTTTATAATCATCACCATAAGGTTTATTCTTGTTTAATATTGTTGATACTGCATTGTCATGATCATATTTCTCTTGTACACAGTAACAACAATAATAAAATAACAATAATGTTGATAATATATTTTTTGCAAACTTGTTGCTGTCTTTTATAAGATGAAAAATAGTCTCGTGGTCATGTCGACAATACTTCGTATTTATAATCATTTTCAGTCTTTGTTTGATCATATTTCGTGTGTTTTAGGATGAATAACAATATGATAAATCTGCAAAAGCGAAAAAAAATAGGCGAGATAAAAAAAAAACTAAAAAAGAGTAAGATTAGACAGGTAGTTTTCACCAACATATCTCAATTCTCGCGTGATAAAGACATTACAAGTGTATGTGAAAGGTTGCATGGGTGAGGCTGGCGTGCCCTATCTCACAGATCTGTGGGGATCACTAATCCGAAACCAATGTCCGCTCTCTCCCTCCCTCTCTCTCCTTGTTTGTATGTCTGTCTCTGTGTCTCTTTATCTCCCTCCCTCTCTCTCTGTCTTTCTCTGTCTCTTTTTCCCTCTCTCTGTCTGCCTCTATCTCTCTCTTCCTACCTCCCTGCCTGTCTCTTCTATCTAAACCCAATTGCTTATGGGTATATGCAGATTTGTTTGACATTGGTGTCTGTTTACGATGCAAATGAAGAGGTTGTTGCTATGTGTTGCACGACATGATTCGCGGCCGCTGCTCCGCGCTGTCCCTTCCCTGGCGAGCCCCGGGGCCGTGTCAGCTGTCGGAGCGTGTTTGCGTGACGTGCTAAGGAGATTAAGCTATCCGCTGCATGTCATAACTTTCCCTGGAGTCGCCTGGAACGGGGAATTATGGCGCATGAGGATATTATCTTGGCGGCGAGGTTATTGTCTCTGCATTAAGCAAGGGGAACGGCCAATCGCGGAACGCAGTGAGTCCGAGCGCGAGGCGGCCATGTGCTACTTCCCGTCGCTCGGCTTACAGGTAACGACTTCTCACCTCAGTATTAACGAGTCTTAATGCTTTCATCGGGGATTATTGGCTTCGGACGCTCGATAAGATCGATGGGCGCCTCTCGCGGCCTCACGCGACGCACGGCTTTCAGCCAGAAGGTGATCAGAGAAGAGTTTTTTTCGCTTTCGAATTGGTGTCACACGGAGAGGCGTCCATCTGGGTGACTAATGGCTGGGCGTGAACCATTATCAACTGCGTCGCTGAGCTATTTCCGCTCTATTGATGATGCCCGTTTGGTAAATCACTTCCCCGATGCGTTGGAAGGGCACAGCATTCGTCCTTTTCCTCTTACCCGTAGATTTAAAACGGGGCAATAGCATAATCAGATATTAAGTGTATTGACCATTTTACAACCCAAAGTGCCGCATCTTTCTCTGTCTTTAAGGTCCAAGGGTCAAGCGATGAGGTTGATAACTGTTGATTCATGATTGTGGTGTGACTGGCGCGCCGACCCGTGCGAGTGTGTGTTCTATCAGCGCCATCTATCGGCCAGCACCGTAAACCTTCGTGTGGTTACCACTCCTTGTGGCATCCTTCCCTGGGCTGACGGCTGGGGTTGCGGCGGGATGTAGAGAGGTCCTGAATACAAAAGAAAACTTTTTCATATGTTTAAGGATATTTGTTCTTCATCCTTATCCATTTATAAATGCAAATATCCCCTAATATTCTAGAACACGTTAACAATAAGCCGGTCATCCTAAATTACACACAAATCCACACAAATCAATAGCGAACTATCCTTTGCGTAGGAAATAACAAACTTAGCGTCTAATAATGAGCCAGATTAGTTCACTGTCGCTGAGGTATGAGTTTTTGCAAACAGGTCTTCTGTGGCAACGAGAATTTCCTGAGTCACTGCCGTGTGAATAGCATTTAATGGATGATAAGAGATAATCACATAAGCGCTGGGACACACACGCACACACAGACATAAACACACAGACACACACACACAAACACGCACACACACACAAACACACACACACAAACACACACGCACGCACACACGCACACATACACACACACACGAACACATACACACACACAAACACGCACACACACACACACAAACATAAACACACACACACACACACACACACACACACACACACACACAAACATAAACACACGCACACACACACACATACACACACACACAAACACGCACAGGCACACACACATACACAGACACATACACAGACCCCGACCAAGTAAGCAACAAATGAATTAAAACAAACATGGTAATAAACATGTAAAAAATATGACGTGTTTATCTTAAGATTGATTTTAGGCTGTGTCATCACTCAGTTCCAGACGACACATAAAAGTGAAGTATGATAAGCAGTTTTTACTAATCTTAGAGTTACCTGTGTTATAAAAAGCTGGTTATATCTATTCACTTTCCATTAACAATACTGAACCAAATGCGCTTAGTTTTATGTATCCATATATACACACAAACACACACACACGCGCGCGTATATATATATATATATATATATATATATATATATATATATATATATATATATATATATATATATATATTTGTGTGTGTGTGTGTGTGTGTATCTATCTATCTATCTATTGATCTATAGACCTCAACTAACGGTCTTTAGTTTTTTTTTACAAACCTAAATGAATGTAAAAGTAAGACCGAGCAATATATCTGAATGGCGAGATAAAGATGTGGAAAATAAGACAACAACCTAATAATAAACACATATATATTGAAATGATAGATAAAGATAGAAACAAACAAAACATAAACGGTTCGCCATCTGCCTGGATGAGCTCAGCAACTCACAATGTCCTGGAAATTCCTAACGCAGAGATCTGTGTTCCAGGAAAGTCCTCGGGGTCTGGCATGGAAACCCACCCAAGTACAGACTCCACGCCTTGGTGCCGTACTTCAGAAGCCTCCGCGCATCTGTGAGAAGCCTCTATACCTCTCCGTGTTTTAGTGGAAACCTCTCCTCCCCTCATTCTTCTACTCAGGAAGCCTCTGAAAGTCAACGAGCCTCTATACCTCTCCGTGTTTTAGTGGAAACCTCCCCTTCCCCATCCTTCTCCCAGGAAAGCCTCTGAAAGTCAACGATTCTTAGATTGAAACCTCCACACCTCACCAGCTGCCACTTGGAACCTTCACCTCCTCAGCCGACCCTGAAAAGCCCTCTAAACCCCCTCTGTGAAGCCTGGGCATCCTTGCCTCCCCAGAAGAGTCTCCGGGCCTCTCCACATACCAGGAGAAACCTCTTGGGAAGCCTCCACACTCACTACCCGACCAAGGAAACCTCCAAACCTCACTGACTCTAACGCGAAACCCAAGCTCCTCACCCTAACTCCTACAGGAATCCGTCCCTCCTCAGAATGCTCTTAAAACAAACCTCGACGCCTCCCCAAATGCTCAGAGAAACCTCCCCCATCCTACTCAGGAATCCTCCACCGCCTCCAAGCCCCTCGCCTCTCCACATACACCTCCAGCTACCGCCCCCTCACCTTCAGCCTCCTCCCCCCGGCTTTAGCTCCAATCCCCACACCTCCAACCCCCCCCCCACATACACCTCCAGCTACCGCCCCCTCACCTCCAGCCTCCTCCCCCCGCCTTTAGCTCCACCCCCCACCCCCCCACATACATCTCCAGCTACCGCCCCCTCACCTTCAGCCTCCTCCCCCCGGCTTTAGCTCCAATCCTCACTCCTCCAACCCCCCTCCCCACTTACACCTCCAGCTACCGCCCCCTCACCTTCAGCCTCCTCCCCCCGCCTTTAGCTCCAACCCCCACACCTCCAGCCCCCCCCCACACCTCCAGCTACC
>NC_091567.1:13373106-13408106 GCF_042767895.1 Penaeus vannamei
AGGTTATCCTAGGTCGACTGTCCTCCGAGGTCAGAGGTCAAGGTCGGGAACACATGATAACATAAACGAAGACCCACGCGAACCATTGTTTGAAAAAAAAAAAGTATAAATGGCAATAATAATTTTGTATAGTTTTCAAAATCTTAGAGGACGTGTGGCTGAGAATGTGTAACAAAGAGGGAGAGGAAACATAATTATATATATAACAATGATTTGGGAATGAAGAGAGTAAGAAATAAGAGGAAAGGTGATGATTCCAACCGATATAAAAAGGGGAAAAGGCTTTTAATATTTCATTGAGGATTTTCGAATTAAACCTTTTCCGCATTATTTCTATTGTTTATTGTTTTTTCATTACTATATATAACCTTTTACAAGACATATATATTGCATAATGCATTAGATCGTAGCAACCGCCAAGATGAGGGAATAATCAACAATGTGATATTCATCTCGAAAGCAGTTGAACAGAAATGGAATTCGTGAACACAGGATGATGGTGAACATTATGGGACCGCAGAACAGGATACGAAAGACTGAAAAAGCCTCGATTTCTGATTTTTTTTTTGTTCATATATACACACCTAAATAAGATTCGCATGTTACAGATTTCCCTTTTTTGTCTGTGGTTAAAGATCCGTTACCAACTACCACGAGTAAAAAGTTAAGATTGGGTTCCGTAATAGGTTGCCGATTCTGAACCAACTTGCGAAGAGCTAGACAAGTCGCACTTACGAAGAGGGCGTTGAGTGCTTTTTTTCTCTCGTTTTAAATATATCACAAATATACAGTAAAGCTCGATCTGCGAGTATTTAATTCATAGAGACAGATTTGAAGAATAAATGTGATGCTGGGATTCGTGTCTGACCTGTATTTTTTTCCTTAAATGCGTAATTATAAAATTCGTAAAATGTATCTGACTTTGAACGTTGCAGTTCGTGTGGTATCCACATACCTTTTTATTACTATTTTAAAGCACATGTATATACAATATATAGATGAACTATCATATATTACATAAACAACACTTGAACCCAAAATAATCATGAAGTTCGGCTGTTTCCTTTTTTCATCTGAAGTTCCTCCGAAAAGGGTCCTCCTCGGCGCTCCGCGAAGCCGACCAAACTTCACTTCTACCCAGGTTGCACCGGCGCCGCCGCCCCGGAAGCCGCGTCTGCCCCCGCTGCCCCTCACTGCAGGCTGGGCTGCAGGTCGCGGCTCGGAGGGCAGTCGAGGGCGTCGAGCGCGGAGGCGGCGGCGGCGGAGTGGCCGGCCAGCGCGCCCATGTGCGTCTGGGGCGGGGCCGTGGGCGCGGAGGGCGACTCGTGCTCGTCCAGGTTGTGCTTCAGCCGCTTCGACTCGGACTGCTCGTCGTCGTCCTCCTGGTCGTCGTCTCTGTAGCCCTCGACGGCCTCCTCTTGCTTCCTCTTGGCCGAGGCCATCTCCGCGGCGTGGCGCTTCCGCCATTTTGTGCGCCGGTTCTGGAACCACACCTGCGGGGAGACGGGCCGTTAGCGCGCTGCGGGAACGAGTCTGGTTCTCGCAAAGGAAAGGGGGGGGAGGGGGAGAGGGGGCGATGGAAAGGCTTTATATATATATTATATATGAACTGTTGCCTTACTTTCACCAGGGTTATGGTAACAGGGACGGTAAATAAATCATGAATGTCAATTTAGAAAAAGTGCATGATTACTATATACTAGAAGAACCAATGCTTGTATACCTTCTGAGTAACATATAGATATAAATAAACATGTCTAAGTAACTATATCTATATCTATCTATCTATCTATCTATCTATCTATCCACCTATATATATATATATATATATATATATATATATATATATATATATATATATATATATATATATATATATATATATATATATATATATATATATATATATATATATATATATATATATATATATATATATATATATATATATATATATATATATATTTATATTCAAATGCTTATATAAAAATGAATAAATGAATAAATGTATACATACATACATACATACATACATACATACATATATATATATATATATATATATATATATATATATATATATATATATACATATATATAAATATGATTTCTGTATAGCTTTGTGCGCTTTCTCGGCAACAGAGAAGATTATGATATCTTTCCTTTTCCAAATCTCTCGATTGTCCGAATATGACGTGTGAATGTGTCTTTATGAGATAATGTCGAGCGATAAGAGCTTTTGTTTGGCCATCTCAAGTAGGCCTATCTGTCTTTGGTAATTTGTCAATGAATTTACTATCGTTATCAGGTGTTCATGTTTAATTATTACGCTTCTGTACACCGGCAATGTAGGCCTATCGAATGGCGTTCGAGTGGCCTGTGAGAGCCGCTGATCTAATAATGGTCAAGATAAATGATAACATTGATAGCCGCGCTTGTGAAAACACGAAGCGTATTTCGGGAAAATTTCCAAATCTCACCTCCGGAATAAAGACGATTTCGCAACGACGCAGCGCAGACATGTATCACCCGGAAGCGTTTATGATTACTGTTTGCGATTCCGCTTTCGGAGAAGAGGCGCGCCATCGGACCGCCGTATGGTCACTTAGGACCGACTACGGAACAGCTGCAATCTCTTTTAAAACCCGGCCAATTTTCTCTCATTCCCTCCCTCTTTCTTCGTTCCCGTTTCTACTTAGAACATGTCGCAGTCCCGCCCAGATAACATCCTTAAATATTAAGCTTACGGATAATTCTCCTCGATAACCCATCACGACCAAAAGGAATTAAATACGAAAACGATTGTCACTTTATCGCCAGATGGGATTAGGTCCGATCAATCCCGCGCCTATACGTGCTCAATCGGCTTCACATGCCCAAACAAAGGATTAAGCGGGCAAACACAAACAGATGACGATCGCCACTTGACTCGCCTCGGGCCTGTTCGCGCGCCCTTGTTGCGCCAGTTGCGAAATGGCGGGAACGTTTACGGAAAATTCCTCTTCTTCTTTTTTGCTGACGATGATGTACGTACGGAGATGTAATTCGCGCGCATTTGAGTGACGGAGGTATGTGTACGATAAATGGCGGCGTCGCATTTATGCCTTCCAGGAATTATTACCAGCTCTTCCGCCGCCCCCTCCCCTCCCCCCTAAAAAAAGAAAACAATAATGAAAATAAGTGAAACGTCGACAAGAACATCGAGGCGAAAATAGGTTAGGCAGGTCTTTGAGAGCAGGGGGGGAGGGAGGGGAAGAGGGGAAGAGGGGAGAAGAGGGGAAGGGCGAGGAGGAGGGAGGAAGGAAGGGGAATCCCCGGCAGCGGCTTTCAGCATTTATGATCTAAACTGGGCGGAAGAACTAGCAGGCGATGTACCATTTGGTGCGTTAGGGGGAGGGGAAGGGGGAGGAACGGCGGGGGACGGGAAAGGGGAGAGGGATCAAGGGGAGGGAGAGGGGGGAAGGGGAAGGGGAGGGGAAAGGAGGAGAGGGGTCAAGGGGAGGGAGAGGGTGGGAGGGGAAGGGGGGAGAGGGGTCAAGGGCAGGAGGGAGGAGGGGAAAGGGAAGGCGAAGGGGAGGGGGAGAGGGAGAGGGATCAAGGGGAGAGAGAGGGGGGGAGGGGAAAGGAGGAGAGGGGTCAAGGGTAGGAGGGAGGAGGAGGGGGGGAAAGGGAAGGCGAAGGGGGAGGAGGGCTGTGTCTCTCTCTCTCCCGGGTAATACAGGAGCGTGATGGAACTCTCGCATTACTCGCCTACCTCCATTGTCAGATTATCCTTCGCTGTTGTAGGCGACATTACCTCCCTATTCCGACCGCCAGAGCCCCGAGGTGTATTAGCCCTTAATCTCCGAGCGCATAAGGGCCGAAATGGGGGCCGCGCTAAAGATAGGGTTCGGCTGTTATGATTGACAAATGGGCCGATTGTATTTTATTGAAAGTTGGCGGTGCGTTGCGTCTGGGCGAGTGTGTGTGATTGACACTGTAGAGACAACAAGGGGGGGGGGGCGACGGAGGGGGTGGGGGTGGGGAGGGAAGGATGGGATGGAGCGCAGAGGGGGAAGGGGTGGGGAGGGAAGGATGGAATAGGGCACATGGGGGGAAAGGGATGAGGAGGGAAGGGTGGGGAGGGAAGGATGGGGAAGAGCACAGTGGGGGAAGGGGTGGGGAGGAAAGGATGGGGATGAGCGCAGAGGGGGAAGGGTTGGGGAGGGAAGGATGGGGAAGACGCACACGGGAGAAGGGGTGGGGAGGGAAGGATGGAATAGAGCACATGGGGGAAGGGGTGGGGAGGGAAGGAAGGGGAGAATACTAGGGGAAAGAGGGGGATAAAGATGGGGAAGGGAAGGGGAAGGAAGGAAGGATAGAGAGACAGAGAGAGAGAGAAGAATAAGGGAGGGAGGTAAAAGAAAGTGCAACAAAAGAGAAGGAAAGGGAGAGAGAATGATGATGGGAGAGAAAGGAGAAGGGGGAGGGGAGAGAAGGGGAGGAGAAAGAAAGAGAGGGAAAAGGAGGGAGAACAACAGACCCCGAGACCAGGGCGAAAAGCGGAAACGAGAAGAGGGGAAGAACGCGAGACTTGAGGGCATGAGAGGACGGGTGATAAAGACGGCAAGAATGATAGAATTGGACAATAAATATATGGAGGTGTGAGAAGGAATAGAGAGGGAGAGAGAGAGAGAGAGAGAGAGAGAGAGAGAGAGAGAGAGAGAGAGAGAGAGAGAGAGAGAGAGTGATAAAGAGGCAGTAAAGTAATCAAAATACACACAGTAATAATGGTAATGATCTTGATAGTGTTGTAATAATAATAATGATGATGATAATAATAATAATGATGATGATAATAATAATAATGATGATGATAATAATAATAATGATAGTAATAATAATAATAATAACAATAATAATAATAATAATAAGGATAATAGTAATAATAAGGATAATAATAATAAAAATAACAATGATAATGATAATAACGATGGTAATGATAATGTCAATAACAATAATAATAACGATATTGATAACTATGATAATGATGATAATAACAATAACAATAATGATAATAACAATAACATTAGCGATAAAGATATATAAACAAAGATGATCCATAAAACGAGAAAAAACAACACAAGAAAGATGGCCAAAAAAAAAAAACGAAAAAAACTGAAACAAAACAAACAGAAACAGAGAAAACAAACAAACAGAAACAAAGAAAACAAACAAACAGAAACAAAAAAAAACAGATACAAAGAAAACAAACAAACAGAACCAAGCGATAACACAGATAAAGAACCGATCTGCTCCCTATCTCCCGACGCATGGCTGCCGCCGCTGACGCATGACGCATGGCCGTTAAAGACAGTAGTTTCGTAACGTTCAGTCACTCTCGCTATAATGATAACCATATCAGCTATTCAGAGGCCTATAATAATTCTAAGTAGGGACGGAGTAGGCCTATGTACGCAGAGAACGCGCAGTCGGCCATAATCCCGATTGCTTTTTGTGTGTGTGTGTGTTTTTTTTTTTTTTTTCGTTTTCTTTGTCGTTCTTTCCGGATGTCTGTCTGAGGTGTGCGTGCTTGGTGTGGGTGATGGGGGTTCTCTTTCTCTCTGTTTATGTCTCTTTCTCTTTCTCTGTTTCTGTCTTTCTCTTTCTCTGTTTCTGTCTCTTTCTCTTTCTCTATGTTTCTTTCTCTTTCTCTGTTTCTATCTCTTTCTCTTTCTCTCTCTCTGTCTCTTTCTTTCTTTCTCTTTTTTCTCCCTCTCACTCGCTTTCTCTCTCTCTCTTTGCTTCCATTTCTTTTCTCTTTCTTGTCTAGTTATTTCTCTTATTGCCTCTTTCTATTTTTTTCGTTTACCATTGCCCATCCTCATATGTCAATTTCTCTCTCCTTCTCTTATTCCTCTCTTTCATCATCCATCATCAACTCACACAGAGGAAAAAGTAGAGGAGGAGTCATCTATTTTTTCCTCTTTACGTGAGCTCTTTGTGTTTCTTTCCTCTTAATCGCTTTCCCTTTATTCTTTCTCCTTCAGTCTTCTTCCTCTTCGTCTTCATATTCGTTAATTTTTCATCTTCTCGTTCTTCTCTTGTCTTTCTCCTTTTCATCTTCCTCTCTCTCATGTCCACTTTCCTCTTCTTCTATCTTATCTTTCTTTTTCTTACTCTCTTTCCATCCTCATCTTCTTTCTCCTCCTTTTGTTATCTTCTTCCACCTTTTCTTCTCATCCTATCCCATCACCCCTTTCCCATGCTTTTCCCGCTATCCTCCTCCTCTTTCCATATCCCCCTCCTCCTCCTCTTCCTCTTCCTAATCCCCTATCTCCTCCCCTTTCTCTTCCTCCTTCTCTACCCTCTTCTCCTCTTCCTCTTCCTAATCCACTTTCTCGTCCTCCTCCTCTCTCTCTCCTCTTTCTCTTCCTCCTTGCCCTCCTCCTCTTTCTCGCCCCCTTCTCTTCTTCCTCGTCCTCCTCCTCCTCCTCGTCCTCCTCCTCTTTCTCTTCCTCCTCGTCTTCCTCCTCCTCTTTCTCTTCCTCCTCGCCCTCCTTCTCCTCCTCCTCCTCCTCTTTCTCTTCTTCCTCCTCTTTCCCTCTCCTCCTCCTCCTCTTTCTCTTCTTCCTCCTCGTCCTCCTCCTCCTCCTCCTCTTTCCCTCTCCTCCTCCTTTTTCTCGTCCCCTTACTCCTCCTCCTCCCCCTCTTTCTCTTCCTCCTCCTCCTCCTCCTCCACCTCCTCCTCTTCCTCCTCCTCGTCCTCCTCCTCTTTCTCTTCCTCCTCGTCTTCCTCCTCCTCCTCCTCTTTCCCTCTCCTCCCTCCTGCTCGCCGACGATAGATGCTGTCGGATGTTTTATTCATTGTCTCGTATCAGCTTTGAAGAAATAAAGGCAGCGTTTTCTATTAATTCTTGACTCCGCGTGTATAAACCCGGGAAATGTTTAAAGGCCAAAAAAGAAGAAAAAAAGGAATACATTTTACAAAAGGATCAAACGAAGGGATCAAGATAGAGGGGTAGGGGGGGTAGGGGTGAGAAGGGGAGGAGAGAAGGGAGTGAGGGTAGAGAGGGAATAGCGAGAGGACAGATAGGAAAAAAAGGAGAGACACGGAAAGGAATAAGCAAAGAGAGAGAGAGAGAGAGAGAGAGAGAGAGAAAGAGAGAGAGAGAGAGAGAGAGAGAGAGAATGAGAGAGAATGAGAGAGAGAGAGAGAGAGAGAGAGAAAGACAGAGAGAGAGAAAGACAGAGACAGAGAAAGACAGAGATTAAAAAGACAAAACCTCCCCCCCCCAAAAAAAAAAAAAAATATAAAAAAAGAAAACACAAGAAAAAAAAAACAAGAAAAAAAAACTTTGTAAAAGGAAGAAGAAAAAAACAAAATCGGAATGATTGATAGAATTCATGGTAGGCTAATACAGAATCAGATCTGAATTTCAAATCGGATCTAATCGTAAAGATCCTATATCGCTGTCCAATCGTCTGGAAGAGGAAACTTTGAAGACCCCGTTTTGGGAAAGCGAGTTTTCGGGGTAGGGGGGGGGGAGGAGGAGGGAGGAGGGAGGAGAAGGAGGAAGGAGGGAGGAGGAGGAGCAAGGAGGGAGGAGAAGGAGGAGGGGGGGAGAAGGGGGGAGGAGAAGGAGGAGGGGAGGAGGAGGAGAAGGAGAAAGGAGGGAGAGAGGGAGGGAAGTGGAGGAGAAAGGGAGGGAGAGAGGAAGGAAGAAGGAATGAGGGAAGTCATGTAGATGAAGAAGGAAGAGGAGGACAGGAATAGATAGAGAGAGAGGAGGGGAAAGGGAAAAGGGAAGAAAATGAGAAGAGGGAGACGAAAAAGAGGGAAAGAGAAGAGAGATAGGGGGAAGGGAGAAAAAAGAAGAGAGAAGAACAGGAAGGAGGAGGAACGAGCAGAAGGCACAGGAGGTGGAGTAAAAAGAAGAAGAAGAAGAAAAGGAGGAGAAGCAGTAACAGCAGCAGCAGGAGGAGGAGGAGGAGAAGCATCAGCAGGAGGAGGAGGAGGGGGAGGAGGAGAAGCAGGAGCAGGAGGAGGAGGAGGAGGAGGAGACGCAGGAGGAGGAGGAGGAGAAGCAGTAGGAGGAGGAGGAGGAGGAGGAGGAGGAGAAAGCAGAGACAAGAGAGGCAAGAGAAGCGCAGCTCTGATCAGAATTTCATTGTCTTTTATACTTTTCAAACTCGCTGGGCTTTTGTTGACCGATGAACCGAGGAACAAGGATTAGTGCTGAATTTGTAACGAGAATTGAAAATCTACAGGGGCGAATTCAGGATATTTATGGACGAAGGGACTGAGGCGCTGTCAGGGAGGTATTTCCGAAGGCTTTAGTTGTGGGTGGGGGGGGAGGGAGGGAGGGAGGGAGGGGTGGGAGGCGCGCGCAGAAAAATGAGCCCTTGGACATTTATATATATGTTTATATATAGGGATATATATATATATATATATATATATATATATATATATATATATATATATATATATATTTATATATGTTTGTGTGTGTGTATATGTAAGGATTATGTGTATGTGTGTATACATGCATAGCTCACTTCCTATTTCACTCACATTCCATTCAGTCAACAAACGACAAAGCGTTTATAAACAAAGGAAGGATCAGGAGGCACGCACATACGCGCACACGCTCGCCGAAGATAATCCATACACACAGATAAACACTCCATCACCGATACGTGTGCAACGACGAGCGACCGAGCGTGTGTGCGTGCGGGCGTGCGTGCGTGCGTGCGTGCGTGCGTGCGTGCCCCCGCCGCGTGTGCCTCCCCAGGGCGCGGGCGGCGGAGGCCAACCGGCGCCCCTCTCGACCGCAGCGCCGCCGCCCGCAACAAATTATCAGTAATTCAACTCTCATAATTAATGCGAAACTTTGTATGAATTATACGAGTTTAAAATGATCCAACCTAATTAAGGCAGTAATAGCCGGGATTTAAGAGTAAAATTGGCAGTATTAAGGCCGCGCTCGAGACCGCACGGCGGCCGCGCCGACGGAGGGAAAGGCGGGACAGATGTTCGTTTCGTTCGACGTTATGCGCCGCCATTTTCATCATTATCATCATGCTGTTATCGACATCATCATTATTATTATCATCATTGTTATCATTACTGATATTATTAACATCATTATCATTAGTATTATTACTATTATTATCATTATTATCATTGTTATTAGTAGTAGTTTCATTATCATTATTATTATCATAATTATTATTATTATCTTTTTATTATCATTATCATTATTATTATTATTATTATTATTATTATTATTATTATTATTATTATTATTATTATTATTATTATTATTACTATTACTATAATTATTATTAATGATAATATTAATAATAATAATAATAACAACAACAACAATAATAATAATAATGAAAAGTACAATGATAATATTAGTAATAATCATAATGATAATAATGAAATTGATAAAGGTAATAATAATAACGATGATAATGATAACAATAACCAGTAACCAATAACCACCATCATCATCTTCATCATCATAATGATAATAGTAATAATAATCATAATCATAACAACATCAATTGCAATAATAATAATGATATTAACAATTATGAAGTTAAAAACAATAACGATACAATAACAATAATGATACAAATAATAATATAATCATAATACCGGTAGAGAAAAAATATATACAAAAACTTTCTTCTTCACAACAACAGCCTGAGACGATGACACTATAAGACAGCACTATAGCATTTATCGGCGAAGAACAGACCCATGAGAGAAAAAGGGGAGAGGAAGAGAGAGAGGGGAGAGGAGGAGAAAGGTGGGGAGAGGGGAGAGGAGGAGAGAGAGGGGAGATGAGGAGAGAGAAGGAGAAAGGTGGGGAGAGGTGGGGAGAAGGGAGAAAGGTGGGGAGAGGTGGAGAGAGGTGGGGGAGAGGGGAGAAAGGTGGGGAGAGAGGTGGAGGAGGAGGAGAGAGAGGAGAGAAAGTGTGGGGAGAGGGGAGAGAGGAGGAGAGAGGGGGGAGATGAGGGGGAGAGAGAGAAGGAGAAAGGTGGGGTGAGAGGTGGGGAGAGGGGGGAGAGAAAGGTGGGGAGAGGTGGAGAGAGGTGGGGAGAGGGGGAGAAAGGTGGGGAAAAGGTGGAGAGGAGGAGAGAGAGGGAGAAAGGTGGGGAGAGGGGAGATGAGGGGAGAGGAGAGGGAAAGGTGGGGAGCAGGGGGAGAGGGAGGGAGGAGAGAGAGAGGGAGAAAGGTGGGAGAGAGGGGAGAGGAGAAGCGAGAGGGAGAAGAAGGTGGGGGAGAGGGAGAGAGGGAGGCGAGAGAGGGAGAAAGGTGGGAGGAAAGAGGGAGGAGAGAATGGGGAAGAGAGAATGGGAAGTCAGGAAGATGAATCGGGAAAAGCAGAGAAGAAGAGGAGAAAGAGAGAAGGAGAAAGAGACATTGGCAGGAGAGGAAGGAGAGGGAAGGAGGAGAGGAGGACGGGGGAGTAACAGAAGTTAGGGTGAAAGGGAGAGGAAAGGGGGGTGGGGGGCGAGGGGGCGTTTCTCCCCTGCGGTCACCGGGATGGCAGGATAAATACGCCGGGTTCAGGATACAGCAGATAAAACACATTGCGCGGCGAAATCCAATTTGTAGGATAAACCCCTTGCCGTATTCAAACGCAATGGAGGATGAGGAGGAAGGGGAGGAAGGAGGGAGGGAGAGGAGAGGAGGAGGAGGAGGAGGATGGTGTTGAAGGCGGGAGGAGGAGGTGATGGAGGAGGAGGAGGAAGGGGAGGAAGGAGGAGAGGAGAGGAGGAGGATAGTGTTGAAGGCGGAGGAGGAGGGAAGAGGGAGGAGGGAGGAGGGAGACAGAGGTGGAGGGATGGAGGAAGAAGGGGAGAGGAAGGGAGGGAGGGAGAGAGGAGAAAGAGAGGAATAGGTGTTGAAGGCGGAGGAGGAGGCGGAGGGATGAGGAGGAAGGGGAGGAAGGAGGGAGGGAGAGGGAGGAGGATGGTGTTGAGAGGCGGAGGAGGAGGTGGAGGTGGAGGTGGTGGTGGAGGAAAAGCGAGGTGGAGGTGGTGGAGGAAGAAGGGGGGAGGAGGAGGAGGAGGAGGTGGTGGAGAGAGGGAAGGGGGAGGAAGGAGGAGGGAGGGGGGAGGATGGTGTTGAAGGAGGGAGGAGGAGGTAGAGGGTGGTGGAGGAGGGAGGAGAGGTGGAGGTGGTGGTGAGTAGGAGGAGGAGGAAGAAGAAGAAGATGAAGAAGAAGAAGCAGACGAAAAAGAAGAAGAGGGGGAGAGAGAGACACGAACATGAAAAGTGATAGAGAGAGAGACACATAAAAAGAGAGAGAGAGAGAAGAGAGAGAGAGAGAGAGAGAGAGAGAGAGAGAGAGAGAGAGAGAGAGAGAGAGAGAGAGAGAGAGAGAGAGAGAGAGAGAGAGAGATACAAAAGAGGTAGATAGAGAGAGACATAAATAAAACAGTGTCAAACGCAGTCATAATAGACATGCATCACGCTATGATTTGACAAAGGAAGCTCCACCGGGCATCCACACTCGGGCCGCACATCACACCCCATTCACATTACTCACCCCCGCCTTCTCCCCAACTCCCCCTCAACCGCCCCTCTCCCCGCCTTCTCCCCAATTCTTCCCCTCCCGTCTCCCCTACCTAATACCTAACTATCTCCCTACTCCCACCTCTCCACTCCCCCTCCTTTCTTCTCCCTAACTCCTCCTAATCCCACCATCCCCATCTTTTTCCTTCTCCCCATCTCCTCCCCATCCCCCTCCCTTCTCCCCAACTTCTCCCCCTTCCCCCTTCCTCCCAACTTCTCCCCCTAATCCCGCGCCTCTCCCCAACTCCTCCCCCTCCTCCCTTCTCCCCAACTCCCTCCCCCTCCCCCATCCCCTCTCCCCGCTAACCTCTTTTCGTCAAACCTCATGAACCATTTTTGTAAGGTACCAATATTCACTCTGCGCCCTCATTTAGGGCCTTAAAAAAACCCTCCCTGTTCTCTCTCCCATTAACCTTCGATATTCAACTCCCCGCCCCTAACGCCTCCCCACACACACACTCACATATCCCCCCTTCCCCTCTAGACACCTGCTGCCCCCCTCTGGTTTCGAAACTCTAAAGCCACCCTCCTCACTCTGAGGTAGTCTCGTCCTCCCCCCCCTTACCCCGATGTCATAACATTCCCTCCTCCATCCGTTTGCTCCCCACTACCCCTCACGCCCCCTATTCTCCTCCCTCCTCATTCCCCGCTACCCCCGAGGTTCCTACCCCCTCCCTTCCTCATTCCCCACTACCCCCGAGGTTCCTACCCCTCCTTCCTCATTCCCCACTACCTTTAGGTCCCCCTTCCCCCTTCCCTCCCTAATTCCCCCACTATCCCTACTGCACCCCCTGAGCTTCCCTACCCCTCTCCCTCCTTCTTCTTCCCCTCCCCCTCCCATCCCCCCCATCATTCCCCACTACCCCCTCCCACAACCCCTGAGCTTCCTACCACCCTCTCCTTCCTCCTTCTCCCCTCTCCCCTCCAATCCCCCCATCATTCCCCACTACCCTGCCCCACAACCCCTGAGCTTCCTGCACCCTTCCTACCCCCTCCAAACCCCACTATCCCTCTCTTCCTCCCTGCTGCACCCCAACCCCCATAATCCTCCCCTCCCCACACCCCGCCCTTTCCCCACCACCCCCTCCGCGCTACTTTGCCTAACGACAACACAATATGTGGGTTCCGGGCGGGTCCAATAAATCACTTGTGTTCTGGACTCACACACACCCATTCTCAACCCCCCCCCCCCCCCCCCCCCCTTCCTCTCTTTTGAAACCCCCATTTTGTTATTGCTCTCGCTATAAAAATGAGAGAGAGAGAGCGAGAGAGAGAGAGAGAGAGAGAGAGAGAGATGAGAGAGAGAGAGAGAGAGAGAGAGAGAGAGAGAGAGAGAGAGAGAGAGAGAGAGAGAGAGAGAGAATTTGCAAAAAGTAATTTATCAAAGCTAAAAAAAAAAGTTCAATAGATAAGGAAAACGGGAAGAGAGATGTATAAAGAAAAATGATCTGACTCAAAAAGAAAAAAAAGAAAAAAAAAGAACAAGAACGACAGCATCTCAGAGGCCATTTCTAACGTCGTCACCATAACGCCCAAACCCCGCCCGCACGCCCACCTGACCACCCACCACTGCAAAACAAAACACAAGACCCACACGCCCCTTGCCCTCAATGTAGACCCCCTCACCCCTCCTCCCTCCTCTTCCCTCCCGTTCACCCCTCCTCCTCCTTTCCCTCCTTCCCTTACACTCCTCCCTCTCACTCCCATACTCCCTTTCACCCCCTCCCCCCCTCTTTTATGGTCATAGGTGCACCCCACCTCTACAATATGTCGGGTCCCTCCCCACCCCCCTCCCCCCTCCATCATCCTATAAAACACAGCCTGGTTGCGTCCCCTACGGTTCTTATTTTGCCGCATATCAGATGCCATTAGCACCCAATAAATATTGCCGTAAATATTCTCGTGTCATGTAGACAATACACACCATCGCCTCCGGGGTGTAAATAAATTGTAAATATTGGCGTTTGCTGATTTGTGAATGTTGTAAATCGCCCGGCTCAAGATGGCGGCGTCGTGTCTACGCCACCGTCACGGAATATAAATCAAGGTGTGTTTGTGTGTCTTTTTTTAAACTCCTTTCTCTCGTTCGTTTTTTTTTTTTTGGCGGGAAGTGACGAATTGTAAAAATGGCTGCCGATGTACCCTGACTCCATTTTCTAGATGGGGGACGACGTGGGTGTGAAATACTTTGGTGGTATTGAGAATGAAAGAAAGATATGGAAGAATGATAAAAACAAAAAACAAAGAACAAATGAAGAAGAGAAAAGAGAGAGAGGGTAAACATAAACATACACACGCGCACATAAACATATAACCCAGCGACCTCCATGATTCACGAGAAACCATAACTCCAGCATTAATGACAAAAGTAAAAGCGCGGGGAAGAAATAGTAATTGTAGTTTATACAGTAGGTTCCAAAGATTTCATTTTCTCCCGTGTCGCGCCAGTGTGAATGTTGACTCCCGGGGGAGACTGCAATGTTCTCGGACAAGATTACTCCTTGGCCCAGCGCCTCCTTGATGTCGCGCCAAACTTGCTTATTTTCTGTTTATGTCGCCCGATACTGACTGTTGTTGCTTTTGTTGTGTCGTTGTCGTCGTTTGGGAGAATGTATGGGGGGGAGGGGTGCTCAGGATGGGGCGATAGTGTTAATACACTAATTCTTAGCGCGATAACACACATGCGTGTGGAGAAGCTGCTCCTCGAAGACACGTACACACGTACACACGTACACGTACATACACACACACACACACATACACACACACGCACGCACACCCCACCGTACACACCGCACACGCGCAGGCGCACTGCGGGCGTGCGCGGGGAGCCCGGCCGACGGAGCGGAGCAGCGGCAACGGTTCACCTCCGTCCCTCGCGAGCGCACGTCATGGTTCCTATTTCATCCGAGCCTCCGGTTGGTTCTTTATATCTCCGGCCAAAATCTCCCACTCCGTTTGTATTTTGCGAGCCAATTTTTCTTCGGGCTCTCTGTGAATACCAGATGTACCGGAAATATTAGCTTTTCCAAAATTATACCTCTCTATGCGCCGAGACAACGAGTGAGAGAGCTTCCCTCCCTCCTGCCCTCCTTCCTCCTCCCTTTCCCTCTCCCTCCTCCTCCTCCTCCCTCTCCCCTCTCCTCTTCCTCCTCTCCTCCGTCGGGTTCGCTCTACTTGCCGTCTTCTAGGGGAGGAGGAGAGGGAGATGGGGAGGGGGAGGGGCTCTTCTTCTTTTCGTCTTCTTCTCCCTCCTCCTCCTCCACCATTTTCTTCATTCTCTTTTTCTTCTTCTCTCTCTACTCTTCCCCATTCATTTCCAGCTTTCCTCATCCTCCCACTTATTCTCCCTCTTCCTTTATCACTTAAAAAAAACTACTCTCTTCTCTACATCTTCCTATATCCCCTATTCCCCCATTTCTAAACACCTCCCCCCTCTCTCATCCTTCCTCTTCCTCCTCCTCCACCAGAACCCCCACATCCCCCCTCCATCTCCGGAGCGTGAGGCGGCACCTCCCTCCTCCATCCGCGTCGAGTCGTCCTCCCATCCACGGCCAACAAAAGTCGTCATTTCCACGACGCCGAGACAACAATCACGACGACCTGCTCTCCTTCCGGTCTGAGACACGACTATGTAAAACACTCGACGACTTATGTTCTAAAAGTCAGACAAGTTTTCCCATAAAGTCTACCTAGCTCTAGTGCTCTCTTGGAATACGAGTGAGGAGGAGGAGGAGGAGGAGGAGGAAGAGGAGGAGGAGGAAGAGGAGGAGGAAGAGGAGGAAGAAGAGGAGGAGGAGGAAGAGGAGGGGGATGAGGAGGAGGAAGAGGAGGAGGAAGAGGAGGAAGAGGAGGAAGAGGAGGAGGAGGAGGAGAGAGGAGGAGGAGAAGGAGAAGGAGAAGGAGAAGGAGAAGGAGAAGAGGAGAAGGAGAAGAAGAAGAAGAAAGAAGAAGAAGAAAAAGAAGAAGAAGAAGTGGGAGTGTGGAGGAGGTGGAGGAGGAGGAGGAAGAGGAGAAGGAGGAAGAAAGAAGGAGAAAGGTGGAAGATAAAAAAGGAGAAGGAACAGAAGAAGATGAAAGACGGAAGGAAAAAAATAAGATAAAAATATTTAAAAATATAAATAATTTATAAAAAAATAATATATAAAAAGGTGGAAGATAAAAAGGAGAAAGAACAGAAGAAGGAACATGTGACGAAGGAGGGAGAAGAAGAAGGAAGAAGAGGGAATTGGCGTCGAGATTTTCTCCACTTGTATATTTACGTTGTTTCTCTACGTGGGTTTGATATCGCGAAATGGCCGAGACGGGAATTATTTATGAAAACTGAAATTCCGATACAAATATATTTTCTCCCGTACACAGGACATCGAAGGCGGCGGCAGAAGGTGAGGAAGGAAGAGGGAGAGGAGAGAGAGAGAGAGAGAGAGAGAGAGAGAGAGAGAGAGAGAGAGAGAGAGAGAGAGAGAGAGAGAGAGAGAGAGAGAGAGAGAGAGAGAGAGAGAGAGAGAGAGAGAGAGAGAGAGAGAGAGAGAGAGGCAGAGAGTTAAAAAATCGAGAGAGAAAGACAGAAAGAGAGAAAATTCAAAATCGAGAGAGAAAGACACGAAAGCGAAAAACGAACGAAAGGACGAAACAGCAGAGCGAAGACAGCGGGGAAGGGGAATCCCCGGAGCGCCCGGCCCTCCCCCCCCCGCCGACCCGCGCCGACATGCCGAAAAATGTATCCGACGGCCGGAACCTGACATAGGCATTTGCTCTCCTGCATTAGGCCCGGGTCGCTCCGCTGCACAACATCATTTGCTTCATTGCAACTCCAGGAGGAATGGCCGTGTTGTGCGCTGCTTTAGAGTTATTTTCACCCGCGCCAGGGCTGTATCCGGCAGCGGCGGCGCCATACGGAAATGAACTTTATGGCCCCAAGTTGCAAGTTCCGATTTGCCTTGTCTTTGACGGGTAATTGACGCCTCTTGTGCGGGATGAGGTGCAATATAGGTGCAGGTCCCTGTAATAGAGTGGTTTGTATGCTGTACCTACGCTCGCTGGCCTAACTCAGACGGATTTTAATCAAGTTATTCCCATTATTTCAATGCGGGAGGGGCGCTATATCATCACCTAATGGAACCAGCCCGTCCTAAGACAAATATGTGACTGTAGCAAATTAATTTTTACCTCTGAGTCCCATAAAAACAACTTGCCGCGAATGAAATTTATCGGACGAACGTGGGGGATGGGGAAACACGCGCGCGCGCGGCTTTTCCTCTCCTTATTTCACGTCCCCCTCCCGCTGCGACGCCCAGCCCCCTAGCGGCCACCTGCTAAACTACGAGGCCGCTAGTTAATAAGATGGCTCGTCGTCTTGTCTCTTGTTTAATCAGCTGTGTCTTTCTTGCTCTCTCCGACGCGGTTCTCCATCGCTGGGAGTGCAAGCGCTGTTTGGAACAAATGGTTTATTTTGGGGGTTGAGTTGTCGAACAGAATGAAGGATGTAAAGTTTTAGAAATGGTCCTTAAGGAAGGATTTTTTCTTCTTCTCATTAGAGTCACAGACCTACAAGAAGTATCTGTTTCTCCTCTTCCTTTCCTGCTTCCTCCTCTTCCTTCCCCACTTCTTCCTCTTTCTTCCCTAGTCCCACCCCTTCCTTCTCTGCTTCCTCCTTTTCCTTCCCTTCCTCCTCCTCTTCCTTCCCTACTCCCTCCTCTTCCTTCTCTGCTTCCTCCTCTTCCTCCACTAAAACCCGTGCATAAATACTCGTTGGAACCCCCCCCCCCCCCCCGCCTCCCGCCCCTCCCAAAACGGCGAACAGAATGCGGTACTTAACAACACTTTCCCCTCTCGCGGCCCGCCTCAAACTGGTTCCCTCCTCCCCTCTCCCCACACCCTTCTCTCTCCCCTCTCCCCTCGCCCTTCTCTCCTCCCCTTATACCCCACACCCTTCTCTCTCCCCTCGCCCTTCTCTCCTCCCCTTATACCCCACACCCTTCTCTCTCCCCTCTCCCCTCGCCCTTCTCTCTCCCCTCTCCCCACCGCAATCCTCATGGGCGTATCCACAGGCTAAACTTTTCATGGGTGGGGTGAGGGGAAGGAGTGGGTGCCTTCCCCTCGGTAATGAAGGCTAAACTCCCCTTAATTAATTGCCCAGCTCTCAATCAAGAGTTACATCAATCCCCTGGGACGGCGAGGGATGAGGGGAGAGGGGAGGGGGAGGGGTTGGCTAGGGGAGAAAAGAGAGGGGAAAGAGAGAGAGGGATAGAAAGAGGGAGGGAGACAGACAGAGGGCAAACGGAGCGGCCTACAGATGGAAAGCCAAGCATTGATTTTTTTAGCCGTTTATCTATCTATGATATCTTTTTTTCTACTCTTCATATCTGTCTATTGTATCTTTGTTTAGGTGGTTCTTGCATCACATTTTCTTTGCGGAGAGCGCTTCTTTTATTCCGCCTTATCATCGTTATTATCCTCTTTATCATTATCATTATTATTACCATTATTATTATCTTCATCCTCATTATTATTATCATTATAATTGTTATTATCATTATTGCTATTAATTACAATACTCATCATCATCAAAATTATCCTTATCATTATTGTATAATCATTATCATTACTATCATCATTAATACTGACACTATAATCATCATCATCATCATCATCGTCACCATCATACCATTATGAACGGCCTTTTGAGAGTGGGTCGCTCCCCCTGTTACAAAATGGAAAACAAGAGATCCCTATATATACCACAATGGAGATGATAATAATTTTTCATCATGGCTGCAGTCTGGCATACCCAGGGGAGGGGCCAGGAGGGAAGGGGGGGAGGGGGTACTAGAGGAAGAGAGGAGAGGGTGGGGAGGAGGAGAGAAGGGAGGGAGAGGAGAGGGAGAGAGGAGGGAGAGGAGGAGAGAGGAGAGGGAGAGGGGAGGAGAGAGGGGAGAGGAGGGGAGGAGAGAGGGGAGGGAGAAGAGGGGAGAGGGGGGAGGAGAGGAGGAAGTAAGAGGAGGAGAGAGGAGAGGGAGAGGAGGAGAGAAGGAAGTGAGAGGAGAGAGGGGAGGGAGAGGAGGAGAGAGGGAAGTGAGAGGTGGAGAAGGGAAAGGGAGAGGAGGAGACAGGAGAGGGAGAGGGCGAGTAGTGGACGAGAGGGGAACGGAAGGAGGAAGAAGAGGGAGAGTGGATGAAAGAGGGGAAGCGAGGGGAGGAGAGAGGGGGAGGGGGAGCAGGGAGCCCACCTGACTGATGAATATTCCAAATACAGACAAAAATGTGGAAAAAAATATTATTAATACAGAATGCTAAATTGCTTAATATGAATATGATCAAAATGCAAAACAGATATTTAAAAAAAGCGGTACAAATGAAATGCTTCCAGTGATGAATGCCAATATAGATTAGATCATATATATAAAAAAAGAATTAAATTGACAAATACCAATACAAAATGGATGACGGAATCAACCAGCCAAAAAATATATAATAAATACCAAAGGCGCCATGGGAAATAAATACATACATAAACAAACCGCTTTCTCCCAAAAAAATTAACTAAAATGAATAAAGAAAAATAGATGATTATAAACTTGCCATAGATGATGCCAGAAGGTGTTATTTATTCCAACGATTTTGCCATAAACAGGCAAAGAAGGGGTAAGAGGAGGGGGGGGGTGTAGTCAAGGGGGTGGGGAGGGATAAGGGGGAGGGAAGGAATAAGGGAGGAGGGAAGGAATAAGGGACGAGCGGAGGGAAAAGGGAGGGAGAGGAGGGATAAGCGGGAGGGGAAGGATAAGGGACGAAAGGGAGGGATAAGGGGGGGAGGGAAAAGAGGGTGGGGGGGGGGAAGGGGGGTAGTCAAGGGGAAGGGAAGGATAAAGGGGAGAGGGGGGATAAAGGGGAGTGGAGAGGAAAAGGGAGGGAAAAGGAGGAAGGGAAAAATAAAGAGGAAGGGAAGGAATAAGGAGTAGGGGAGGGAAAAGGGAGAAGGGGAGGGATGAGGGGAAAAGGAGGGTCGTGTGTGTGGGGTGGGGGGTGGGGGGGGGGGGAGAGGAGGGTCTTAGGGCATCGAATCAACTCATCCTTAATAAACTCCGGGACTCATTTCCGACACAAAAGCGAGCGTGAAGGAAGCTTAATTTGGCAGATTGCGCGAACACACACACATACAATCACTCACACGCACATAAAATCTATCACGCGCGCATACACATAGATACACACAGCTACACAAACATACACTAAGACATATATACTCGCGGATTATTACTTACAAAATCCTTCCCCCATATATACAATTACGCAAACACACATACACATATAAACACATGAACTTACACACTCACACCCAAACACCCACCCACCCACACACACACACACAGACACACTCAGTCACACACACACACATACACAACCCCCCATCCACCCATCCCTAAAACACACGCACACGCACACAGACACACTCAGTCACATACACACACACACCACCCCCTACCCACCCATCCCTAAAACACACGCACACACACATTCGCAAACACAAACACACACGTGGTTTCTAAAATGAACAGCGGAGGGAGGGAGGAGTAGGAGGAGGGGGGTGAGAAGGGGGTGGGGGGGTGCGTCAGCCGAAGATTCGTTCCACGGGGGAATTTTAGGCCAATTTGTCGCCGCATATGTGGCTTTCCGCTTGACTTGAGCTCAATGCGTGGGGGGGGGGGGTGGACGGCGTGGCAGTCACCCTAAAAAACCGCCGTCTGCGTGATTAGATATTGGTTATAGATTGGAGAAAGAGTACAGGATGGATTGGTATGTATGCCTGTATGCGCGGGGTGTGTGTATATTCATATCTATACACGTATTTCTATAGCAATACAGACTGGTGAGCTTATACATGTAGTTAGACAGATAGGCAGGACCATCACATCAATCTTTCGTTTGTATATGTATCACTGCGTATGTGTATGTATGCATGAGCTCGCCGACGCCCACATTCGGCGCAAGAGGCAGCCTGCGAGCCCGCGGATAAATAATAAAGTGACGATGTGTCCCAAATCCCGAAGGGGAAGGCCACAATTCGCTCCGGGGTGACGCGCGTTCAATATGGCGGCGGGTCTCACGGGGCGGCTCGGACTTCCAACGGTCAAAGGCGGGGAATTACTATTTTTCCGGCGTCCCCGAGCGCCTGTTCCTCTTGCAAGATTTTGAGCAAGAAGGAAGGGAAGAGATACGTATATACACACTCGCATATGGTGTATGCGTACGTACATACACGTGCCGGGTTCACGCACCAACGCGAGGGTGTAAGTGAGGGATCTTCGCGCTCAGATAAGACTAACCTAAAACGCCAACAAGGTGACGATGCCAATGGCTGCGCTGTTATCACTCCAACCCGTCTCCCTCTCTCTCTCTTCCTTCCTCACGCACTCGCTTGTTCCTCTCTCTCTCTCCCTTCCCCATTCACTCGCTTCTTCCTCTCTCTCTCTCTCTTCCTTCCTCACGAACTCGCTTCTCTCTCTCTCTCTCTCTCTCTCTCTCTCTCTCTCTCTCTCTCTCTCTCTCTCTCTCTCTCTCTCTCTCTCTCTCTCTCTCTCTCTCTCTCTCTCTCTCTCTCTCTCTCTCTCTCTCTCTCCCCCTCCTTCCTCCTCCGTTTCCCTCGCGGCCGCATAACCCCCGAATGCTGGGCGCTTCACAATGCTCATATCATTCAGTCGGGTTAAACTCACAGCCTGTGCGCCTCCCTGTGCCATTGGACCATTAGTCATGGCATCGTACGAAAGCCATTGATAACCGGTGAAATGATGTGAAAAAGGCTTCCCCCCAAAAGGCCAAAGCGCATCTCTTCATTAGTCATTGTCATGTAAAAGAGATTCGTATTTGGGTCTGGCGCAGGAGAATAAAAAGGAAGAGACGCCGCGGCGATGGTGTGAGTGTGAGCCTGATTGTAATCTAATCCTATTCTGTTCTAAAACCACACTAAAACCGGGGGGATAAAGACAAGGGGGGGGGAGGTTGAAGGAAATTCCAGCGTAGATTACAGTTGTAAGTCATTTGTCGCCTGTTTCGGAGCTGACGTTCGAATGGGCCCGGCCGCCTCGCCCTCGCGTTCGCATACGCGCGCAGACACGAGAATGCGGGCGCGAATCAGAGCCGTGATCTATGGGGGAAAACGGCGCCATTTCCAGCGCCGATTTTCTTGAGCAATGGCGCGCGTTGCTCTGAGCATATTAGGCGATTGGAATTGGCAAAGGCGCAGAGGGCGGGGAATAAGGCGAGGAAGGGAGGAGAAAGGAAGAAAAAGAGAAGTGGGTCGATTCATAAATGGATTGATAAGCAGATAGGTTGATAAATAGATCGCGCTTGACGATGCTCACTCGTTCGCCGTCATCCCCGTTGAGAAGTTTTCCCGCCCGCGACTCTATGACGAACAAATCTCTCGCCTAAATCAATCTCCATCCCTCAACCCCTCAAAAAGAAGAAGAAGAAAAAAAAAAAGGCACCCTGATTTCCCCTTCCAAATGCGAAAGATCGAGATAATGTATCTATTCGAAAACGCATCCATCCCGGAACGAAAACCCCAAAGCCTTCATTTGTCGACGAGGGAAATATAGTCGCTCGCTTTTTTTTTCTTCTCTTCTTATCATCATCTCCCTCTTATTCCTCATCATCGCGGGCTGTTCTTGTTCCAGCTGTTCGACGTCCGTATTACCCGTCGAGTCATTTGTCCTCGTTTGTGCGTTCGTCACGAAGACACGCAGACACACGCACACAAACGCACAGGCCCGTACACACACACCCGTACACACACACGCCCGTACACACACACGCAAACACACACGCCCGTACACACACACGTCCGCACACACATGCACACACACATACACACACGCCCTACACACACACACACACACACATTCCCGTACACACACACACATACACACGCACAACACCCGTACACACACACACACACACCAAACACCCGTACACACACACACACACACCAAACACCCGTACACACACACACACACACACACACACAACACCCGTACACACACACACACACACGCCCGTACACGCCCATCTTGTGCGCGTCGTATGATAATGAATGATGGAGCTTAACGCGATCCTCTCCTCACGATCAACCTTCTTCGTTCGTCTTGGAACACCTCAAAGATGATCCTCTTGTGTTCTTTTTTTTTTTCCTTCGTGTTTCTTTTGGTTCTCTTTTCTTTTCTTTTCTTTTTTGGGTATTTTTTTTCTTAACGGTGTGAAATGCGTGTGTGTGTTTTTTTCATTTTTTTTCTATCTTACGCTTTCGCTTAGATAATTTCGTTTATTCTTTCTATATTTTTTCTGTGTATCAGCTTTTTTTTTTTCTTTTTTGTATTTGCCTTCTTCGTCTTCTCTAATTTCCGTTTTTTTCGTATGGTTTTCTGTCATATTATCCATTCTTCTTTTATCCACTTTTTGTTCGATCTCTCCCCCATATTTCGCCTCCGCACGCTACCACATTTTCTTCTCCCCCTTTTTCATCTTCTTCTTTTTCCTCCTCACTTCCCTTTTCTTATTCACTCAGATTTCTCCTCGTCTTCCTATTTTACTTCTTCCTCCTCGTCCTCCTCCTTTTCCTCCTCGCATTCACTTCTTGTTCCTTCTCCTAATTTTCCATTTCTTCTCTCATTCACTTTCTCCTTTTCCATTTCTCATTCAGTTCCTCCTCCTTTTCCACATATCATTCTCTTTCTCCTCCTCCTCCTCCTTCCTATTCTTTCACATTCACTTCTCCTCCTCCTCGCCCTCCTCTTTTTCCCTTTCGCATTCACTCCCTCCTTTTCCATCCCTCATTTGTTTCCTCCTCCTCCTCATTTTTCATTTCTCATTGCCTCTCCCCATCCTCTTTCATCCATCTCTCATTCAATTCCTCCTCCTCCTTTTCCATTCCTTATTGCCTCCCCCACCTCCTTTGTCCATCTCTCATTCACTTCCTCCTCCTCCTCCTTTTCCATTCCTCATTACCTCTCCCCACTTCCTCCCTTTCCATCTCTCATTCACTTCCTCCTCCTCCTCCTCCTTTTCCATTCCTCATTGCCTCCCCCCACCTCCTCCCTTTCCATCTCTCATTCACTTCCTCCTCCTCCTCCCTTTCCATCTCTCATTCACTTCCTCCTCCTTTTCCATTCCTCATTGCCTCCCCCCCCCACCTCCTTCGTCCATCTCTCTCCTGGCGGAAAAATTGAATTAGAAACACTTTCCGCTTTTAGTCTAGATGGATCGACCTCATCGCCTGAGCGGAGACGGGGCCCCGGAGACAGAATATAGCAATTAAATCTTCAATGTTGACAGTATTCCTTTTCTCTTATGATTATCAAATTATCGAGTCTTTCGTATTTTTATTTTGGGAAGATGATTCTTATGAAAAATGTATAAAAAAATGTTTAGAGTGCTATGTATTTCAGTTGGGAAGATGATTCTTATGAAAAATGTATAAAAAAAAAAATGTTTAGAATGCTATGTATTTCAGTTGGGAAGATGATTCTTATTAAAAATGTATAAAAACATGTTTAGAATGCTATGTATATTTTTCGTTCATAATATGGATATTTCATGATCGATGTTAGAGCATTTGAAAATTAATTATAAAGTGTTTTTATCGTTAATCATGGAGTATTCTGCATTTAATGAAATAGTATTTCATAACCAATTATACGGTGTTTTATGTACTTTAATGAGACTAGTCATATAGTATTTTATTATATATGAATTATGCAGTAATCATACATTTCATCATAAAATACCACTGATGAAATAAAAACGATTATTGTATTTAGCCATTAATCTATATATCTTTTTATACCAACCGGTAGACAGATAGATGAATAGGTGGAGAGATGAATAGATAGAAACTATGATTTTATGATGTATACTTTAAAAAAATATTATGGCAACCTAAATTTAGATTGTCTCTTTATTTTCCTGTTTCCACTACTAAATACAATTTCAAACGTGAATTTTACTTCTCTACACTGCTGTCAAGATTAATATCATTGGAAAAAAGCGGTGATAATTATGCAAATTATAGTAACAATAACAATAGTTATCTCCATTTTAGTTAATGTTTGTCTATGGAGGAAAAATACACAACGGAAAATTTAATTTAGAAATAACCCTCAAAATCACAAAAATTAAATTCAAATCACCCAGGATACCCCCGCGCCCGCATATCGCATACCCCAACCGCCCACACCTTGGCGTCGGGCGTGACAGCTGGGCAATATGCTACATATATTACGAGAACTAAGAACCAGTCCGACATCGAGGTAAAGATCCCGAGTTAATACTTCTGTTCCTTTTATTCAGGGCGGGAAAGTCGGCGTCAGATATGCGACTTATTGTCTGCCCTTCTCTCTCTCCCTCTTTCTATTTACATATTTTGGGTGGATTATACCGGCATAAATATCAATATTTCGGCAGCCCGAAATGAGCCTCTCCCTCTCTCTCTCTCGTTTTCTCCCCCTCTCTCCCTCTTCGTTTCTTTGTTTCCTTCCGTCACGCCCTCCCTCTTCGTGTTTTTCCCTTCCCCTTTCAGTTTTCCTTTCTTCGCTCTTTTTTTTTTTATTTCCTTTCCTTCATCACCCTCATCCTTTTTTCCTTCTTTCTCCATCATTCACAAGCCCTGTCCTTTATATTCCCCCTCCCTCTCCATTTCCCTTCCGCCATCCCCCTCCCAATCCCTCTCCCTCTTTATATTCCTCCTCCTTCCCTTCCCCATCCCAACCCCTCTCCCTCTTTATATTCCTCCTCCCTCCCTTCCCCATCCCCAACCCAAATCCCTCCCCCACCCCCTCTTTATACTTGACCTCCCTCCACCCTCTCTATTTCCCTCCCGCCCCTTCCCCCCCCCACCCCCTCATTCATATTAAACCGAAGGCTGATATTCTAATGGCTTGCTACGTCCTAATCCGACATTAAGTAATACATTGTTACGGCAGTTGACATCTGAAACCTAGATGGCGCTGCTGGGGCCGGGAGCGCCATTTCTAAGCCGCCGCTCTCCCGCCGGGCCCGACTCGTGACGTCATCGCTATGGAGTTTTGCTTCCTTTCTCGGATTTTTTTGTCGTTCTAATGTTGTTGTTATTATCGTTTTGATTGTTAGGATATTGTTGTTATTGTTTTTTGTTTTCTATATTGATATTCTTTTTTGTAGTTGTTGTTGTTGTTAGCATTGTTATCATGATTATTTATTACTATTATCATATTGTTATTATTATTATTATCATTATTATTATTATTATTATTATTATTATTATTATTGTCATTATCATTACTATCATCATTATTACTATCATTATCATTATCATTATTATTATCATTATTACCATTATCATCATTATCATTATAATCTTATTACTATTACTATTATCATCATATTACCAATAACATTATGACCATCATTACATCAACGTCATTAGCGCAATTATTCCGACGCGCGATGTAAATTGAACCTATAGTAGAAACAACTTTGTATTTATCATTATGATTATTGTATCAGTTATTCGTAATCTTTCTCTCTATCATTTATTGCCCCTTTTCGTTGCCTCTTAAATCATCGCTGATAATTTTGTAATGATAATATTTCCTCTTGTTATTGTTCTTTTTGTAATAGTTGTTAAATTCCAATTAAGTTATTATTATAATAATATCTGATAAAATCTTCCGTATATATCGTTATATTTTGCCCTACTGTTAGTCAAATACGAATCTTTTAATGTCACAAATACCATCACCATTATTATTATATATGATAACATTAATAACGTTATCAACATCATCATTTTTCTTTCTCGTTATAACATCAGTAATTTCTCATTACTGATAAGCCTATCATATCACCTTATCATTATTGTTCCTTATCATTATTATTATCCTTATCACAACACCTACTATGATCATTCCATTGTTATTATTTTTCCAATGCCTTCATATACAAACCAAAGAAAATGGTAATGCAAATAATAATAATAACGATAATGATGATAACAATAGTAATAATAATTACAGCGATGATAATAATAATGACAATAAGAGTAATAACATTGATAATAATGATAATAATAAAGTTTACAATAATGATTGTTGTCATAATGATAAAAATGATAGCAGTAATAATAATAATAATAATAATAATAATAATAATA
The DNA here is from genome assembly GCF_042767895.1 of Penaeus vannamei. Taxonomy (NCBI): domain Eukaryota; kingdom Metazoa; phylum Arthropoda; class Malacostraca; order Decapoda; family Penaeidae; genus Penaeus; species Penaeus vannamei. The sequence goes on from NC_091567.1 coordinate 13,399,869, forward strand.
ATAATAATAATAATAATAATAATAATAATAATAATAATAATAATAATAATAATAATAATAATAATAATAATAATAATGATAAGGATAATAACAGTGATAATTATAACAACAACAAAAATAATAATAACTATTGTTATCATTATTATCGTTATTACTATTAAAAAATAATTATAACGACAATTAAGAACTGAATAATAATAATGATAATAAAAATAACAGTGATAATCATACCAACAATTACGATAATGATAATAATGGTTATAATGATAATCTGCTCAGCTCACTGGTCTTAGGTCACGTGACAAGAAGCAAACTTTCTGCCTGTGCAAACAAAACTCTCCTTGCCTGTGCAAATCGTTGGCGTTAATACAGTGCAAATACGGATGAGGATCTGATATCCTGCCCCCTCCCCCTCCCCCTCCCCCCCACCATAAATCCCCTCTTGCCCCCCCACCCCCCCGCCAACTCCACTACCTCCCTTCCACTCCACAATATCATCTTTTCTATCCTTCTTTTTCTATTTATGATAGCCCAAGGATACCTCCTCTCCTTTCTACTTTTTTTTAATTTCTTTTTTATATTTTTTTCCTCTGTGTATCAATTTTTACTTCTTATTTCTTTTCCTTTTTTTTCATTTCACTTTCTCCTTCTCCTCCTCCTTTTCCTTTTTATGTCACATTATGCAGCTCTCCTTTTCTTCTTTATATATAATGTATCTTTCTCCTACCTATCCTCATCACATAACCCCTTCCCCAACCCCCCCTGCCAACACCCCTCCTGCCACCACCCACCCTTGCCAATCCCCCAATCACCCCCCTCCCCTGCCACCACCCACCCTTGCCAATCCCCCTACCACCCCCCTTCCCTGCCAACCTCCCTCCCCTGCCCCCCCCCTTCTGCCACCCCTCCCCTGACAACCCCCTAAACCTGCGATCTCCATTTGCCAACAGTGACGCTACCGCTGCCACCGCCACGCCCGGCCAATTGGTGTCACTAAACACGAAACTCCTGTGTTTACTTGGCCTTTGTTATACTGTTGACTATCTGAGGGGAAGGGGCGAGGGGAGAGGGGAGGGTGGGAGAGGGTGGCTGAGTGGGGGAGGGAGGGAGGAGAGGGGAGGAGGTGAGAGGGTACGAGAGGGGAGGGAGGGACGGGGTTGTGTATATTGTAATGAGGTAAAAGAAGTGGGGAGGGGAGGAAGGGGAGGGGAGGAAGGGGAGGGGTCATGGAGAGGGGAAAAAGGGGAAGTGGAGAGGGAGAGAATAGTGAGTGGGGGGGAGAAAGAAGGGGGGTGAGATTGCACACACTTCATAGAGGCAAATGAAAGATAGAAAAATAGTCGGTCTATATTTCATCTCCTCCTACCCCTCCCCCTCCCTCTCCCCTCTCCCCTCTCCCACCTTCCTAATTAAAGGGAATCGCAATGATGAATTACTAGAAGGAAAGCGAAAGACAGATAGATCGGTCGATAGATAGATACACACACAGACAGAGAGAGCCAGAAAATTAAGAAGAGGAAGAGGAGGAGGAAGGAGAATAATAATAATAATGATAAGAAGAGTAGAAGGGGAAGGGGAAGAAGAGGAGGAGGAAGAGGAGGAGAAAGCAAAAGAAAAAGAAGAGTAGGAAAAGGAGAATGGAAGAGGAAGAGGAAGAGAAAAAGAGAGAGGAAGAAGACCAGGAAGAAAGAGAGGGGACAGAGGAGGAGGAAGAGTATGAGGAGGAGGACGAAGAGGGGACGAGAGGAGGGGACGAAAGGAGGGGAAGGGAGGGGAAAAAATTAACATCAACAAATACAACACCGTTCCCTAGTTTATCCTACACACTCCCCTCCCCCCCCCTTCTCCCCTCTCTTTAGCCCCACCCAGGAGTTTACCCCTCAATTATGTCACCTCTACCAAAGAGATCTGCATATTTATGGCAGCCAATCCCCTGCTCCCTACCCCCCTCCCCAACCCCCCTCCTCCTCTACTCCTCGTCTCTCCTCTTCTCTCGATTTTTCTCTCTATTTGCTTCTCCGTAGCTTTATTTATTTTTGTTTACTTCTTCTTCTTCCTCATTCGTTTCCATTTTCTTCTTTAATTTCACCTCTTCCCGGCCCCTTTCCCTTCCTTCTCTCTTCCACCTTCCTATCCACCTCTTTTCTCCTCCTCTCTTCCGCCTTTCCTTCCACCTCCATTCTTTTCCTCTCCCTTCCCCTTTCCATTCCACTTCCTTTCCCCTCCTCTCTTCCCTCTTCCTATCCACCTCCTTTCTCCTCCTCTCCCTTCCTCCCTTCCTTCCCAATGACCCGCCAGCCACCATTCAGCGCCAAGCCTCATCGTCTATAATTAATCTCTATTATAAGTTTGGGACACGGTAGCCTGCGGGCCTGGGTGCAGATTTTGAAAGACCATCGTCGTTATCATAATTAATATCGTTTTATTTCACTTTTGCTCGTCTTTGTTTACTCTCTCCTTTTGTTTATTTATTTCCCGGTGTCTTAGATATATTCATTTATTTATTCGATTTTCGTTATCATCCTTTTTGTCTTTTTTCCCTCTATGTTATCGTCATCATAATTAATATCGTTTTATTTCACTTTTGCTCTCCTTTGTTTACTCTCTCCTTTTTTATTTATTTCCCGGTGTCTGAGATATATTCATTTATTTATTTAATTTTCGTTATCATCCTTTTTGTCTTTTTTTCCTCTTCGTTTTATTTTTTCTTTCGTTATCGTTATCGTAGTCCTTTTCTCTTCTTTGTTATTTTTCTATGCTCCTCTTAATTAATCTTTTCTTATCAACGCAGTCCATGAAATCATTAATTTCCACCCGATCCTCATTTTTCTTTCTCTGTTTATTTCTCAAAATCATCATCACTGCGCTTTTTCGTTAATTCTTACCACTTCCCTTTTATCTATTTCTCCTCCCTCTATTATCTATCTACTCTTCTCCTTTCATAAAACAAAAGAAAAACGAGAAGCGGAAACATTTTTAAAAAGACCCGCGAAAACGTCCTCGAACAAAAAGCGCGCGAAAATTTCCCTCTCTCGCTTATTATAAACGCGGTGAATGTTGATGCCCGAGACCACGCCCACAACTAAGCCCCGCCTACCCGAATTACCGACGGTAATTTTATGCCCAGATTTGTCCGGCTTACGGAGAGGGGCCGGGGAAGAGGGGGATGAAGGGAGGAGGGAGAGAGAGGCGACGATGACGAACAAATGAGCGCCAGAATGCGTCACGCCGCCGCCGCTAAGAGAGAAAGAGGGAGAGAGAGAAGATAAAGACAGACGGAGAGAGAGAATGAGATAAATATGTAGATAAATAGACAGATAGAGAGAAAAAAAAGAGGGCGAGGAGAGAAGGACGAGGGAAGAGAAAGAACGGGAAATACGAGCTAGCGACGCGATGTCCGAACGGCAAAGGCGCGCCATGACGCCGCCTAAAGTTGAGAAAATCGGATGGCCGCCAATTAAGACCATCATTAGCATTATGATTATTTTCATCGTCATTATCATTATCGCTATTACTAATGCTCATCATCTGATTAATATCAGCATTACAATAGTTATCATCATCATGAACATAATGCTTTTGAATCATTATATTTGTTGATATCCTTTTTAAAAGCTAATACTAATACACACACGTACACACACACACTCACCTACCCCCCCCCCACACACACACACACACACACACACACACACACACACACAAACACACACAAACACACACACACACACACACACACATACAAACACACACACACACACACACACACACACACACACACATGTATTCACTTGATTATAAATGCATCTATCTATAAATAACGGCAGGAGGGACGTCCCAGGACCGACGGCCATTCCGTTATCCGGCGAAAAATCTACGCATCAACGGACAGCGACCTTAGAGCGGACAGAGGAAGCAGGAGAGAGTGGTGGACGAAAGGAGGAAATGGAAGAAAATGCGGTAAAGATGCAGATCGCGAGGAAGAAGGATGGGAAAGGAAAGTCGAGAAAAAATAATCTACGTTTGAATGATTTGAAGAAAAGGGAAGATACGTTCTTCTTCTCCTTCTTCTTTTTCTTAGTCTTTCTTCTTCCCTTCCTTTTAATGGAATCTAATCCCATATCTTCTCATTCTTCCGTCTCCGTCCAATTCCTTCTTTTGAAACCTTTTCTCTCTCTTTCTCTCAATTCCCCTTTCTACCCTCTCTCTTCCTCGTCAAAAAATATCAAAATATCGTTCCTTAAGATAAAACAAATCCCTGATGCTTTCTTCTCTCTTCCTCTTCCCCTTACTGATCCCCCTCCTTCCCCTTTCCCCTCTTTTCCCCTCTTCTTTCTCCTCTCCTCTTCATCAAAATTTCCCTCCACCATATCCCTCCCCCCTAACCCCCTCCTCCCCTCCCCAGCGTTAAGGCCATCCACAATGAGAAGGTGAAGCTAAAACTCCCCTCCCTTCCCCTCCACCCCTCCATTTCCCTCCGTCCCCCTCCCTTCACCTTTACCCCTCCCTTCCTTCCCCTCCACATCCCTTCCTTCCCCCCGTCCTTCTCCCTTCCCCTTCACCCCCCTCCCTTCCCCTCCACCCCTCCATTTTCCCTCCGTCCCCCTCCCTTCCCTTCCATCTTTCCTTTCCCCTTCACCCCCCTCCCTTCCCCTCCACCCCCCTTCCTTCCCCTCCGTCCCTCTCCCTTACCCTCCACCCTATCCCTTCCCCTCCGTCCCTCTCCCTTCCCCTTCACCCCTATCTCTTCCCCTCCACCCCCTCCCTTTTCCTCCACCCCCTCCCTTCCCCTCCCTTCACCCCTCCCCAAAAAGCCAATGTCGGCGAAATAGTGAAGGCTGGCTCGAGGTAAAATTTGGAGAACGACGAAGCATAAAAAGCAATAATGGAGATTCGGGAAGCCCACGGAGACAGTGGCGGATGAGGGGAGGGGAGGGGAGGGGAGGGGAGATAGGTAGAGAGGGTAGGGGAAGGAGGTTAGGGAGGGGAAGAGAGGGGAAGGGAGGAGAGGGGAGGGGAAGGGAGGAGAAAGGTGAGGGGAGAAAGGTAGAGAGGGGAGGGGTGGGAGGGAGGGGAGATAGGTAGAGAGGAGAGGGGAGGAGGAGGAAGGAGGGAGGAAAGGTGAGAGGAGACAGGTGGAGAGGGGAAGGAGATTAGGGAGGGGAGGGGAAGAATGGGTGGAAAGGTAAATAGGTGCAGAGGAGAGGGGAGAATGAATGGAGAAGGGATGGGGATAGTTGGAGAGGGGAAGGGGAAAGAAGGGGAAGAATGGACAGAAAGAAGATGAGAGAAGAGAGGGGAGGAGGTGAAGAGACGGGAGGGAAAGGAAGAGGGGAGATGGGATGTTAAACAAAAAGGAGAAGGAGAGAGGAGAATGAAGAGAGAAATGAGAACAGAAGACAAGAGGGAGGAAGAGAAGATGAGAGAGGGAAAGGAGGAGAGGGAGAGAGGAAAATGGAGAACTAGGGTAAGGAGAAGGGAGTGAAGAGGGGAAGAGGAATAGGTGTTGGGGGTGGAGGGGGGGGGGAGGGGGTAATGGTTGCGTTAGAGACAGCTTGCAGAGATAGCGGTGGTGTAGGGAGAGCGACCTTGCTTGAGGGATGGAGGGAGAGGGAGAGGAGGGAGGAAGAGGGGGGGGAAGGAAAAAGGAGGGAGGAACAGAGGAGGGAAGGAGAGAGGAAGGGAAGGAGCGAGGAGGGAAGGAGAGAGAGGAGGGAAGGAGAGCAGAGGGAAGGAGAGAGGCCAAAGAGGAGGAGGGAAAGAAGGAGGGGGAGAGGGAAGGAAAAAGAGAACAAATCTAAGAGGAGAGTAGGATAGAAAGAGAACGAAACGACGCAGAAAGAAACGCGATAAAAAAATAATAATGACTTATGAAAACGAAGGATTAACAACGACCAAAAAAAGGGAACTTAACACCATTAATCCCATTCAAAATAAATAAATAAAAAGAAGAAGATGAAGAAGAAGAAAAGAAATACAAATGAGAGACCCCGCCCCCAACCTCACTACTTCCGGTGCAACTCGAGTACACCGAATCGTTGCCAGCTCGTGAGAACGTTCTGGAAAAGATGCAACAGCGACAACACGCAACGAGAACATATGTTGCAAGAATTGAAGATCCCCCCCCTTCCCCTCCCTCCCCCTGTCCCCCCTGTCCCCCCTCCCCCTCCCCCCGACCTCTCTCGCCCCCCCTCCCTCCCCCTGTCCCCGCCCTCCCCCCCGTCCCCCTCCCTCCCCCCGACCTCTCTCGCCCCCCTCCCTCCCCCCTCCCTCTTTCGCCCCCTCCCTCCCCCGACCTCTCTCGCCCCCCTCCCTTCCCCTCCCTCCCCCCGAACTCTCTTGCCCCCCTCCTCCTCCCTCTCTCGCCCCCCTCCCCCCCTCCCTCTCTCGCCCCCCTCCCTCCCCCCGTCCCCCTCCCTCCCCCCGACCTCTCTCGCCCCCTCCCTCCCCCCGTCCCCCTCTCGCCCCCCGTCCCCTCTCGCCCCCCTCCCTCCCCCTCCTCAAACAGTAGCGATATTGCAAGCAGAGATAATGTTGCAAGGAGTGCCGTTGGCGGGGTACTGCGATGCGAAGCGATAGCAGTAATACGGAGAGATGTGCGTGCGCGCGCGAGGGCGAATTTGCATAACGAACTCTCGCCGTCGAAGAATAATTCGGAAAAGTTGCGTTTGAGAGGGAAAAAAAGGCGATTACGAAAGACGGAAAGGGAGACAGGAGGGGAAGACAACAAGAAGCAGGAATAAAAAGGACAAGGAAAGCGGGAGACACAGGACAAAAGATGAAGAAAATAATAATAATAATAATAATGATAAGAAAACGTGGGAGCAAGAAAAATGAGAAGATTAGAAAAAGATGAAAAGAGGAAAAGAGAATTCATTGGAAAAACAAATGAAAAAAAGAAAAGCTAAAACCAAAAATAAAACCACAAGACAGAAATTCAACAAAACAAAAAACGAGAACGAGAAACACGCACAAGAGAGCAACAGCGAACGAGAGAAAAAGAAAAAAAGGACAGAAAAAAACAAGAGAAACAAAAGAGACAGAGAGCGAGAGAAGAAGAGAGAGAGAAAAAAAAACAACAACAACAACAAGAGAAACGAAAGAAACAGAGAGCAACAGCGAACGAGAGAAAAAGAGAAAAAGACACACACACAAAAACAACAGAAAAACGAAAGAGACACAGAGCAAGAGAGAGCGAGAGAGAAGGCGAGAGATAGCAACGGGGAGGTCCGGATGCTCTAAGCCCCTTAAATAGAGCGGCCGCCGATGCAGTGATGAGATAGAGGAACCGACGTAATGAAGAGATAAGTTCTATCTTAACCACATCTCGCGAGAGCTGGGTCTTGGCGGGGAGGGGAAGGGGGGGGGAGAGGGGAGGGGGGAGGGAGAGGGGAAGGGAGGCGAGGGGAAGGGAGGAGAGAGGAAGGGAGGAGAGGGGAAGGAAGGAGAGGGGAAGGAAGGATAAGGATAAGGATGAGGGGAGGGGAAAGACGAAAGGAGGAGAAGAGAAGGATAAAGTAGAGAGAGGGGAAGGGAGGCGAGAGAGGAAAGATGAGGGGAAGAAGGAAGGATGAGGGGAAGGATGAGGGAGAAGGATGAGGGGAGGGAGAAAGGACGAAAGGAGGAAAAGAGAAGGATAAAGTGAGGGGAAGGGCGAAGAAAGGAAGGGGAAGGGCAAGGAAGAGGGAAAAGGAGAGGGGAAACGGAAAGGGAAACGGGGGAGGGGGGGGAGGAAGGCCACCAGCAAAGTGCGAAAGTGAGGGAAACGAATTGGAAATGAAGGGGAAGAGGGAAAGAGGGCGAGAGGACGTATACAAAGGCCGAGAGATATCGAGGGGAAATTAGGGGTGAATAAAGCATAAAGAAAAATAAAATAAGATAATAAAAAGACATAGCAAGAATGCACGAAAAGAAAAGAGGAGACAGCTCAAAGAAAGAAAATCAATAATCAATAATAATAATAATAATAACATGATAAGATAAATGATAAAAGACAAAACCAAGAAAGACAATTAGAAGCAGAAAACCGAAGACCCAAAGACCCGCACAGAGAAAGAGGAAGAAAGGAGACCCACTCATTCGAGGGGAAAAAGTGGGAGGAGCCACGCGAGAAGAGAGGGAGGAGCCAAGATGAGAGAGAGAGAGAGAGAGAGAGAGAGAGAGAGAGAAAGAGAGAGAGAGAGAGAGAGAGAGAGAGAGAGAGAGAGAGAGAGAGAGAGAGAGAGAGAGAGAGAGAGA
>NC_091567.1:13410606-13415606 GCF_042767895.1 Penaeus vannamei
CATAAGATGATTATTATATAGCTATATCTTCTTTATCGAAGGAAGAACACGCACATTAATTGAAATAAGCTTATGAATTAATATCGTTCTCAGTCGCATAACAAATGCTGTTGCTGATAAATGCAAATTACATCGCTTATCTAAATATTATGTGACAATCAAGAATAATAAAAATATTTTTTCATATCTGTAATAAACATTAACAGTGATAGCATGATCGACAATATTATTACAGAATACGAAATGACCAATAAAAAAAAAAATAGCATATACAAAATTATACCGATCTGTAGATAAATTTCACGTTATATCTATATTTTCTTTGTTGTAATTATCTATTTCATTCATCTATTTTCACGCGCACCATCATTTACAGATTTATATATTTCTTTTGGTTTTGGTTCATATTCTTCATTCGCCATTATCATTACCCTTATCTTTTTTTTATCTTTTCCTAGCATATACAGAATTCATAAAAAAACTTGCTTCTTGTAAATTCTATTATCATTTTGTATGCAAAAAAGTCACTTAATACATCTATTTAATAGCATCGACTTTCACAACCATTTTCAAATGATCCTTATACGTCGTCATAAATATTTCCATGAACCCGACCTCCTAAAATCTCCAAAAAACGCAACAATAAAACCCCTCAAAAACAAGATACAAAAACACCAAACAAAGAAAGCCCAAACATCAAGAAAGCCCCGATGACCCACCTTGACCTGCGACTCCGTCATCCCGAGGGCGTAGGCAAGCTTGGCTCGCTCGGGACCCGCCAGGTACTTGGTCTGTTCGAAGGTCTTCTCGAGCGCGAAGATCTGCTGGCCGCTGAAGGTGGGGCGCGTGTGTTTCTTCTTGCCGTCTTTGTCCATGGGCATGGCTGGGATCCCTGGCGGGGAGATAGACGTGAGTGGGGGGAATTTTAGGGGGGAGGGGGAGAGGTGTGTGTGTAGGGGGTGGGGGTGTGTATGTAGGGGGAGGGGGAGGGGTGTATGTAGGGGCTGGGGGAGGTGGTTGGGGTTTCGAGGAAGGGGGCGGGGGGGGTGAGTGGGCGTCGGTTGGTGTGGTTGGGAGAGGGTGTCTTATGGGTGTGGTGGGGATGGGTATAGTGACGGGTATAGCAGTTACTATACTTGACTATTATTAGTTATGATAAAGATGGAGCCGCGGATAGAACGACCGTCCCGAGGATGGCCGTAATGATGAGGGTCTGGCAACGGCAAAACGCCCAACGCCAGACTCCATGCATGTCAATTTGGCGTCGGATTTCGCCTCGGATACGCAGCGCCCGTTTGGGTGAATCAAGCGAGTCTATAACGAGTCCCAATGACGCCCCCATTAGTCATGCCGATAAAGAGCATCATCCCAGCATCAGCGGGCGTCCCATCCCTCGCTCGGTCTTCCTCGGAGGTCTCTCCCCTCGCCCGCCCCCGCCCCCCGCCACGCCCCCTTCAACACCGTCATTTTACGAGCGATAACCGGCCCGCACGCCCCGGATCCGTATCTCGGCCGCACTAAACGAATTTGTCACGACAAGACCATAACAGCTCATGAGGCGGCGGGAGAGGGAGCGAGGGAGAGGGCGGAGGAGGAGCTGGAGGAAGCCTGGGAGAAACGCCGCACGTGCACACGCCCTCGTCAGCACGTGTCAGGCCGCTATCAGCACGTGCGGGGCGCGTGCTGACAAGTCCTCGTCATCAGGAGGGAGGGCGGCGTGACACGACCCGCGAAGGAGTCGGGCGCCGCTCGGGGATGCGGGGCGGAGTCGAAGCCGTTCGAAACTCAGAGATTCATTATCTTTTTATATGAATTATGTCTTTGTTTAAAACACAAAGGTTGATAAGATGTACTAATGAGTTCATAGCATATTAAAGCTCGTAATTTGTTTTATGAATATGGACATCTAAGATGAGAGGTGAATAAATGTCATTTCTTTTTCATATGAAGCTCACATGGAAGTATGATAATAAGAACATTCAGTTATCTGCTGTTATTACAAGTAAGATCCCGCACATATCAAGAAAAGGAAATTAGTGTAGTCTAATGAACTAAACTAAACCTCACCATCGTACAAAAATGCAAACGCAGCGCGAATCAACTGCAAACAGCGCAGATAATCAAACCAAGTCCCTTCGCCGTCTTTTTCCTTCGTTCGACAACGTCACCATGAAGCACAAGGCAGTTGGTAGCCCGAACAAGTATCTTGTGCTGGGACCATTAACGGAATACCAAGACAGGCAATGGCTAATCTGTGCGGTGTGCGCCTGTGCGTCGTGTGTCTATTATCACGTGCTGTCCCTTCCCCTCTAACTCCTTTCTACCCCGCCTCTCTTACCCCCTTCCCCCCTTTTCACTTGTTTATCACCCCTCCTTCCCATCCCCTGTTCTGCAATCCCTTGGCAAATCGAATATCTAGACCGCACTGAACGCCATTTTAGGGGCTGGTGTCTCCTGGTTCGAGAGCAACATAATCGCCTATTTGCAGGTCGATGCTACTGTCGGCGAGAGCGATTTTGACCCAGCATTGCGTCCGGGAACAGGTCGCTGTCTGCCTGACGTGGCGACGGCTGAAAGTGCTCCTCTTTCCCTTTTTTTATTTTTATTTTGGCCGAGTATATGCGGAGTGGACGGGGAGGAGGGCGCTCTCCCAGGGGCATAAAGGGATCGAGGTAAAGGTACTCGGTGCATCAGCGGTTATAAAGTGCTTCTAAACAATGACTTGCTCATTTCCGAATAGATGGGCAAACACACTCGCGTTTGCAAATACTCAGACTCTAGTCCTAGTGGATTGCTTGCGTATGGACTTGGCATATAATATGCAGACATCCATAAAATGATATTAACTACATGTTCAAACAGAACCATGAATACCTAAAAACAAAAATAATGTTTACACATAAAAATACCGTAAGACACTCAAGTCACACAAACAGACACACACACAAAACGCAAAGATAAACACACACGCGTCCAAAGAAAATCAAACGACAGCATCAAACACAAACACGCCAGCCAAACAACCCGAACCCGATAAAGCACAACCCAATCAGAAGAGACAGATTAAGCATAATCTGGGCCTGAAAATCACCGCGAAAGATGACCCCCAAAATTGGCTCCGCGGTTATAAGATCGGTCTCTCTCTCTCTCTCTCTCTCTCTCTCTCTCTCTCTCTCTCTCTCTCTCTCTCTCTCTCTCTCTCTCTCTCTCTCTCTCTCTCTCTCCACATCGTTATCCACCAGTTTTGTCAACACGCGTGTCGGACGGGTGGGGAGGGGAGAAGGGGGAGTGGCGGGGAAGAGGAGACGGAGGAGAGGGAAGGGGATGGGGAGGAGAGAGGAGAGGGTGGAAAAGGAGGGTAAAGGAGGGGAGAAAAGGAAAGCGGGGGGTAAGGGATGGAAAAGAAGAGAGAGAAAGAGCAGGAAAGCGGAAGAAAGAGAAGTGGAAAAATGAGAAGGGAACAGAAGAGAAGAGGGGAAAAAAGAGAAGAACAAGGGCTATATAAATAGCCACATAGACCTCGAGTAAGAGCACAAGAGACGAAAAGAGGAACACGAAAGAAGGAACGAAAAGGGACGTGCTGGCTGGACGACGGACACAGCAGCGCCCGCCGCCCTCCCCGCCCCTCAAAACGGCGCCACGTGACTGCCCCGACGCCCACCCGCCCCTCGTCAGCCTCGCCTTCGTCCAACCTCCATTTTAGAGTGAATAATTGCGCATCTCCGACATAATGGCCCGGGCGATTATCAGACGCGTGGGCAGATTCCTCGCCTCGTGGGAATTGTATATCAAATAGTCGCTCGCCCTGTAAATATTATTATATGTGCTCGCTGACTGGACTGACTGACTGACTGACTGATCCTCGGGCGCTCAGTCGTCGGTGTTGCGTGGCGAAGAGAGAGACGCGGTGTGAGTGTAGATATGGGTGGGCGGTTCGGTGTTTGTGTGCGCGCGCGTGTGCATGTGTGTGTGTTTGTGTGTAAGGCCGCGTTTATATAACAAAAGGCTATAGTAATCTCGGCAAAACGACCAAACAACCTTTAACACCCCTCCTCCCCCTCCTCCCTCTCCTCCCCCTCTCCCGACTGGACTAAGGGGTCAGTCCAGGTCACCAGCCAATCCCTGGCGGTGACCTCGCGGCAACTCCAGCGTGACCACACAACACTCCGGGAGATTTGTGTCGCGGGTGATCCAAGAGGGGAGCTCGGGAGGGGAGTCAGGAAGAGGGGAAAGAGGAACGAAGAAGGGAGGGAGGTTGAGAGGCGAGAGGCGAGAGAAGAGGGAGTCATATATATGTATAGATGGATAGATAGATAGATAAATAGATAAATAGATAGATAAATAGACAAATAGATAGATAAATAGACAAATAGGTAGATAAATAGACAAATAGATAGATAAATAGACAAATAAATAGATAAATAGAGAGATCAAGAAAGAGAGAGAAGGCGATAGAGAAATGTAGAGATAGAGACAGAAAATATTAGAAAGTGTGTAAAGACGGTATTTGCATATAAGAAAAGGACACAACGCAAGAAATAGGTAACGAAAACTAGCGAAACAAAGACAAAGATGATAATAACGCCAAGAAACATAATCGCAAGACATACACACAGTCTTCCTCTCCCCCTCCCTCCCCTCCCCTCCCTTCCCCTCCACCGCACATATCATAACCACCACCCGAGAGTGGGAAGTAATTAAGTTATCACATGCAAGCAATTAGCCTCATAAAACTAGCTAAGTATCCGACTTCTCTTTTTTCTTTTAAGCGGAAAAAGAAAGAGTCGTCAATCAGGATCAGGTATTTACTCCCTCTCTCTCTCTCTCTCTTTCGCCTCTCTCTCTCTCTCTTTCTTTCGCATCTCTCTCTCTCTCTCTCTCTTTCTCTTTCGCATCTCTCTCTCTCTCGTATCTCTTTTCTCCCTCCACCTCCCTTCTTCCATCTTTTCCCCTCTGTCTCTTCCTTCTTATCCCTGTCTCTCCATCTCCTCTATCCTCAT
>NC_091567.1:13445606-13446910 GCF_042767895.1 Penaeus vannamei
GGAGGGGAAGGACAGAAAAGAGGGAGGAATAGGGAGGGAAGTAAGGTAAAGGGAGGGAGGGGAAGGACAGAAAGGAGGGAGGAATAGGGAGGGAAGTAAGTAAAGAGAGGAGGGAGTGAAGGTAAAGGAAGGGAAGGGAAGGGTAGAAAGGAGGGAGGAATAGGGAGGGAAGTAAGGTAAAGGGAGGAAGGGAGTGAAGGTAAAGGAATGGAGGGGAAGGGCAGAAAGGAGGGAGGGATAGGGAGGGAAGTAAGGTAAAGGGAGGGAGGTGAAGGACAGAAAGGAGGAATGAATAGGGAGGGAGGGAAGGTAGAGGAGGGAGGGATAGGAAGGGAGGGAAGGTAGGGAAGGAAGGGATAGGTGGAAGGGAGGGAAGGCAGGGGGGATAGAAAGGTAGGGGAAGGAAGGGAAGGAAGGCGAGGAAAGTACGGAAGGAGAAGGAGAGGGGATGATAAAGGAAAAATAAAGGGGATAGGACAAAAAGGGGTAAGGATGAAAGAGAAATGGAAAATAGGGACTAAAGTGGAAGAAAAGGAAGACGAGGGAGAAAAGGGAGTAAGAAAGAGAATATCGGAGAGAGGGAGAGGGTGAATCGGTCAAGTGCCTAAAAGCTCATGCATTTTTAGAGAGGCGGGAAGGATGTCAACCCCCCCCCCCTTCACCCTCTTTGTGGATTCCTCTTTCTCTCTCCTGCCTCTCCTCTTCCTCACTCTACTTCTCTTCTCTCCTTCCCTCTCTTTCTCTGTCTTTGTCTATGTCCCTCTTTCTTTATCTCTCTCTCCTTCTTTCTCTTTCACTTACTCTTTCTCTCGAGCTTCTTTCCCCTCCTTGATCAAACAACGTAGAGCGGGAAAGGGGAGGACGAAGAGAGAGAGAAAGAGAGAGAGAGAGGGGTAGGGGGGTTAGGAGAGGGTAAGGAAGGGAGACGGAGGGAAGGAGGGGAAGGTAGGGGGGGGGGGGGTTGAGGTGTGCCTGCAAACAATGCCAGACTTACTGAGGTTGAACTGGCACTCTTGATGTCACCGCTGGATCGACAGAATTCTTTGTTACGACTTAAAATATCGACGAATTCGTAGACTAAGGGGAAAAAAGGTGTTTTCGGAATATCAGAGAATACTTAGCGACATTTATGTTTTTAGTATTCATAGAAGAGGAAAGTAAAGTGTCGCTCAAGATTGTAATCTAACTCTCTCCCTCCCTCTCTTTCTCTCTCTCTCTCTCTCCCTCCCTCTCTTTCTCTCTGTCCCTCCCTCTCTCTTTCTCTCTCTCTTTCTGCCTCTCCCTCTCTCTCTCTCTCCCTCTCT
>NC_091567.1:13454910-13457410 GCF_042767895.1 Penaeus vannamei
GGGGTGTAGGGTAGGGGTGTGAGTGGAAAATGGGGTGGGGAAAGGGAGGAGATGGGGTGGTTAGGGTGACGGGTGGGGAAGAGGCTACAGGGTGGGATGGGAGGGAGAGGGTAAGGGGAAGAGAGAGTAGGATGGGGTTAGGGAGGGGGTGGTAAAGTGCGGGGTTGGATGGGGGAGAAGGGATATTAGGTGGGGTGGGGGGAGAAGAGAGGGGGTGGTTGAAGGGTAATGAAGGGAAGAATGGGGAGGATAGAAGGGGAAGAAGGTGATGGGGAGGAGAGTAAATTGGGGAGAGAAGGTAAAAGGAAAGAAGGTGTAAACATAGAGGGAGGAAAAAGGATGGATAGAAGAGGGAGGGAGGGGAAGGAGGGAGGGGTTGAGAGGTAAGGGGAAGTGAGGGTTGTATGGGGAAAGGAGGGGAATACAGTGGAGGTGAAGGGACGGTGGGATGGGGAGGGACAAGGTAAAGAAACAGGAAGAGGAAAGGAAAGAAGGATGATGAAAAGGCATTAAAGGTGTTTAATGGTAGGGGGAGGAGGGAGAAAGAGGGAAAGACGAAGGAAGGTAAAGGAGGATGAGAGGATAGGGAAAGGATGGAGAAAGGAGAGGAAAGGGATAAGGAAGGATGAGAGAAGCAGAGACGATGAATAGAGGAGAGAGAGAGAGAAAGGAGAAGGGTGGAAGGATGGTAGAAGGGAAGGATGAAAAGGGAGGGATGGAGGAAAGGGGGATAAGGAGGAGGACAACGGAAAAAAAGAGAGGATGGATGAGGGGAAGGAGGAATGGGAGAATAGGGGGGGGGAGGGGGATTGGGGAGGGACAGACAGTAAGGGAGATAGAGGAGCAAGGGAGGGAGTGAGGGGAGCAGGGCATGGAAGGAGAATAATGGAGGGTGGGAGTGAGGGAGGGAGGGAGGATAGGGGAGGGGAGGATAGAGGGAGGGAGGATAGTGGAGGGGAGGAGGGAGGGAGGGAGGATAGGTAGGGGAGGGAGAGAAGGATTTAGAGGTGAAAACAACCATAATGGTCTAGAGTGATCAATGGTCGTTAATGCGGTTTTAAAAACAATGCTTATTTTATGAGTGTGCGTATGTGCTTGTTTTTTTGCGTACGTGTGTTTGTCCACGAATGTTTGTTGATTGTATGAATTTGAGTGCATTTGCGTGTGTGTGTGCGTGTCTGTACGTCAATCATTATCATCATTATTATCCTCATTATCATTATTTTCGCCTTGTTTTCATTATTTTCATTATTACCATTATCATCATTAGTAGCAATAATAGTAGTTGTTGTAATAGTACCATTACTATTACTAACATCCTCATCATTATTATCATTACTACCATTATCATTATATTATCGCTATCATGTATCTGAGACTTGGGGCGCACGCGAGTGAGTGTGTGCGCGCAAGTGTGTGTAATGTGTCATAACTCACCCTCATAGTTTAAGTATAACTAACGAGATTTTTTTTTCTTGTTATTCTTTTTTTCTCTCTCTCTCTCCTATACTCTTTCGCTTTGACGATGTCATAGAAGATTTGTTATTTAGAGGAAGAGGTGGTAAAGGAAAGAAGGAGGATGGAGGAAGACAAGGAAGATGATAAGGAAGAGGAAACGGGGGAAGATGGTGATGAGATGGAAGGATTTTAAGAAGGTATGTGAAAGGGGAGAAGAAGGAAAAAGAAAAGAAGGAGAATAATAATTAAAAGTGTTATCACCATTAGCACAGATCACGATGGTAACAATAATGACATTGAAGATGATAATATAAAAAGACGATGATAATACTAACAGTGATAATGAAATAGAAAATGCCAGAATAAAAAGCAACAAATATGAAAATACGAAAGAAAGATTGACAAACCAAACCAAAAACAAAAGAAAAATCGATCCAACTCTACAAACAATCATCAACAAATACATAAAAAACAACAATAATAACAAATAGAAGAAAATTGAATCAACTCAATTCCATTTTGCATTTTCTCGAGCATTATCGGCGCAGATAATCGAAAAGTGAATTATAATTAAATGAAATATGTCGTGCGCTTGTTTGTGTCCGATTTCTTTCGCTGTTTTGACTTTTGTGTCATGTCGCGGATTTATTTTTTCTTTTTTTTCATTTCTTTTTGGTGTTTGGGATTTACATATTATTATTATTATTATTATTATTATTATTATTTCATTTTCGTTGTTGTTGCTTTTGTTTTGTTGTTATTGTTGATGTTATTGTGTTGATTATCATTGTCATTATGATATTGGTTATCAGTATCATTGTCTGTATCGTTGTTTTTATTATTGTTATTATCGTTATTGTATTCATTATTACTATTACTATCACTATCATTATCATTATTTTTATTACTAATATCATTATCACTATTATTATTACTATCATTATTATCATTATCATCATTATTGTTATTATAGTTTTCATTATTACAATAATTATCATTGTATAACAATAATAATGATAATCATTATCATTATCATTATCAT
>NC_091567.1:13462410-13467410 GCF_042767895.1 Penaeus vannamei
GAAAACCACGATAAGAAGACCAAACAGAAAATAACGAAAATCACCCCCCCCCAAAAAAAAAAAAAAAAAGAATACCACACACACACAAAAAGAGAAACAGAAAAAAAACCCAAAGCCCCTCCCCCTCCCCCCCCCCAAAAAAAAAAAAAAAACAGAAAAACACACCAATAGATAAATAGATAAATCATTTAATAACACATCCACGGGCGAGGGAGTTCACACATCCCCCTGTGTGATTTCGGATTCATCTCTTACAAATGAAAAGCACGACCGAGGGGATTTTTTGTTCGAAATGAGGAGGATTTCATATATTCCGCGGCTGAGGGGATAGAGGGGTGGGGGAGGGAGGGGAGGGAGGGGTGGGGAAAAGATGGGGGGTGATGAGGGGAGGGAGGGGGGATGGGGGGGAGGGTGGGGGAGGGAGGGTGGTGATGGGGGAGGGGTGGGGAAGAGGGGAAAAGATGGGGGGTGATGGGGGGAGGGAGAGGTGGGGAGGAGGGGAAAAGATGGGGGGTGATGAGGGGAGGGAGGGGGGATGGGGGGGAGGGTGGGGGAGGGAGGGGCGGGGAGGAGGGGAAAAGATGGGGGGTGATGAGGGGAGGGAGGGGGGATGGGGAGGAGGGGAAAAGATGGGGGGAGGGAGGGTGGTGATGGGGGAGGGGTGGGGAGGAGGGGAAAAGATGGGGGGTGATGAGGGGAGGGAGGGGGGATGGGGAGGAGGGGAAAAGATGGGGGGAGGGAGGGTGGTGATGGGGGAGGGGCGGGGAGGAGGGGTAAAGATGGGGGGTGATGGGGGGAGGGAAGGGTGGGGGAGGGAGGGGCGGGGAGGAGGGGAAAAGATGGGGGGTGATGAGGGGAGGGAGGGGGGATGGGGGGGAGGGGGGGGGGAGGGCGGGGTGGGGAGGAGGGGAAAAGATGGGGGGTGATGGGGGGAGGGAGGGGTGGAGGAGGGGAAAATGGGGGGAGGGTGGTGATGGGGGGAGGGAAGGGTGGGGAGGAGGGGAAAAGATGGGGGGTGATGAGGGGAGGGAGGGGGCCGATGGAGATGGCAAGAAAGGGGGGGGGGGGAGGGAGGATAGGGAGGAAGGAAAGGGAGGAAGGGGAAGAAACGGGGATGAGGGATGGGGAGAAGGAAGAGAGAGAAGGGTAATAAAGGAGGTGAGGGAAGGGGGAGGGATAAAGGGAAGGGCACAGGATGAGAATACGTAGAAAGGAGAACAAGGATAAAGGGATAAAGAGAAGAGAAAGAGGTATACACAGAAGAGGGATAGAGAGAGAAGAGAAGAGGGAAAGATGTAGAGAATACGTAGAGGAAGAAGGGAAAGGGAGAGAAAAGAAAGAGGGAAAGATGGGATTTTGAGGAGAGAAGGAGCAGACGAGGATGCGAAGAGGGGAGAGGGGAAAGGGAATAAGGAAAGGGGGAGAGAGAAGTAGAGAGAGGAGGGGAGAGAGGGATATGGAAGGGGACAGAAAGAGAGAGAGATAGAAATGGAGAAGGAGAATTGAAATGCGTTATTAGGGATGGGGTGGGGGGAGAGGGGGAGAGGGGGAAAGGGGGAGATATATCACAAAATGAGGTTTAGATACGGGATAGAATTGATAACGTTATATTGTGTCTCCGCTGATTTTGCGACTATGTGTGCAAAACGGAAAGGAAGGGAAGAAAGGAAGGGATTAATAAAAGAAAGAAAACGAAAAGGAGAACGGCTGACATAAAGAGTCACACACGCCCACAAATAAAAAGAAAACAGTTATGATAAAACAAAAACACACACAGACACATATACACGCGCGTACACACGTATCTAACCCCTATCATACGTACTCCCAGACACAAACACACACACAGACACACACACACATACAAAAACACAAACGCAAACACACACACAAACCCAAGCACAAACCCACTCTAATACGCAAACAAAACACACACACTCACCCCCTCCCCCTCCCGTAAACCACACAAGAACCACAAACCTTAAACACACCTTCCCCAATCCAACACACGCACACACACACGCACACACACACACACACACACTCACCTCCCTCCATCCACAGCATCCCTCATTCATACGCGTGTGATGTAGTCTCCTGATATCCTTATCGAGATGATGCGATTACCAGATCACCTCACTGCTTTTGCCGATCGAGACCCAAATCATATCCCATTAATTCGCGAACAAATTGCCCGTCCTATTATCTACATTGAGGTCTGTTATCTGAGAATACTCTGCCTGATGCTTCACTTGAACGTGGCGTCGCTCTCGTCCATTTTCGTCCAGGTTGGGTTGAGGTTTGGAGGCTGTGTTGGTGGGGTCGGGTTGATTTAGCTGGTGGAGGGTTGAGTGGGTGTGTGTGTGTGCGAGAGTGTGTGTGTTTATGTGTGTGTGCGTGTGTGTGTGTGTTTATGTGTGTGTGCGTGTGCGTGTGTGTGTCTGTCTGTGTGTGCGAGTGTGTGTGTGTTTATTTGTGTGTGCGTATATGTGTCTGTCTGTGTGTGCGAGTATGTGTGTGTTTATGTGTGTGTGCGCGTGCGTGTGTGTCTGTCTGTGTGTGCGAGTGTGTGTGTGTTTATGTGTGTGTGCGTGTGCCTGTGTGTGTCTATGTGTGTGTGCATGTATGTGTGATAATGCGTGTAAATTTCGTGCTTTTCTGTATATCTTTATCTATTCATATTCATATTTATTCAATATCTATATCTATTCATATCTACTTATTTATATCTATTTATGTATATCTATATTTAGTTTCTATTTCTATCAATTTATATTTTGCAGGTGTATCTTTTGTGGTGATATTATAAACCAAGATGAGGAGGAAGAGAAAGAAGAAGACGAAGGAGAAGTCAAGAAATAGACGAAGGAGAAGAGTCAAAGGGAAAGATGAGAGAAGAGGCGGAAGAAAATGAAGAGAAGAAGGGGAAAGTGACAGAGGAAGAAGGGAGAAGAATGGGAAGAGGAGAAGACGTAAAATAAGAGAATGAGTATTTCGGAACAATGTATGGTATAGAAGAACAATGTGAAACAAACGGAGGAGAAGCAAGTAGATAGATAAACTGATACATAGATAGATAGTAAGATAATAGAGAGACAGATAGACAGAAATGACAGATAAATAGATAGATAGATAAGCAACAGATAGAACGATAAATAGATGAGAGAGAGCGAGAAAGAAAAAGAGGGAGAGAGAGGAGGAAGAGAGAAAAAGAGAGGGAGGGAGAGAGAGAGGGAGATAGAGAGATAAATAGATAGAGAGAGGGAAAGAGAGAGAGAGAGAGAGAGAGAGAGAGAGAGAGAGAGAGAGAGAGAGAGAGAGAGAGAGAGAGAGAGAGAGGGAGAAAGAAAGGGGGAGAAGGAAAGAGAGAAAGAAAGAAAGAAAAAAAAAAGAAAGGAAAAAAAAAGGAAACATCAGCAATATCGCATTTAATCACAAAATCAAAATCTCTAATTGACGGACCAATCATTTTTATTCCATCACCGCTACATTTATAATTAATTTGTCACCAGGCGTATATCTATCACTATTTCACTACCTTTTTTATATCTTTTTTTTAAATTAATTTTTTACAATTATCCAGAAACTTCTTTATGATCAAGCAAATGCCAATGATAATTCGAGCTTCATCCGAAACGTTAAAAACAATAAAAAGAAAAAAAGAGAAAAAAAGAAAAAAACGAAAACAAAATTCAACCGAACTTCATCCGTATCCAAAAAAAAAAAAAAAAAAAAAAAAAAAACTGAAAACTTAACCGCAAAATATGTTAAATGAAGAATTTAACGCTCGAATTTATGATATAATCCTTTTTATGTGTAGATTTTTCCTCTTTTTGGGTCATGCTTTTGGGGCATGAATCAGCATCATTTACGTTGGAAAAAAATGATATATTTAATTTCAAGCTTCCCCTGCTCTGACCTGCGTGGAATTTGTTGTTATACTTGCTGAAAGTCGCGGGTGAGTGAGGGGTGAGTGAGGGGGGAGTGAGGGGAGAGGGGTGAGTGAAGGGAGAGGGATGAGTGAGGGAGAGGGATAAGTGAGGGGGGAGAGGGATGAGTGAGGGGGGAGAGGGGAGAGTGAGGGAAGAGGGGAGAGTGAGGGGAGAGGGGAGAGTGAGGGGGGAGAGGGTGAGAGTGAGGGGGGAGAGGGATGAGAGTGAGGGGAGAGGGATGAGTGAGGGGGAGAGGGATGAGTGAGGAAAGAGGGATGAGTGAGGGGGGAGGGATGAGTGAGGAAAGAGGGGTGAGTGAGAGGAGAGAGGTGAGTGAGGATATAAAGGTGAGTGAGGGAAAAAGGGGTGAGTGAGAGGAGAACAACGAAGGGTGAGTGAAGGCAAATGAGTGAGTGAGAAGAGAGGGATGAGTGAGGGGAAAGGGGTGACTGGGGAAAGAGGGGAAAGGGGTGAGTGACTCTAGAGCAGCGAGGGGTAAATGAGGAGAAAGGGATGAGAGAGAGATGAGGCAAATTAGGATGAGGAGAAATTAACATAAGGTGAGTAAGGGAAGGATAAGAGAAAGGAAAAGGGTGAAAACCAAAGAGTAAGGATGAGTGAGAGGTGAAGAAAAAGGATGAACATAGGGAGAAAGGGGAAAGCAGGTGAGTAAAAGGAGAGAAGCAAAGAGTGAGAGAAAGAGGAGATGAGTAAAAGGAGGCAAAGTAAGAGTATGAGTCAAGATGAACGAATCAACAAGGAAAAAAAGAAAGATGAAGAAAGAAAGAAAGAAAAACGAAAAAATAAGAAAAATAAATCTGGAACGAAGGGTAAAATCCAAAATGAGTAAATCATATTGGCTGAATAACGAACCAGGAATGAATGTCCGACGTATAAAACTGCGCAAGTGATGTTGCTTGAATGTAAAGGAATGTGTGGATGTTGTGTGCTTGAAAATAACTCCGGTTGATTGATGGATGACAAATGATTAAGAGAGAGATGAATCGTGTGGTTACCTCATCGTGTGTCTTTCATACGCCGAACTGTAATAATAATGTTGTATGCGAA
>NC_091567.1:13472410-13484910 GCF_042767895.1 Penaeus vannamei
GGGGAGGGGCGAGGGGAAGGGAAGGGAGAGAGGGGAGAGAGGGGAAATGGGGAGGGAGAGAGGGGAAAAGGGAAGGGAGAGAGGGGAGAGAGGGGAAAAGGGAAGGGAGAGAGGGGAAACGGGAAGGGAGAGAGGGGAGAGAGGAGAGGGAAAATGGAAGGGAGAGAGGGGAAAAGGGAAGGGAGAGAGGGGAAACGGAAGGGAGAGAGGGAAAAAGGGAAGGAGAGAGGGGAAAAGGGAAGGGAGAGAGGGGAAAAGGGAAGGGAGAGAGGGGAAACGGGAAGGGAGAGAGGGGAAACGGGGAAGGGAGAGAGGGGGAAAACGGGAAGGGAGAGAGAGGAAAAGGGAAGGGAGAGAGGGGAAAAGGGAAGGGAGAGAGAGGGGAAACGGGAAGGGAGAGAGGGGAAACGGGAAGGGAAGGAGAGAGAGGAAAAGGGAAGGGAGAGAGGGGAAATGGGAAGGGAGAGAGGGGAAATGGGAAGGGAGAGAGGGGAGACGGGAAGGGAGAGAGGGGAAACGGGAAAGGAGAGAGGGGAAACGGGAAGGGAGAGAGGGGAAAAGGGAAGGGAGAGAAGCGGAAAAGGGAAGGGAGAGAAGCGGAAAAGGGAAGGGAGAGAGGGGAAACGGGAAGGGAGAGAGGGGAAACAGGGAAGGGAGAGAGAGGGAAAAGGGAAAAGGGAGAGAGGGTGAGGGAAAAGGGAAGGGAGAGAGAGAGGAAAAAGGGAGGAAGGGAGAGAGGGGAAAAGGGAAGGGAGAGAGGAAACGGGAAGGGAGAGAAGGAAAAGGAAAGGGAGAGAGGGGAAACGGGAAGGGAGAGAGGGGAAAAGGGGAAAGGGAGAGAGGGAAAAGGAAGGGGAGAGAGGGAAACGGGAAGGGAGAGAGGGGAAAAGGGAAGGGAGAGAGGGGAAAGGAAGGAGGAAGTGGAAAAGGGAAGGGAGAGAGGGGAAAAGGGAAGGGAGAGAGGGGAAACAGGAAGGAGAGAGAGAGGGAGAGGGGAAGGGAAGAGAGAGGGAGAGGAAACGGGAAGGGAGAGAGGGGAAACGGGAAGGAGAGAGGGGAAACGGGAAGGAGAGAGGGAAAAGGGAAGGGAGAGAGAGGAAACAGGGAAGGGAGAGAGGGGAAAACGGAAGGGAGAGAGTGGAAACGGGGAAGGGAGAGGGGAAAAGGGAAGGGAGAGAGGGGAAAAGGGAATGGAGAGAGGGAAAAGGGAAGGGAGAGAGGGGAAACAGGAAGGGAGAGAGGGAAAAGGGAAGGGGAGAGGGGGAAACGGGAAGGGAGAGAGAGGGAAACAGGAAGGAGAGAGGGAAACAGGAAGGGAGAGAGGGGAAAAGGGAAGGGAGAGATGGGGAAACGGAAGGGAGAGAGAGGACAGCGGGAAGGAGAGAGGGGAAACGGGAAGGGAGGGGAAACAGGAAGGGAGAGAGGGGAAACAGGAAGGGAGAGAGAGGAAAAGGAAGGAGAGATGGGGAAACGGAAGGGAGAGAGGACAAACAGGGAAGGGAGAGAGGGGAAACAGGAAGGGAGAGAGGGGAAAAGGGAAGGGAGAGAGAGGGGAAAAGGGAAGGGAGAGAGGGGAAACAGGAAGGGAGAGAGGGGAAACGGGAAGGGAGAGAAGGGAAAAGGGAAGGGAGACAGGGGGGAAAGGGAAGGGAGAGAAGGGAAACGGGAAGGCAGAGAGAGGGGAAAAGGGAAGGGAGAGAGGGGAAACGGGAAGGAGAGAGGGAAAGGGAAGGGAGAGAGGGGAAAGGAAAGGAGAGAGAGGGGAAAAGGGAAGGGAGAGAGGGGAAACAGGAAGGGAGAGAGGGGAAAGGGAAGGGAGAGAGGGGAAAAGGAAGGGAGAGAGGGAAACAGGAAGGGAGAGAGGGAAAAAGGGAAGGGAGAGAGGGGAAACAGGAAGGAGAGAAGGGAAAAGGGAAGGGAGAGAGGGAAACAGGAAGGGAGAGAGGGGAAACAGGAAGGGAGAGAGGGGAAAAGGGAAGGGAGAGAGGGGAAACGGGAAGGGAGAGAGGGGAAAAGGGAAGGGAGAGAGGGGAAAAGGGAAGGGAGAGAGGGGAAACGGGAAGGGAGAGAGGGGAAACGGGAAGGGAGAGAGGGGAAACAGGGAAGGAGAGAGAGGGGAAAAGGGAAGGAGAGAGGGAGAAAGAGGGAAGAGAGGGAAAGGGAAGAGGAGAGGGAGGAGGAAACAGGGAAGGAGAGAGGGGAAAAGGGGAAGGGAGAGAGGGGGAAACGGGAAGGGAGAGAGAGGGAAAAGGGAAGGGAGAGAGGGGAAACGGGAAGGGAGAGAGAGGGGAAACGGGAAGGAGAGAGAGGAAAAGGGAAGGAGAGAGGGAAAAGGAAGGGAGAGAGGGGAAAAGGAAGGGAGAGAGAGGGGAAAAGGAGAGGGAAAGGGGGAAGGGAGAGAGGGGAAACGGGAAGGGAGAGAGGAAAAGGGAAGGAGAGAGGGGAAAAGGAAGGGAGGAGAGAGGGAAACGGGAAGGGAGAGAGGGAAAGGGAAGAGAAGGGAGAGAGGAAAAGGGAAGGGAGAGAGGGGAAAAGGGAAGGGAGAGAGGGGAAAAGGGAAGGGAGAGAGGGAAAGGGAAGGGAGAGAGGGGGAAAAGGGAAGGGAGAGAGGGGAAACGGGAAGGAGAGAGAGGGAAAAGGGGAAGGGAGAGAGAGGAAAAGGGAAGGGAGAGAGGGGAAAGGGAAGGAGAGAGGAAAAGGGAAGGGAGAGAGGGGAAAAGGGAAGGAGAGAGAAAAGGGAAGGGGGAGAAGGGAAAAGGGAAGGGAGAGAGGGAAAGGGAAGGGAGAGAGGGGAAACAGGAAGGGAGAGAGGGGAAAAGGGAAGGGAGAGAGGGAAAAAGGGAAGGAGAGAGAGGGAAGGGGAAGAGAGAGGGGAAAAGGGGAAGGAGGAGAGGGAAAAGGGAAAGGAAAGAGGGGGGAAAGGGAAGGGAGAGAGGGGAAACGGGAAGGGAGAGAGGGGAAAAGGGAAGGGAGAGAGGGGAAAAGGAAAAGGGAGAGAGGGAAAAGGGAAGGGAGAGAGAGGAAAAGGGAAGGGAGAGAGGGGAAAACGGGAAGGGAGAGAAAAGGAAACGGAAAAGGGAAGAGAGAGGGGAACGGGAAGGGAGAGAGGGGAAAAGGGAAGGGAGAGAGAGGAGGGGAAAGGGAAGGGAAGAGAGGGGAAACGGAAAGGGAGAGAGAGGAGAAACTGGAAGGGAGAGAGAGGAAAAGGGAAGGGAGAGAGGGAAGGGAAGAGGGAAAGGGAAAGGAAGGGAGAAAAGGAAGGGAGAGAGGGAAGGAGGGAAGGAAACGGGAAGGGAGAGAAGGGAAAAGGGAAGGGAGAGAGAAAGGGAAGGAAGAAACGGGAAGGGAGAGAGAGGAAAAGGAAGGGAGAGAGAAGGAGAAAGGAAGGGAGAGGGAAAGGGAAGGGAGAGAGAGGGGAAAGGGAAGGAGAGAGGGAAAAAGGAAGGGAGAGAGAGGGGAAAGGGAAGGGAGAAAGGAAGGGAGAAAGGAAGGGAGAGAAAAAGAGGAAAGGGAGAGAGAGAGGGGAAAAGGGAAGGGAGAGGAAAAGGGAAGGGAGAGAGAGGAAACAGGAAGGGAGAGAGAGGGGAAACAGGAAGGGAGAAAGGGGAAAGGGAAGGGAGAGAGAGGGAAGGAGAGAGGGAAAAGGGAAGGGAGAGAGGAAAGAGGAAGGGAAAGGAAAGGAAGTAAGAGAGAAAAGGGAAGGGAGAGAGAAGAAAAAGGTAAGGGAGAGAGAAAAGGAAGGGAGAGAGGGGAAAGGGAAGGAAGAGAGAAAAAGAAACGGGAAGGAGAGAGGAAAGAAGGAAAAAGGGAAGGGAGAGAGGGGAAAAGGGAAGGGAAGGGAAAGGAAGAGAGAGGAAAGGGGAAGGGAGAGAGGGGAAACGGGAAGGGAGAGAAGGGAAACGGGAAGGGAGAGAGGGGAAAAGGGAAGGGAGAGAGAGGGAAAAGGGAAGGAGAGAAGAGGGGAAAGGAGAGGGAGGAAAGGGAGAGGGGAAACAGGGAAGGGAGAGAAGGGAAACAGGAAGGGAGAGAGGGAAAAGGAAGGAGAGGAAAAGGAGGGAGAGGGAAAGGGAAGGGAGAGAGGGGAAAAGGGAAGGGAGAGAGAGGGGAAAGGGAAGAGAGAGAGGGAAAAGGGAGAGAGGGAAAAAGGGAAGGGAGGGAAAGGGAAGGGAGAGAGGGGAAAGGAAGGAAGAGAGAAAAGGGAAGGGAGAGAAACAGGAAGGGAAGAAGGGAAAGGGAAAAGGAAGGTAGAGAGAAGGGAAAAGGGAAGGGAGAGAGAGGGAAAGGGAAGGAGAGAAGGGAAACAGGAAGGAGAGAGAGAAGGGGAAGTGAGAGAGAGGGGAAAAGGAGAGAGGGGAAAGGAAAGGGAGAGAGGGGAAAAGGGAAGAGAGAAAGAGAGAGGAAAAGGGAAGGGAGAGAGAGAGAAACGGGAAGGAGAGAGGGGAAAAGGGAAGGGAGAGGGAGGAAACAGGGAAGGTAGAGAAGGGAAAAGGGAAGGGAGAGAGGGGAAACGGGAAGGGAGAGAGGAGAATGGGAAGGAGAGAGAGAGGAAAAGGGAGGGGAGAGAGAAGGGAAAGGGAAGGGGAGAGAGGGGAAACGGGAAGGGGGAAAGGAAGGAGAGAGGGGAAACGGGAAGGAGAGAGGGAAAAAAGGGAAGGGAGAGGGAAACGGGAAGGAAGAAAGGGAGAAAGGGAAGGGAGAGAGAGGGAAAGGGAAGGTACAGAGAGAGGAAAAGGAAGGGAGAGAGAGGAAACAGGAAGGAGAGAGAGGAAAAGGGAAGGGAGAGAGAGGAAACGGGAAGGGAGAGAGGGAAAGGAAAGGGAGAGAGGGAAAGGAAAGGGAGAGAGAGAGGAAAAAGGGAAGGGAGAGAGAGGAAAGGGGAGGGAAAGAGGGGAAACGGGAAGGGAGAGAGAGGGGAAAAGGGAAGGGAGAGAGAGGGGAAAATGGAAGGGAGAGAGGGGAAAATTAATATCATTGTTATTATTATTATTGTTTTGGTTATTATTATTATCATTATCATTAATGTTAATATATCATTATTATCATTATCGTTATTATCATTATTGTTATTATTATTATTATTATCATTATTATCATCATTATTATTATTAAGACTGTTATTACTATTATTATTGTTGTTGTTGATGTAATTGTTATCATTACTTTTATTGTCATTATCTTTATTATCATTATCATTATCTTTATTATAATTAATCTTAATATGCTTATTATTACTATCATTAACATCATTTTTATTCTTATTGATATCATCATTATCACTATTAAGAATATCTTTATCTTTATATTTATTCTTATTTTGATCATCATTATCATTGTTATTATCATCATTATTACCCTTATTATCATAATTATTATCATTATTATTATTATTATTATTATTATCATTATTATAATTATTATTATTATCATTGTTATTATTGTTATTATTATTATCATTATTATTATCATCATTATCATTATTAGTACTATTATTATTATTATTATTATTCTATTAGTATGATTGTAGTTATCACCATCACCATTATCGTCATCATTGTTCTTATCATTACTATCATTATTTTCATTTTCATTTTATAATCGTAATAATATAATTTTTAAAAATGAAGTAAAAACACATTGCAAAATTCGAAAATAGTAAATGACAAATAAAATAAAATAAGAACCGATTCACGAGAACGAAAGAGAAAAAGAGAGAGAGAGAAATAGAAATGGCAAAAAGATAAATAATGCTAAAAGGGGGGGAAAGGGGAGTAGGGATAACGAGGGGAGAGAGAAAGAGAGAGAGGGGAGAGGAATCCGTCAGGGGACAGGATTTCGAAGGATGAGGAGCAAGAGGGGAGGTGACTAGAGGGGAAAAGGGAGAAAGGAGGGCGGAATAAATGAGAAATGAGAGAGAGGGCAATAACGGCTGGAGCGTGAAGGCGAAGAGAAGGGGGTGATAGATGTAGGAGGATAGGAGGAGGATGAGAGAGAATGGGGAGGGGAGAAATAAGAGGAAAAGGAGAAATAGATAGATAGATAGATAGGTAGATGGATAGAGAGGAAGAGAGAGAGAGGGAAGGAAGGAGGGGAAGAGAGAGAGAAAGAGAGAGAGAGAGAGAGAGAGAGAGAGAGAGAGAGAGAGAGAGAAAGAGAGTGAGAGAGAGAGAGAACAACAATCAGACAGACAGACAAACAGGCATATCAACCGACAGACAGAAAGACTATAAGAGAAAGACAGAAGGGAAAGACGAACAAAAAGATAAAATTAAACAATAATATCTATTTAATAAAGCAGTTATAAATTATGAGATCAATTACAATCATAAAGGTTATAATGATACATAATCGAATCAATTACAGGGCTAATGAATGCAAATTGTTAATTGTAACAGTAGCGACAGTAATGATAACAGTAACTATAATTGTATTAAAAGAAATAAAATCGACGCTAACTAGAACCATGATTATGAAAATGTGGCAATAAGATAAAGATGATGATAAAAAAAGATGATGATGATAGGGAAATGCAAAGGATGAACAACAATGATAATGAGGAAAATGGTGATGATGAATATTGTTGATTATGATAACAATGCTAACAGTAATATTAATGATAATAAAAAGTAATGGTAATGATAACAATAATGATAACTGTGATAACGATATCAACGATAATGATAATGACGATAATAATGATATTGATAAGGCTAATGATAATAACAATAATGATACTACTACTACTAATTATTAATTATAATGATAATGATAATAATAACAATTACAATAATGGCAATAATAATAATAATAATAATGATAATGATAATGATAATAATGATAATAATAATAATGATAAGGATAATAATAATAATAATAATAATAATAATAATAATAATAATAATAATAATAATAATAATAATAATAATAATAATAATAAGGATAATAATAATAATAATAATAATAATAATAATAATAATAATAATAATAATAATAATAATAATAATAATAATAATAATAATAATGATAATAAGAATGATGATAATAATCATAGTTACGATAATAATAATAATAGTAATAATATTGATGATGATGATAATAATGATAATAATAATGATGGTAATAATGATGATGATGATGATAATAATAAATATAGTAATAATGATAACGATAATGATAATAATTATTATAATAGTGATAATGATAACCACAATAATAATAATTATGAAAATGATAATGATAATGATGACAACGACAATAATAACAATGATTAGGATAATGATGATATTAATTATAATAATCATAATAATAATAAGACAATGATAATGATGATGATAGTCATAATCATGATAATAATAATGACATTGATAATAATGATAAAAATTATAACAATAAAGATGATAATGATAATAATACAAGTAGTAATGATAAAAATAAGTATAGTAATGATGATAATAGCAATAATAGCAATAATGACAATGATCATAATAATGATTATGATAATGATAATGGAAGTAATAATAATAAAACTAATGATGCTTTTAATAATCATAATAATGATATACTAATGGTAATAACAGTAATGATATCAATAATGATGACAATAATAATGATAATGATAACAACAACAACAGCAGTGATAACAAAGAAATAAAAATAATGAGGATTACGAATTTACTACTACTAGTACTGCTGATAATAAAAATGATGATAAAGATAGTATAGGGATAATACTAACAATGATAATGGTAATATCATTAGTAATAATGCTATTGATGATAACAATAGTAATGATACTACTACTACAACAATAACTACTAATGATAATAACGAGTTATGATACTTGTAGTAATAGTTAGGATCATAAAGCAATGATACTAGTAATGATAAGAAAGATAATTACAATGATGATAAAGGTACTGATAGCACAGAGAGTAGTAATAATAGCAATGGTAATAATGATAATGATTATCGAAACATAATAATAACAATAATGATAGTGATAATAATGATAATGATAGCAATAATGATAATGAAAATAATGATAGTAAAAGTAATTAATAATAATGATGATATTAATGATGATAATAATAACAATGACGATAATAATAATGATAATGACAGTAACGAAAAATGATGATAATGATAATGATGATGCGATAATAATGATAGTAATATTTGTTATATCGATGATAATGATAATGATAGTTATGATGATGGTTATGATAATAATAGTAATATTAATAATAATAGAAATAGTAGTAGTAGTAGTGATAATAATAATAATGATAACAATGATAATGATAATGATGATAATAATGATAATAATAATAATAATAATAATAATAACAATAATAATAATAATAATAATAATAAGAACAATGATAATGGTATCAGCAATAAAAATGATGATAATAACAATAAATTATTACAATAGCAAAATAATAATAGAATAATGATAATATCAAGAAATAATTATATCGCTGATACTGATAGAAATGATAGTCATGATAATGATAGTAATTAATATGATAATAGTGACAATGATAACAATTATCATAATAATGATAATGATAATACCAATTATAGTAATGAAAGTAATATTAATAACAATGATAATAAGAACATTCTTAAAGAATAATAATGATAGCAGTAAGGGTGATTATGATAATAATGTTGGGAATAATAGTAACAATACTAGTGAGGATCATGATAATCATTACCATTCTTATTCTAATAATAGTAATGTTATTAATATTGATGTTAATTATGTTATCTAATTATAGTTATGTTAATGATAAGTTTAATATTAATGTTAACAATGTTTTTTGTTTGTTTGTTTCATGCCATTCGTTTGTGTTTTCTGTAGTTCATATCTTTCTTCTTTTTATTTAAGATTTATAAATTAGTTCATAGATTTCCTATAAACTAATGTATCTCTAAACCTCTCTTTTTGTTATACTTTGTTAGAATGGAAATTTAAGTGTCATAAAAAAGAAGATGAATTTCTGAACACTATCTTCATATCTTCAGATTTATTGCAACTTACTGCAAGAGATATATCAAGATACATTTGCTTGCTTCGTGTCTTTTGGAGACGATAAAGTCGTTATCATTTTATTATTGCTAGCGTTGCTGTTTGTATGTTTGGTTCTATCTTATCATTATGTTTGTTTCTGTTTTCTTTTTTTTCTGTCTTCCTTTCTGTCTTCCTGTGTGTCAATTTCTCATCCTTTTTTTCTTCTCTCTCTTTCCCAGTCTCTCTCTCTCTTTCTCTCTCTCTCTCTCTCTCTCTCTCTCTCTCTCTCTCTCTCTCTCTCTCTCTCTCTCTCTCTCTCTCTCCTATTCCCATTTCTAATCTCCCACTTTTTCCCCAATCATCATTCCCACCCCACACCCCCTCACCCCATCCCCATTTCCCTCACCCCCATCATCATATTCCAAAAACCCGACCCCATTTCTACCCCCCTCTCCCTCTCCCATCCCTCCCCACATCCCCACCCCCCCACTAACGCATTATGCTGAGTAGATACATTTCGGATAAAATTTTCCATAAGATTCCTAATCCAGCATTTTAAGCCATGCAATCTTTCTCCCTTATCTACGTTTGCCTCTGTCCCCCTTTTCTCCTAATGCTATATTATCTTTCTTTTCATTTCACTCTAACCTTTCTCTCATTTCGTCGCTCATCTGGACGCATTTACTGTTTGTGGAATTGTTGTAGATTCATCAACTCAAAATGTTTACTGTCTACTTTCCATTTTCTCGTTGTGTTGTTGGATTACAGCTCATTTACTTTACATTTGTTGTATTTCTACATTTATCTCTTCTCTTTGTCCTTTTTATTTTCCCATACACCCACCCTCTCTTTCTAGCCTTATTATGGTAGAAATTCCCTATACTAATCGTGCTTTTTCTAGCATAATGTTGTAGAATTCCCCTACAATCACCTTCTTTTCCCCCACAGAGGTGTAAGATCTCCCCTCACTCATCCATTCCCTTCTCTTTCTCCCCTAACGCTGTAAAAATCCCCCCTAGACTCACCTCTTTGCATCCCTCCTATTGTTGTAATATCCCCCACCATTTCTTTCTTCCCTAGTGTTGGGGAAATTCTCACCCTCCTCTTCCTTCTGCCTTCACTTCTCTTCCCCTTTTCCTTGCAATTTCATCATCATTTCTCTCTCTCTATCTCTATCTCGCTCTCTTTCTTTCTTTCTCTCTCTCTTTCTTTCTTTCTCTCTCGCTCTCTTTTTCTCTCTCTCTCTCTCTCTCTATCTCTCTCTCTCTCTCTCTCTCTCTCTCTCTCTCTCTCTCTCCCTCTCTCTCTCTCTCTTATTCCCTCTCTCTCTCTCTCTCTCTCTCTCTTTCTAGCCTTCTCTTCTCCTCACACCTTTCCTTTTCCTTTACCCCTATCCACCTTCTCTCTCCCTCCCGTCTCCCCCCCCCCCATTTCCTCCCTCTTTCCCTAGCCCTCTCTAGCACAGCAGTGTAGAGCGGTATTTTTCCCTGATAACCCGGGACTTTAATGTGACGATCTATCATTCCTACTCCACTTGCTTCTCGAAGTAATTGAGGTCGTTTGCTGTGAAATATATGCGAGTCGGGGAATCATGGAAATGTTTTTTTAATGCCTTCCGACTGGAGACGGAAATGTTCCTTTCTTTCCAACAGTCCTCGAGTTCTTTCTAAGGCTGGGGGAATGGGAGGGGGGGAGGGGGAATGAGAGGGGGGGAGGGGGAAGGGGGCGTGGTGGAGGAAGGGGGGAGAGGGATGTGGTGGAGGGAGCTGGGAGAGGGAGGATGTGGTGATGGGAAGGTGGAGAGGGACGGGGTGGAGGGAGAGTGGAGGAAGGACGGGGTGGAGGGAGTGTGGAGACGGGGGTGGTGGAGGGAGAGTGGAGAGGGGGTGGTGGAAGGAGAGTGGAGAGGGGGGTGGTGGAGGGAGAGTGGAGAGGGACGGGGTGGAGGGAGAGTGGAGAGGGGGGTGGTGGAGGGAGGGTGGGAGCGAAGTGGTGGAGGCATGTAGTGGAGGAGCCGGGGGAGGGGGGGGGGAGGTGTTGGCCTTATCGTAGAGGGACTTTATAGTTATGTGTATTCGAGCGGAAGCTCCTTAATACGAGCAGAGTTCGCTCGATGTTCTTTTTTTTTTTTTTTTTTTTTTTTTTTTTTGCCGACTCTCTTAGGACTTTCTAATGTTCTTCAATGCAGATACTTTGCTTCTTCTTCCTCCTCCTCTTCCTCTTCTTCTTTTCTCTTTTTCCTCCCACTCTTCTCTCCATCCCCTGAAACGTAAATGCAAGTCATAACAATTTCAATTTTCGCTCTAAATAGTGTATGACAATGGACCATACCTCTTTTGTCAGAAGTAAATCGTCACGGCCTGATATGCCATTCCATTACACGGTCTCGACTGTTTAAATAAAGTGACACATACCCTCTCCTTCTTGGCTCTCAGGGAGAACGCCAGGCGAGGGCCCTTGGCACTCTCCCGGTCTGCACTTTTGGTATCTCTGTCTGCTGTCTATTCTTTTATTTATTTTTCTCTCTTTCTTTCTTTGTCATTCTCTCGGTCTGCCCTGTTGGTATCTCTGTCTGATGTCTATTTTTTGTTTTATTTTTTTTCTCTCTTTCTTTCTTTGTCATTCTCTCGGTCTGCCCTTTTGGTCTCTCTGTCTGCTGTCTGTTTTTTGTTTTATTTTTCTCTCTTTCTTTCTTTGTCATTCTCTCGGTCTGCCCTTTTGGTCTCTCTGTCTGCTGTCTGTTTTTTGTTTTATTTTTCTCTCTTTCTTTCTTTGTCATTCTCTCTTTCTGCCCTTTTGGTATCTCTGTCTGCTGTCTACTTCTTTTATTTAGTTTTCTCTCTTTCTTTCTTTGTCATTCTCTCTTTCTTCCCTTTTGGTATCTCTGTCTGCTGTCTATTTTTAATCTATTTTTCTCTCTCTTTCTTTCTTTGTCATTCTCTCTTTCTTCCCTTTTGATCTTTCTGTCTACTGTCTCTTTCTCTCTTTCTCTTTCTTCCCTCTTGATCTTTCTGTCTGCTGTCTATTTTTTTCTCCCTCTCTGTCTTTGTCAGTCTCTCTTTCTTCCCTTTTTATCTTTCTGTCTACTGTCTCTTTCTCTCTTTCTCTTTCTTCCCCTCTTGATCTTTCTGTCCACTGTCCATTTTTTTTTTTTTTTTGTCTCTGTCTTCGTCACTCTCTCTCTGTCTACTGTCTATTTTTCTCTCTCTTTCTTCCCTTTTGATCTCTCTGTCTAATGTCTCTTTCTCTCTTTCTCTTTCTTCCCTCTTGATCTTTCTGTCTGCTGTCTTTTTTTCTCCCTCTCTGTCTTTGTCATTCTCTCTTTCTTCCCTTTGATCTTTCTGTCTACTGTCTCTTTCTTTCTTTCTCTTTCTTCCCTCTTGATCTTTCTGTCCACTGTCTATTTTTTTCTCTCTCTGTCTTTGTCACTCACTCTTTCTTCCCTTTTGATCTTTCTGTCTACTATCTCTTTCTCTCTTTCTCTGTC
>NC_091567.1:13504910-13509910 GCF_042767895.1 Penaeus vannamei
TTACTTAAGTGATGGTTGTAAGATCTGGGATTTGAGTGGTGTCTTTTGTTTGATGTTTTATTGATATATTGTTTATTCTTTATATTCATTTCTATGTATTTTGCTTTGTTGGATTTATTTATTGGTTCAGATATAACGTTTATTATTGGTAATGTTTATATGAAAAAAAAACTTTAAAGTACAATCTGTTTCCATAGTTGCTGATTCTTAAGATAATACATTTGAAAATATATTTCGACAGATGAATAATTCATTATTTCATTATATCTTTTAATGACGAAATAGCCCTAACGGACGAAAATATTTTCCACCCATTTCCCATATTTCATTCATTGGCATAAACAGTCGACTAAAAATTAATCGGATTTCATATAAATGTAATTAATTTTAGACTATAGAATTTAGACTTTTTATTAAAATTGGTGTGATGAATTCTCGATCTGTCTGTCTGTCTCTCCCTCTCTCTTGCTCTCTCTCTCTTTCTCTCACTCTTTTTTTTTCTCTCTCTCTCTCTTTCTGTCTCTCTCTCTCTCTCTCTCTCTCGGTCGCTCTCTCTCTTTCGCCTGCTCTCTTTCTCTCTCTCGCTCGCTCTCTTTCTCTCTCTCGCTCGCTCTCTTTCTCTCTCTCGCTCGCTCTCTTTCTCTCTCTCGCTCGCTCTCTTTCTCTCTCTCGCTCGCTCTCTTTCTCTCTCTCTTTATCTCAAGTACTAGAAAAAGAGCAAATTCATATCTTTACGAACTTTAAAATTGAGAAGCTGAACTGGTCCTTTCTAGAAAAGTGAAGGAAATAGATTTCATTAAAGGCACAAGAATAGCTACAATATCAAAATATTTGTCTAATATATTTCATCCGTTAAGATTTTGAGAGACATAAACTTTATCATAAAAATTGCCATCATAGAAAATAAAAATACCAATAAATGATAAAAGTCAAATTTAACGATAACAGGTAATCGAGATAAAAGGACTGGCATAATAGAACAAACTGAAGGATATGAAACAAAGCTGAGTTTGTGGTTAGGAAAGAAACTGTTCAGGAAAAAATTATTTCCATCACGGGAAAAGGAAGCTGGTAAGAAAAGAACGACATTTGTACAAGTTTGATCAAAAGTAGTACAAGAGGGAGAGAAAAGTCTTGTACAAGGAAAATGAGAACATGATGAAACTGATGATAATTAAAAAGTCAGACAATGGTGATAAGGATACTAGAGCTGATATTGCAACGAACCCCACGTTCAGATATACAACAGAAATAATGATAATGATAATAATGATAACACTGATAATGATATCAAAGAAGATAATGATATTAAAAAAAAAATCTAGGAATAACAACAGTAATAACAATAAAGATAATCATCATTATCATTTCCAGTGTCATATGAACACCAACAAAACACTGCAACGACCGAAAACCGGAGACTACCTAAAGGAGTCTTGTACCAAACCCCACCCCTTCCACCCTGATACCAAAACCCACCCCTTCCACCCTGATACCAACTCCCACCCCTTCCACCCTGATACCAACTCCCACCCCTTCCACCCTGATACCAAACCCCACCCCTTCCACCCTGATACCAACTCCCACCCCTTCCACCCTGATAGTAAACCCCACCCCTTCCACCCTGATACCAAAGCCCACCCCTTCCACCCTGATACCAACTCCCACCCCTTCCACCCTGATACCAAACCCCACCCCTTCCACCCTGATACCAAACCCCACCCCTTCCACCCTGATACCAAACCCCACCCCTTCCACCCTGATACCAAACCCCACCCCTTCCACCCTGATACCAAACCCCACCCCTTCCACCCTGATACCAAACCCCGCCCCTTCCACCCTGATACCAAACCCCACCCCCCTTCCACCTTGATACCAAACCCCACCCCTTCCACCCTGATACCAAACACCACCCCTTACACCATGATACCAAACCCCAACCCCCTTCCACCTTGATACCAAACCCCACCCCTTCCACCCTGATACCAAACACCACCCCTTCCACCTTGATACCAAACCCCACCCCTTCCACCCTGATACCAAACCCCGCCCCTTCCACCCTGATACCAAACCCCACCCCCCTTCCACCTTGATACCAAACCCCACCCCTTCCACCCTGATACCAAAACCCACCCCTTCCACCCTGATAAAAAAAAACCCACCCCTTCCACCTTGATACCAAACCCCACCCCTTCCACCCTGATACCAAACACCACCCCTTCCACCTTGATACCAAAACCCACCCCTTCCACCCTGATACCAAACCCCACCCCTTCCACCTTGATACCAAACCCCACCCCTTCCACCCTGATACCAAACACCACCCCTTCCACCTTGATACCAAACCCCACCCCTTCCACCCTGATACCAAACCCCGCCCCTTCCACCCTGATACCAAACCCCACCCCCCTTCCACCTTGATACCAAACCCCACCCCTTCCACCCTGATACCAAAACCCACCCCTTCCACCCTGATAAAAAAAACCCACCCCTTCCACCTTGATACCAAACCCCACCCCTTCCACCCTGATACCAAACACCACCCCTTCCACCTTGATACCAAACCCCACCCCTTCCACCCTGATACCAAAACCCACCCCTCCCGCCCTGATACCAAACCCCGCCCCTTCCACCCTGATACCAAACCCCACCCCCCTTCCACCTTGATACCAAACCCCACCCCTTCCACCTTGATACCAAACCCCACCCCTTCCACCCTGATACCAAACACCACCCCTTCCACCTTGATACCAAACCCCACCCCTTCCACCTTGATACCAAACCCCGCCCCCTTCCACCCTGATACCAAACCCCACCCCTTCCACCCTGATACCAAACCCCACCCCTTCCACCTTGATACCAACCCCCACCCCTTCCACCCTGATACCAAACCCCACCCTCCCGCCCTGATACCAAACCCACCACTTCCTCCCTGATACCAAACCCCCCCCCTTCCTCCCTGATACCAAACCCGCCCCTTCTACCCTGATACCAAAACCCACCCCTCCCTCCCTGATACCAAACCCCACCCCTTCCACCCTGATACCAAAACCCACCCCTTCCCACCCTAGTACCAAACTCACCCCTCTTGCCCTGATACCAAACCCCACCCCTTCCACCCTGATACCAAACCCCACCCCTTCCACCCTGATACCAAACCCCACCCCTTCCACCCTGATACCAAACCCCACCCCTTCCACCCTGATACCAAACCCCACCCCTTCCACCCTGATACCAAACCCCACCCCTTCCTCCCTGATACCAAACCCCACCCCTTCCACCCTGATACCAAACCCGCCCCTTCCACCCTGGTACAAAACCCACCCCTTCCACCTTGATACAAAACCCCACCCTTTCCACCCTGGTACCAAACCCACACCTTCCACCCTGGTACCAAACCCACCCCTTCCACCTTGATACTAAACCCCACTCCTTCCACCCTGATACCAAACCCCACCCCTTCCACCTTGATACCAAACCCCACCCCTTCCACCCTGATACCAAACCCCACCCCTTCCCACCCTGATACCAAACCCCACCCCTTCCACCTTGATACCAAACCCGCCCCTTCCACCCTGATACCAAACCCCACCCCTTCTACCCTGATACCAAACCCCACCCACTTCCACCCTGATACCAAACCCACCCCTTCCACCTTGATACAAAACCCCACCCTTTCCACCCTGGTACCAAACCCACACCTTCCACCCTGGTACCAAAGCCACCCCTTCCACCTTGATACTAAACCCCACCCCTTCCACCTTGATACCAAACCCCGCCCCTTCCACCCTGATACCAAACCCCGCCCCTTCCACCCTGATACCAAACCCCACCCCTTCCACCCTGATACCAAACACCACCCCTTCCACCCTAATACCAAACCCCACCCCTTCCACCCTGATACCAAACCCCGCCCCTTCCACCCTGATACCAAACCCCCACCCCTTCCACCTTGATACCAAACCCCGCCCCTTCCACCCTGATACCAAACCCCGCCCCTTCCACCCTGATACTAAACCCCACCCCTTCCACCCTGATACCAAACCCCACCCCTTCCACCCTGATACCAAACCCCACCCCTTCCACCCTGATACCAAACCCCACCCCTTCCACCCTGATACCAAACCCCACCCTGATACCAAACCCCACCCCTTCCACCTGATACCAAACCCCACCCCTTCCACCCTGATACCAAACCCCACCCCTTCCACCCTGATACCAAACCCCACCCCTTCCACCCTGATACCAAACCCCACCCCTTCCACCCTGATACCAAACCCCACCCCTTCCACCCTGATACCAAACCCCACCCCTTCCACCCTGATACCAAACCCCACCCCCTTCCACCCTGATACCAAACCCCACCCCTTCCACCCTGATACCAAACCCCACCCCTTCCACCCTGATACCAAACCCCACCCCTTCCACCCTGATACCAAACCCCACCCCTTCCACCCTGATACCAAACCCCACCCCTTCCACCCTGATACCAAACCCCACCCCTTCCACCCTGATACCAAACCCCACCCCTTCCACCCTGATACCAAACCCCACCCCTTCCACCCTGATACCAAACCCCACCCCTTCCACCCTGATACCAAACCCCACCCCTTCCACCCTGATACCAAACCCCACCCCTCCCACCCTGATACCAAACCCCACCCCTTCCACCCTGATACCAAACCCCACCCCTTCCACCCTGATACCAAACCCCACCCCTTCCACCTTGATACCAAACCCGCCCCTTCCACCCTGATACCAAACCCCACCCCTTCCACCCTGATACCAAACCCCACCCCTTCCACCCTGATACCAAACCCCACCCCTTCCACCCTGATACCAAACACCACCCCTTCCACCCTGATACCAAACCCGCCCCTTCCACCCTGATACCAAACCCCGCCCCTTCCACCCTGATACCAAACCCTGCCCCTCCCGCCCTGATACCAAACCCC
Source organism: Penaeus vannamei (assembly GCF_042767895.1). Lineage (NCBI taxonomy): Eukaryota > Metazoa > Arthropoda > Malacostraca > Decapoda > Penaeidae > Penaeus > Penaeus vannamei. Next base: position 13,509,866 of record NC_091567.1, read on the forward strand.
ACCCCTTCCATCCTGATACCAAACCCACCCCTTCCACCTTGATAC
>NC_091567.1:13519910-13523803 GCF_042767895.1 Penaeus vannamei
TCATTATCATTGTAATTATTATTGTCATTATTATAATTATTATTGTCATTATTATAATTTTTATTATCATTATTATTATGATAATTATCTTCATTATTATCATCATTATTATCTTTATTACCATTATTATCATTATCATTTTTATTACCATTATTATTGTTGCTATTGTGGTTATATAGCTTTTATCATCATTACTATTACCATTACCCTTTTATAATTTTTGATACTATTATCATCATAATCATCATTATTCCTATAATCATTATCATTACTATGTCATTATTATTAACATTATTGTCATTAATGCATCATTATAATTTTGTTATCATTAATATTATCGCTTTTGTTATTGTCATTGTTGCTATCATTATCATTGTCATAACTGTTATCATTATTACTATCATTATCATTATTTTTATCATTATTATCATCATCATTATTACTATTATCATTATAATTATCATCATTGTCTTAACTATCATCATTATCATCTACGTTATTCTTCTTATTATCATTGTTATTATCATCATCATTATTATTACTACTACTGCTATTACTGTTTCTATTTCTATTGTTGTTTTATGATCACCATTGTCATTATCTTTATTACTTTTGTTACTATTATCAATGTATTTATTATCATCGTTATCCTTATTAATGTTATTGTTATCATTATCATTATTAAGTTTTTAGATATTATTGTTATCATTATTAAGTCATTATTGTTAGCATTGTTATTATCATTAACAACATTACTATCATTATTAGTATAATTATTGTTGTTATTGTTATCAGTGTTGTAATCATTACTTTTATTATATTCATTATCATTGTCAGTATAATCACTATTATTATTTTCATTATCAAAACTATTGTAATCTTTATTATCATTTTGATTTTGATTTTTGTCATTATCATTATCATTATGATCGTGATCACTATTATTATTATCATTATCATTATTATTGTCATTATCATTATTATCATTATTAATATCATCATCATAATCATTATCATTATGATAACTATTATTAGTACAATTCCTATTGTAATTTTCATTATCTTTATTGTTATGATTAGCATTATAATTCTTATTTTTGATCTTCATTTTCATTATCATTGTTATGATTATTATCATCATTAGTAGTAGAAGTAGTAGTTATAATTATTGTAAATATTTTTACCACTATTATTATTATCACTATCAGCATCCTTATTCTTATTGTTATCATCAATATCATTATTCTCTTTATCATTATCAAAATTATTATTATAACTGTTGTTAGTACTATTGTTATTATCATCATTAATGTTATGATTACTCTTGTTATAACAATTGTTATTCTTGTTGTGTTGATCTTTTCATTACTGTCAATAATATCTATACCATTATTTTTACTATCAGTATCATTAGTATTACTCTTAACATTAAGATTATAACTATTATTATCAGTATTGCTCTCACTATCATCATCATCATCACTTGTACTATTGTCATTTTTGTTATTACCATTGTCATCATCATATTCATCATCACTATCATTATCGTTATCATTCTCAATATCAGTATTGTTATTGTCATCATCGAAATTACTATTGCTACTATTGTTATCATTACTATCATTATTATCTTTATCATTATCGTTGTCATTGTTAGTACCATTATTGCTGTTATCATCATTATTGTTAATGTTACTATCATCATCATTATCAAGAATATCATCGTTATTTATATTATTATTGATTCCATATTTTTGCTATTATTTTTATCGATTAGAATTATTCCTATCGCCATGGCTGTATTTATTACTAAAATTATCAATATTATAATCAATGTTGATACTATTAGTATATCATAACCCTTACCACTAAAAGAATATCATTACTTCAAACGAAAAAAGCAAAAGAAAAAAAAAAAATAAAAAAATAAAAAATAAAAGAAAACAAAGACAAAAAAAACTTTATCCCTGTATCAATTCTTTTACGAAGAAAATTGCTGCAGGAATTCAGATATTTGGACCGATCATTGCTATTTTCATCCCCCCAAATATCTTGTCAAATAACTTTCGAACTTGAGGGCAATAAAATCTGATTTATCAAAGCGAAGAACAGATCCTGAAGAACAAGGCAATTATCACTTTGCTCTGTATTCGTGACGTAACATGTAACACGTAACAAGAGCAGGACGTCGTGTTGTGAGCGTGTGTGTATTATTGTTAGAACGTTAATGTTTCTGTTGATGTTAGTGATAATGATAAGGGTTAAATGTTTTGACTGTAGCTCTCATATCCACGTGTCTATTCATACGTACACAAAACACATATAGATGCAAGTATTCATGCAAATATACATGTACGCATACATACTTGTACAGTGCATATATAGACAGAGGACAGACATACACATGTTCATATATACATGTCTAGATACTGTACAAACAAAGAGAAAGAGAGGGGGGGGGGAGTGAAAGCTGATGATTTATGTACCACATACACACCTACATATACAGATAGATAGAGAGATAGAGATAGATAGATAGATAGATAGATAGATAGATAGATAGATAGATAGAGAGAGAGAGAGAGAGAGAGAGAGAGAGAGAGAGAGCGAGAGGGAGACATAGACAAACAGAAAATAGCGGAGAGAAACAGAGATACAAAGGGAGGAAGACAAAAAGAAAGATATACAGACAGAAAAAATGTAAAGAGATGCAAACAAGAATAGAAAGAGAGAGACAAACAAGCACAAAGGAAGCAATACAAAGACGGCGACACGAGGACAGAGAAGAAAGAGAGAGGAAGAAGGAGACCCAAGAACACCATACTCGGCCTGGGAATCCAAGAGGGTTTCGGAAGCCAGTACTGAAACATGGCGTGTGATTCCCGGTGATTCCTGACGTCTCCTGGGGCTGATTCCCGATTATTGGAACCGTTCGCCGGGGACGGTTGGTGGGGAGGGGGTGGGGGAGGAGGGTAAGAGGATGGGGACAGGAGAGGGAAGGGGAAGAGGGGGAAGGGAAGGGAAGGAGGGGAAAGGAGAGAGTAGGAGGAAGGGGAGCTGAGATAGGACAGCAAGGGGTTAGAATAGGGGAAGAGGAGGGGAGGAGAGACAGTGTCCACGGGATGATGATAGACAGGGAGAGGAAAGAGGAGGAGGTAGAAAAGGGGAGGAGGAGGAGGAGGAGAGAGAGATTGGGAGGAGGAAGAGGGAGAGACTGGGAGGAGGAGGAGGAGGAGAGAGAGAAAGGGAGGAAGAGAGAGAAAAGGGGAGGCGGAAGAGGGAGAGATTGGGAGGAGGAGGGAGAGATGGGGAGGAGGAGGGAGAGATGGGGAGGAGGAGAAGGGAGAGATGGGGAGGAGGAGGAAGGAGAGAAGAAGAAGAAATAGGAGGAGTGAGAGATCGGGAAGAGGAGGAGGAGAAGTGAGAGATGGGGAGGAAAAGGAGGGAGAGATGCGGAGGAAGGGAAGGAAGAGCTGGGGAGGAGGAGGAGGGAGATATAGAAAGGAGGAAGAGGCAGATATGGGGAAGAGGAGAAGGTAGAGAAAAGGGGTAATAAAGGAAAGGGATGCGAGGAGGTGTGGGAAGCTGAAGGGAAGGGGGAGTGGTTGAGAAAGGGAGATAGGGAGAAGGGAGGGATGGGAGGGGGGTGAGATTGGAGGGGGGGTGGGGGAACAACGCCACGACTGCTCGAGGAATTCAGAGGAGTGAGGGAGAGCGATGGCATAAGAGGAGATAATTGTATTTTTTTTCATATGGCACTAATACACACACACACACGCACAAACACACACAAAAAACGCACAGACACACACACACACACACACATGCACACACATACACATAAACACATACACACTCACACATGCACACACACACACACACACACACACACA
>NC_091567.1:13524303-13526803 GCF_042767895.1 Penaeus vannamei
GGGAGGGTGGAAGAAGGTAAGAGTGATCTTAGTGCCAAGGAAAGGAAGGGAGGAAGGAAGGGTGACGGAAAAACGGGGGAATGGGCGGAATGAGGAAGGGAAGGGCAAAATTGGAATGAAGGAGGGGGCTAGAAGAAGAGGAAGGAGCTGGAAGGAAAGGAGAAAGGGGAAGGCAGAGGGTTATCACCTCTCTCTCTCTCTCTCTCTCTCTCTCTCTCTCTCTCTCTCTCTCTCTCTCTCTCTCTCTCTCTCTCTCTCTCTCTCTCTCTCTCTCTCTTTCAATCTCTCTCTCGCTCTCTTCCTCTTTCTCTTTCTTTCAATCTCTCTCTTTCTTTCTTTATCCATATATCGTATCTCTGTCTCTATCTCTCTCCCTCCTTCCCTCTGTCTCTCTCTGTCTCTCTCTATCTCTCTCTCTCTCTCTCTCTCTCTCTCTCTCTCTCTCTCTCTCTTCCTCTCTCTCTCTCTCTCTCTCTCTCTCTCTTTCTTTCTCTTCCTCTTTCTCTTTCTTTCAATCTCTCTCTTTTTTATCTATCAATCTATCTAATCTATCTCTATCTCTTTTTCTCTCCCTTCCTCCCTCCCTCCCTCCCTCTCTCTCTCTCTCTCTCTCTCTCTCTCTCTCTCTCTCTCTCTCTCTCTCTCTCTCTCTCTCTCTATCTATCTATCTATCTATCTATCTCTCTCTCTCTCTCTCTCTCTCTCTCTCTCTCTCTCTCTCTCTCTCTCTCTCTCTCTAACAACACGCTGTACATATTATTTTTAAAAATCAACATAATACCAAAATACAAGAAAAAAATCATTTACGAAACATTCCGGCATCGAAATAATGCCTGGGCTTGATGAATTAACGATAATTCGATGGTTTTGGTTATGACGTATTGAGCGAAATCAAGGGATTTGGATGACAATACACGTGTATGAGGGAGGGAGGGAGGGGGAGGAGAGAGGAGAGAGGGAGGGAAGGAAATAGGGAGGGAGGGGGAGAAAGAGGAGAGGAGAGAGGGAGGGAGGGTGAGAGGAAGGGAGGCGGGTAGGGTGGGGGGAAAGAGGCGGGGAGGGTAGGAGGGAAGGTGGAGAGGAGGAAGGGAGGTAAGATGGGAAGGAAGGAAGGAAGGAGGGGGGGTAGAGAAGGAGGGAAGAAAGGAAAGAGGGAGGAAGGGAAAAAGGAGAAAGAGAGGGAGGGAATGAGGAAAGGAGGGAGGGATGTAGAGCGAGAGACAGAGTTAGAGAGAGAGGGAGAAGACGTTTATTAAGTTATTACCATTTCTTCACCTCTCTTATCAGTTCAAATCATCATCTGAAACATATTTCATCACATCAAAAGACCCAACCTCCTTAATTAACAATATTATTCCCACTTCCCACATCCGTCAAACTGACCCCAGCCACCTCAGACACTCATTGCAAACTCTTCATTAACTCACTTCAAACTTACCATCAAACTCATCATATACTCACCTCAAACACACCTTAAACTCACTTCAAACACATCTCAATCTCACCTCAGACTTACCACAAACTCACCACAAACTCATCTAGAATTCATCACGAACTCACCATAAATTCACCTTAGACTCACCTTAAATTCACCATAAATTCACCTTACAATCACCATAAACTCACCTCAAACGTTTCTCTATCTCACCTCAAACTCATCTAGAACTCATCACGAATTCAACGTAAAATCACCTTAAACATATTTCAAACTCACCTCAAACTCATCACAAACTTACAGCAAATTCACCACAAACTCACCTCAAACTCACAACAAACTCACCACAAACTCACCTCAAACTCACAACAAAATCACCCCAAAATCACCTCAAACTCACAACAAAATCACCACAAACTCATTCACAAACTCACCTCAAACTTATCACAAACTCACCACAAACTCACCACACTCACCTCAAACTCACAACAAAATTACCACAAACTCACTCACAAACTCACCCACAAAATCGTCACACTCTCACAACAAACACTTCACTCCGCCCCCCCCCCCACTCTCATCACAAACTCATCACACTCTCACCACAAACTCACGACAAACTCACCCACAAACACTTCACCCCGCTACCCCCCCCCACTCTCACCACAAACACTTCACCCCGCTCCCCCCCCCCCTCTCACCACAAACTTACCCACAAACTCACCACACTCTCACCACAAACTCACTCACCACACTCTCACCACAAACTTACCCACAAACACGTCACCCTCTCACCTCCCCCCCCCATGCCACCAGCAAGAGTATTCCCACGAAGCCGCGAGTATTCGAGTATCAAATATTCGTACCTTTGCAAACCAGGTGTGTGTGTGTTGCATACATTAAGGTGGTACATGATGAAGTAAAACGTGTACGATATCAAACCATCGTTATAAAGGAGGGAAGCATCGTTGTTACTCATCGCTGGGGGTCGAGTGGGTAGGGGAGGGCGTGGGAGGGGGTAGGGAAGGGGTAGAGGCCGGAGGACAAGGGGCTGGAGCAGAGGGA
>NC_091567.1:13549303-13551803 GCF_042767895.1 Penaeus vannamei
AATAATATGGGTCGGTAAAAAAGTCATTGTCACTCAGTCGTAAACGTTGATATTGTGACATACCTGAAAATGATACGCCCAGCACTGGCCATAATTCCGAAGCAGCTAATTGCCAGAGCTTGTTATTATTCTCGATGTCAAAATATTTGCTTAATGCTTTATCTGACTGGAATCATCAACTGATTAGCACTTCGTATAAACATGTATAGTTGTGCATTTTATCTGTAGGTTTCATTTTTTTTGTACGGCTTGAAATGAAGTGAAGAGAATGTTCGTTCGACATACAGACAAATAAACACAAACTCACACGCACACACATACAGACTCACATACACACGTTCAAAAAATAAAAGTAAGTAAATGAATAAATAAATAATTTTAATCACATACACACTCACAAACATACATGCACGCACACACATACAGACTCACATACACATACACACGCTCAAAAAATAAAAGTAAGTAAATAAATAAATAAATCATTTCAATCACATACACACTCACAAACATACATGCACGCACACACATACACACTCACAAACATACATGCACGCACACACATACACACTCACAAACATACATGCACGCACACACATACACTCGAGCGCAAACACACACACACATACACTCGAGCGCACACACACACACACACACACACACACACACACACACACAAACAAACAAACAAACAAACACCCACACACACACACACACACACACACACACACACACACACACACGCACACACACACGCACACAATCCCACAAACACGCCAAGGGAGCAGAGGCCGAGCCAGGGCCACGTATCAAGCGAGGGTGAATCGAACTCTACTCTCATTCAGGCTTGTGTTTGGTAATCCAGAAAACGGTTGTATGAGGCTGCTCTCGACCCTCGCTCCCGTTGCCCTCCCTCACACGCCTTACTTCCTCCCTTTCTTTTCATTCCCTCCCTTTCTCTCCTCCGTCTTCCTCCCTCCCTTTCTTTTCATTTCCTCCCTTTCTCTCCTCCGTCTTCCTCCCTCTCTCTTTTTTTAGATCTCCTTCTTCTTCTTTCTCCTCCTCCTCCTCTTTTTCGTCAGGGATCTCTCTTTTTCCATCTCCTTCTTCTTCTTCCTTCTCCTCCTCCTCCTTTTCGTCAGGTATCTCCTATTTACATCTCCTTCTTCTTCTTCCTCCTCCTCCTCCTCCTTTTCGTCAGGTATCTCCTATTTACATCTCCTTCTTCTTCTTCCTTCTCCTCCTCCTCCTTTTCGTCAGGTATCTCCTATTTCCATCTCCTGCTTCTTCTTCCTTCTCCTCCTCCTCCTTTTCGTCAGGTATTTCCTTTTCCCATCTCCTACCTTCCTCCTCCATTTCTTCCTTTACTTCTTTCTTCCCCCGTCCTTCATTTACTTCTTTCATTTCTTCCCCTTCTGTTACTTCCCTCCTTGCTTTTTCCTCCCATCTAAGAAATCAAATAATAATAATAATAATAATTCTCCTTCCCACTGTCCTTTCCCTCCATCCCTTCTACTTTTCGTTCCCCTTTTCCCTCTCTCCTTCACCTCCCCCCTATCCCTCGCTCCTTCCCCTCCCCCCTTTCCTTCTCCCCTTTTCCTCCTCCTTTCCTTCTCCCCTTCCCCTCTCCCCTTTCCCTTCCCCTTTACCACCTCCTCCCCCTCCCCCTCTGCTCTTGGCGTAATAGTCAACTTCATTACCGCAACGAGCCTAAGAATGACCCTCTCCCCCCTTCCCCCCCACCCCCACCCCCCACCCCCCACCCCCACCTCATTACTCCCTTGCCTCCAACCCCCATTCTGAGGAAAATAGACTCGCTGGCATCTCAACTCTTCGTTATAAGTAGCGGCGACGAGCTCTCGCTGGTTCAGAATATGTCCAATGAGGGAGCGAAGCAAGAGGAGATGAGGGAGAGGGGAGAATTGAAAAGGGATGATGAGGGAGAGGAGAGAATGGAGAAGGGGAGAGGCGAGAGAGGGGAGAATTGAAAAGGGATGATGAGGGAGAGGAGAGAATGGAGAAGGGGAGAGGCGAGAGAGGGGAGAATTGAAAAGGGAAGATGAGGGAGAGGAGAGAATGGAGAAGGGGAGAGGAAGGAGAGGGGTGAATGGGAAATAGGAGAGGGGAGAGAGGAAAATGGAAACGGGGAGATAAAGGAGAGGGTAGATGGAGAACACGAAGAGGGGGGAAATGGCAAAAAGGGGTAAGGGGGAAGAGAGATAAAAGACGGAGACAGAGCAGGGGGAAAGGGGAGATAGGAGAGTAACGAAGATTGCAAGAATAAACGTCCAGCAAGGAAGAAGGAAATGGGAGAGGAGAGGCGCCAAAAGAAGGGAGAAGGTGAGAGGGGAAAAAGGAAGAGGGGAAGGGATGTTATTAGATCGCTTTTATTTGGATCCATACGACCGCAAGCATGTTTTGAATACTGAAACTTTTGCTTTGTCTTTTAATCTTGTTTGTGTGTGTGTGTGTGTTTTCTTTTTTCTCTTTCTTTCTTTCT
>NC_091567.1:13566803-13569303 GCF_042767895.1 Penaeus vannamei
CATTATTGTTATTTTTATTATTATTAATAGTGTTATTCCTGGTGTGATTATTACTACTCTTAGTATTTTTATTGTTATGGTATATTTTCTGACTTTGTTCCCTCATCTCTCACAGGTTTCATCATGCCAGTGCAGACAGATGGGCCAGAGGATTATAAGGCCAATTACAAGACCTTAAAGAGGAAATTGAAACTCCTGATATATGTAAGCTTTACCTGATATACTTTTGCATTTGATCCTTAAATTTGTGGTGCTTGCAAAGGGTGTATTTGCTATCGTATCCTTGTAGACGAATAAGGTTCACTGTGATAGATGAAAGAAAAGGTAGGAATGCAGGTGGGTGATTCCATGAGGAAGGATGTCTAGATTACATTTTGATATTACATCAACTGAGTTACATGCTCCCTAAGGTACTAACAATAGTGGCACTCGGACTGAGTGTCCTGTCAGCATGTTACCTTTGTGTCTAATTATGTGTTATCAAATTAATCTCATAGTGAGATCAAACAAATAATATCACTACTATCACTACTGTCTGACGAGCCCATGGCACAGCATATTTCATTATTCAGTGCCACCTAGGTTTTAGACCCAGCTTCACCATGGCATTATGCTTGATGCCAACCACTAACAAAGGGATAATATGTACTTACAATATGTCTCATGATCTTTCCATAATAGGACATTATTATCAGTAACCAGTATCAGATTTTCTGTCTTGCAAATAAGCTTTTTTCTTAAGCATACCCCTCTCTGCTGTTAGTCTTCTTTTTCATGGTTATAAGACCCACCCTTTTTGTGAATGTTTGATGCATTTCCTTTAGACACACATGCTGATACGGACATGTAAGGTTTTGTAAGCTTTATTTGATGTAGCTAGATCTTTGTAGTCTTTTTATTAGACTTATTGTTATTATTATTATTATTATTATTATTATTATTATTATTATTGTTATTGTTATTATTATTGTTATTGTTATTATTGTTATTGTTATTATTATTATTATTATTATTATTATTATTATTATTATTATTATTATTATTATTATTATTATTATTGTTACTATTACTATTTCTATTACTATTACAATTACTATTACTGCTATTACTACTATTACTACTATTACTACTGCTTCTACTTTACTTCTATTTCTACTTTACTTCTACTTCTTCTACTTCTACTACTACTACTGCTGCTGCTGCTGCTGCTGCTGCTGCTGCTGCTGCTGCTGCTGCTGCTGCTGCTGCTGCTGCTGCTGCTGCTGCTACTACTACTACTACTACTACTTTACTTTACTTTACTTTACTTTACTCTACTCTACTCTACTCTACTCTACTCTACTCTACTCTACTCTACTCTACTCTACTCTACTCTACTCTACTCTACTCTACTCTACTCTACTCTACTCTACTCTACTCTACTCTACTCTACTCTACTCTACTCTACTCTACCATACTATACTATACTATACTATACTATACTATACTATACTATACTATACTATACTATACTATACAATACTACTACTATACTATACTATACTATATATAATACAATACTACTACTACTACTACTACTGCTAATGATAATGATAATGATGATAATACTATTACTTCTACTGCTACTATTATTGTTTTTATTTTATTTTTATTTTGTAGGAATAGAATTAATGAAGTAGTTTTCAGTCTTATTTCATGCACTCACTGCTGCATTCAAAACATTACATGACCTTTTGATAGCTCATTTGGGAAATTATAATAAATAATTCATAACAATAATTTAATGAACTTTGTGGTGACATAATTAGCCTTATTGATTTTTTAATTAAAACTGAGGAAATATGAAGGAATAACATATCTACCAGGAAAATGAGTGCTTCCAAGAAGAACTTCGGAAAGCCCAGAGAGCCCTCCTGAGGGTGCGCCGGGACAAGTCCTTTCTCCTTGATCGCCTCTTGCAGTACCATCGAGGTCCTGACTCATCCTCGGACTCTGAGCAGACCGAAGAGTCAGACACAGAAAATGATGCCAAGTTGGACACAAAGAGGTGAGTCCTTTGAATACTTTCAATATGCAAATGGGAGTGAGGAGTTTAGAAACTCTTATTGCTAATTGGCCTGTTGCTTTTATTCATAGTTGGAGTTATAGATAGGCAAATAGAAATAGATATTAGATGAATAAATGGCATGGTATATGGCTCGGTGTATTCAGGTGTACTTTTATGTTTTCGTATATGTAAAGATTTTTTTATATTTCACATTCTTTTGATTACTAAAAGCATTATTGTATATATGAATCAACACAACATTTTAAGAGATATAAGAATAGCTCCTTAATTCCACTTTTCATGACCAAGTTGCAGGAAAAGATTAAGTTTGGAGGGTTCTGGTGGTGGCTCAAACAGCTCCCAGGGCCCCCTTGGAAAGCCACCCTTGAAGAAGAAAAAGTCCAGCAGCAACTCCAGCAGCAGTAGCAAGTCCAGTAAACAGGGCTCAAAACA
>NC_091567.1:13576803-13579303 GCF_042767895.1 Penaeus vannamei
CAGGTGTAGCAAGGCCAGGCAGTTGAGGATTCACAGCAGTGTTTAAAATCTGAATAGTTTTAGGCATATTTTTGAATGACGATAATTTTGATGTAATCGTTTTGTAGGGTAAGGCATGTAAGTAAGAGGCCAGCCTTTAGATTTGCCACTGTTTCCATAATCCAAAAAGAAAAGAATAATAGAAAAAGAAGAAAACACGACAGTAAATAACATATATTTTGCAGCCAAATTTCATAAAGTATTTTTCATTGCACAAAATACCATACCATAGCAGATTTCTAGAATAATTTTGAATTTCTTTTTTTGCATAAGCAAGAAAATGTTTAAAATGCTGTAGGCGAGCAGATTTCTGGTATTTTGTCACTAAGCACTGTACTAGATCACAGGAAGTGACATATGTCTTAATGGATTAATCCCAGTGCAAATTATTTTTGATAAAGTAAACAAAGAAAATGATAATAGACAATATTTCAGTGTCTCTTACATAGTTAATGCAAAAGTGCTTTAGCTGAACCAATTAACAAGTCATAACAGGAAAGTGTCCCAGTCTGAATTTGGAAGTGAATATGTGTCACTATCCAGTACCATTGCTTCAACTCTTGAAAACGACTACCTTTAGGTGACGCCGGTCATTGAACCAAGAGCAGAAGAGACTGGGGCAGCTATTCAAAGCAATTTTCCAAATCGTCTGTGTTAAGACTACTCAGTAGGTAAGAAGACAGAGTTTCTCATTCCTCTCTTAAACTTTGGGGAAGTCGGTTCGCGGAGTTCATGTGGTGTCATGTGATCATCGAGTGGGTCACAATTCTAATCTTGTGACATGGTATTCAAACTTGTGGGTTCATGCATGGCTTTCAGTATATACCGCACTGTTCATCTTCCTGCCTGCGCTGCATCCCCATGCGCACTGACTTCCTGGCCATCCTCCACATTTGCACATCTGTTTTGTCATCCTGGCTTGGGTCTTTGGTTGTGTGCCTCAGGGTTCTGGCAGGCAGGGCCCTTCTGGCGGTCCAATACCGTTCCCCCGGACCTGTTGAGGGGTGTGATCATCCCTCTCTGGAAGGGGAAGGGGGACTGATGGGACTGCAGCAATCACCGCGGCATCACACTGCTCAGTGTACCAGGCAAGGTTCTTGCCCACATCCTTCAGAGACATATTAGAGACCACCTACGGAGGCATCAGAGGCCAGAGCAATCTGGATTCACCCTTGGTAAGTCAACAATAGACCGTATCCTCGCGCTTCGAGTCATTGTAGAGTCCCGTCGTGAGTTCGGACGTGGGCTGCTTGCAGCCTACATCGACCTCAAGAAGGCGTTCGATACGGTGCATCGGGAATCACTCTGGGAGATCCTGAGACTGAGGAATTCCAACAAGGATTATTGAACTAATAGCAAGCCTGAATTCTGGTACTGAAAGTGCTGTTAAGTGTGGTGGGGGCCTGTCGAGCTTCTTTCCTGTCAGTTCAGGAGTGAGGAAAGGCTGTGTTCTTGCACCAACACTTTTCAATACTTGCATGGACTGGATACTGGGCAGAGTTACTGTTCAAAGTCATTGTGGAGCAACATTGGGCAATATTAAGGTAACAGACCTTGACTTTGCCGATGATGCTTTTCTATCTTTGGAAACCCTAGTGGTGGCTCTCATTGCATTTAGTAATGAAGCGAAGCCCTTGGGTCTAGAGGTCTCCTGGACCAAGACTAAGATCCAGGATCTGTTTGATCGGTAGGTGCTTGCGGCGAGGACATTGAAGTCACAGAGAGCTTTACATACCTTGGTAGTGCAGTTCATAACTCTGGGCTGTTAGGCCAGGAAGTCAGCAGACGGATTGGCCTGACAACAGGGGTCATGAACTCTCTCAACAAGAGTATTTGGAGATGCCGGTACCTGTGCAGAAGGATCAAGCTACGGGTTTTCAAGGCCCTGATAATGCCAGTTTTGCTCTATGGCAGTGAAACCTGGACATTATCTAGTGCCCTGGAGTCTTGTCTTGATGCCTTTTGTAATAGGTCCTTGCGCCGGATCATGGGGTACTGTTGGCGGGACCATGTGTCTAACCAACGGTTGCACCGTGAGACTGGCACAGCACCTGTGACCTGCACAATCCGGGAATACGAACTCAGGCTATATGGCCACCTTGCTCGCTTCCCACAGACTGAACCTGCTCTTCAGATTGTTTTTGTAAGAAACAACCCTGGGTGGAGGAGGCTTGTGGGACGACCTAGGAGGTCGTGGCTTGGGCAGATCGATCAAACCTGTCGCGAGGAGCTCGAGATGGGCCGAGTCCCTGCCTGGCGGCTTGCCATGAGGGATCCCAAAAGGTGGACGCAGCTATGCGCCCCCGTCGGCGTTAGCTCCTAATGATGATGATGGTATTCAAGCTTGTGAGTTCAAGCATGGCTTTCAGTATATACCGCACTGTTCATCCTCTTGCCTGCGCCGCGTCCCCATGCGCACGGACTTCCTGGCCATCCTCCACATTTGCACATCCGTTTTGTC
>NC_091567.1:13589303-13591803 GCF_042767895.1 Penaeus vannamei
ATATCAATAATTGTTCCGTTTTTAAAAGAAATATTTAAAGTTCTTTTTCGATGGTTATTGCTATATTAATTACCACCATCTTCATTTTAGTACTAATGCTGTAATTATCATTATTTTCTTGGGTTTTCATAATCATCATTTTTGTTTTGTCTGCTTGTTATTACCATCATCCCTATTATCGTTAAGGAATTACCAATGCCATTATTATTATCACCGCCATCCTCTTTGTCATCATCAGGATCATCATCTTCATCATTAATATTACTGCCAATATAGTTGTCATCAATTCATGCCATGAATTCATTTGCATTCCATACAGAACTTGATCAGGACAGCCCATGAAGCCATCGCTGTAGATTCTCTTCTCCTGAACCCAAAGGCATCGAGATAAACCTTCTGCGATTCCAACTGACAGAGAAATCATTGAATCGATTCTGAGGAGGAGGTGCGGAGAGGTCTTGAAGTGAGAGGAAAATCTGGAATAGAACTAAGAAAAAGAACCAAATTATAGCTTCATTTGTTTACATTTCAAAGGCATCTCTACGACTACGAAGAAATATTACTGAATGAAGACGCCATGAAAGGTCTATAAGCAAATTGAAAATGAGAAACAGAAAGGAAAGGAAAGCAGGCGATAAATGAAAGAAACAAAAATATTGTATAAGATATGTATTGTAGATACAACGAAAAAAGGCTAATAAAATTATTGCTGGAGTCTATCATTAGTTAAATCCCTTTTTCCTTAGGAATGATGAATTACAGTTTATCTTAAACTTTAAATACATGCTGTAGAGTGACATGATATTCGGATTTTAAAATTCTGTGATTACCTTTTTAATCTTTGATGCTCAGCCAATTCTAAGAGAGTTATTCAAGTCAAATAAATCCTATCTTCACCTCATGTAACTATGCAAACCTAAATAATCTACCTTAAACTAATTGTAACCTTGCCAGTACCTAAACTCAACGTGTCATTTTGTCCTTACTTAACCACAGCTGAAAACCACTACTTTTTTCGCCTGGCTTATCTAACTCGAACTCTATGTAATCAAATTCCGGCTAAAAATGAACAACCTATCTGTACCTAATCGAACGGAACCTTACCAAACCAAACCAACATAACATAACATAACATAACATAACATAACATAACATAACGGAACCTTCCCAAACCAAATCCTCTGTGTTTAATTCTGGGTCTGATCGAGGTCATGTTTATCAATCGAACTCCTTGTCAACGAAGGAAAAGCGCAGCACTTGCACTTAAGCTGCTCAGGTGTTTCTCGAAGATTAAACTTTTTTAATCGATTTTTAAGACTATCATTAGTACTGTTACCAATATTTTGTAAAAGGTTGCTGCGAGTGGAACATTTGCGAGATTTTAGGACGCCTGGGATTTCCGTATTGTATTTTTCTTCGGATTTCCATTTAGGGCGTACGGGATTTCCGAAATGAAATGCCCCTCGACTGGCCGGGTAAAGAACGGATCTTTCCTTCACGAGAGTACGCCGTAAGGGCTTGCTTGGCCAACCGTAATCTCGCACATCAATATACGAAGGTCACATGCCATTTACTGAGGGTTGCCAACCTTTGAAGAGACGCTGTAATGCTGGCAGAAGGTAATCCTCACACATATTGCCAGTAATACCATCTTCCTCAAATATGTTAATGAAACATTCACATCTTCGCAGCATCAGTGTCTTGTTCTGGTCAGGTGTACGGATTGACAAAAACAAAACTGCCCAATTTCCGTAGGTGGCAGCCTAGAGTATACGACATACACCATCACTCATGACCTGAGTCCGGATTCTCAAAAGAGCTTTAAATGGCATATGTGAAGTAATTATCGTGAATTTTTTTTCTTTGAATATTGTTCAATAATGTATGCTTACCCTATTCATGCAAAAAAAAAAAAAAAAATGAAGAGACCCTCTGGTATCCCCCAAAATCCCATAGCAACGCCCTCAGAAACAAAGATGCAAAACCCGGCGGTCTTCGGCAATCCCTGGTTGTGACGTCATTCCCAGGACCAGGGAGAATCTTGCTGAATACAAACAGTGCACCGCGAGTCAAGGATATCAGGGAATTGTCCCAGTTACGAGCTATTAAAGTTTGTAACAAAGGATGCCGCGGCGTTGTGTAGCAATTCATTGTTCCCATTCATGTCACCAGCTATTTGAATGGCCAAAAGACCGCGACAGAGCAAGGAAGTGGACACGTTTTGTGCATGCCAAGCAGAGCAACTTTCAGCCTGTGCCAACCAGCGTACTTTGCCTGAAACACTTCGAGCCCGATTGCTTTGCGAACAGAATGGCTTACGACATGGGATTTGCAAAACGGTAGGCCATTTCCAATTTATATTTGTCATGATCACAACAGCGCAAAACAAACTCTGAAAGAGCGCTTTTGCTTGGCGGCGTAGAAAATATTCATTGCGTGGGTACGACACAGTGGGCCGAGTGTTGCAAGTGTGCATGTCTTACTAGAGGTAGGGTAGGTA
>NC_091567.1:13611803-13614303 GCF_042767895.1 Penaeus vannamei
AGGTTTCGCTACCGTATAGCAAAACTGGCATTATCTGGGCCTTGAAAACCCGTAGCTTGGTCCTTCTGCACAGGTACCGCATCTCCAAATACTCTTGTTGAGAGAGTTCATGACCCCAGCTGCCAGGCCAATCCGTCTGCTAACTTCATGGTCTGACAGCCCAGAGTTATGAACTACACTACCAAGGTATGTAAAGCTCTCTGTGACTTCAATGTCCTCGCCGCAAGTGCGTACCGACTGAACAGGTTCTCCTAACAAGTCCCCAAATTCCTGGACCTTGGTCTTGGTCCAGGAGACCTCTAGACCCAAGGGTTTCGCTTCATAGCTAAATGCATCCACAGCCGCCACTAGGGTTTCCAAAGACTCAGATAGAATGGCAACATAATCAGCAAAGACAAGGTCTGTAACCTTGATATTGCCCAGTGTTGCTCCACAATGACTTTGAACAATAGCTCTGCCCAGTATCCAGTCCATGCAAGTGTTGAAAAGAGTTGGCGCAAGGACATAGCCTTGCCTCACTCCTGAACTAACAGGAAAGAAGCTCGACAGGCCCCCACCACACTTTACAGCACTTTCAGTACCAGTATACAGGCTTGCTATTAGACCAATAATCCTTGTTGGAATTCCTCTCAGTCTCAGGATCTGCCAGAGTGACTCCCGATGCACCGTATCGAACGCCTTCTTGAGGTCGATGTAGGCTGCAAGCAGCCCGCGCCCGAACTCACGACGGCGCTCTACAATGACTCGAAGCGCGAGGATACGGTCTTACCAGGAGTGAATCCGGATTGCTCCAGTCTCTGGTGCCTCAATAGGTGATCTCTCATACGTCTCAGAAGGATGTGGGCGAGAACCTTGCCTGGTATACTGAGCAGCGTGACGCCTCGGTGATTGCTGCAGTCCCAGCGGTCGCCCTTCCCCTTCCAGAGAGGGATGACCACACCCCTCAGCAGGTCAGGAGGAACGGTACTGGACCGCCAGATGGCAGCCAGGACTGCATGTAACCCCCGTGTCATAGGTTCACCACTAGCCTTTAACAGTTCAGCTGGTATGCCGCAGATACCTGCTGCTTTACCACTCTTCAGCTTGGAAATCGCCCCCCCTAACTTCAGTTAGGGAGGGAGGGTCCTCACTGATGGGTGGATCCGGCAGCGGGATCTCGACACTGCTCGCATCCAAGTCAATTGTTGGTGGATCAACCTGGTACAACTGCTCAAAATACTCAGCCCAACGTTCCCGCACAGCAACAGGATCTGAAACGATCTGACCACTTACTGAGCGAACTGCTGTCACCTGTGAAGAGGGCTTGGAGTTCAGCTTTCTCAGGGCTTGGTATGCAGGATGAAGATCATTTATTAAGAAATGGCCTTCTACCTCCTCTGCAAGACTCCTAATAAACTGTTCCTTGTCCCTTCTTAACAGAGACCGAGTTCTGCGCACATGAGAACTGTGCAATTCCCGATCCCCTGTCAGACGAGCTGCACGACATGCATCTGTGGCTTCCAGTGTTTCCTGCGAGATGTAATTCTGTACTGCTCTCGGGCGTACACCAATCGTATCTTGAGCTGCATCAAGCATTTCACGCTTGAAGGTATCCCACAGAAGAACAGGGTCTGTCAGACTGTCGAGCATTGCGAAACGATCATAGATTGCCTCAGCAAACCCATGGGCACACTCCCCCTCCCTCAGCCTGTCCAAATGAAACACCCTAGGGTGATCAGTTGACCGCTGGGGAGTTTTGAAGTGGACCCGGAGGGTAGCCACAACCAATCTATGGTCAGTACCACAGAACTCAGCACTCCTGTACACTCTGCAATTCTGGAGGATCCTCCAACGAGTGCTAACGAGTATGTGGTCGATCTCCTTGGCTGCATTACCCGCATCACTGTACCATGTCCAGCGATTTGGGTCTGGGCGCTGGTATCAGGAGCCAGAAATCCTCACTTTCTGGGACCTACCAAAGTCCCTGAGAAGGAGGCTATTTTCAATACTGGCATCAGCTCCTGAACCATGGGGACCGACAGACATCTCATAGCCAGCTCGATCACAGCCAGATACCGCATTGAAGTCACCCAGAACAATACGAATATCTCAACGGGGACATCTGTCTACCACAGATGTAAGTTTGGCATAGAACATCTCTTTCACATCAAGTTTACAAACATCGGTAGGAGCATACACAGTAATAAGAGACATGAAGCTAAAAGATAGCTTCAATCTCAATACCATTATACGCTCATCAACAGGAATACCCTCTACTACCGAGGGCTGGAGTCTGCTGGAGATGGCAATGGCTACTCCCTGGATATGATGGCCGTCGCTGCGGCCCGACCAGTAATAGGTGTAGCCAGGCTTCCTTACCTCCGAGAGAGCAGTCACCTCAACTCTCAGCTTCCCCAGTTCCCTCGACAGTAGAGGCAACCGATCATCCTGACGTAAAGAACGGACGTTCCAAGCCCCCACCCTGACTTCCCGCCTGAGGTTCAGCCTCTGGCAGTCACTC
>NC_091567.1:13659707-13662207 GCF_042767895.1 Penaeus vannamei
CTATTATCATTATTTTCATTATCATTATCATCATCATTACTCTTACTATTACAAATTATTATTACTAATGTTATTATCAATTTTATCATTATTATTATCATTAATTTTATTATTGGCATTATCATCACCGTTGTTATAGTTACCATTACTATTATTATTATTATCATTATCATTATTATTATTATTATTATTATTATTATTATTATTATTATTATTATTATTATTATTATTATTATCATTGTTGTTGTTATTATTATTATTATTACTATTATTATTATTATTATCATCATCCTCATCATTATCATTATCATGACTGTTATTATTATCTTTAGGATCATTATTATTACAATGATCTTTAATATCATTAACATTATCATTGTAGTCATAATCAACGAAATCATTATTACTCTTGAAAAATATTATTACTATTATCATCATTGATATTATTATCATCCCCGTCTTCATTGTTATTATTATTATCAATATTATTACTATTATCATTAAGGTTATGATCATCATTATTATTATCATTACTCTCATTATCATCATTAGTATCATTATTATTATCATTATTGTTATCATCATATTTATTGTCGTTATTGTTATTATCCTCATCAACATCGCTATGAAGATAAAAATAACAATAATGATTATTACTATCAATATCGTAATTATCTTTGATTATATGACTAGTGTTGTTATCATCATTATTGTTGAAATATTACCATCAGCAGTACTATTACTATTATCACTGTTATTTCTATTTCGATTATTGATACCTTCATGAGCAGAAATACCAAAACTTATTTTATCGGTTATTTTAAAGATTTTTTTTTATTTACTCTTGTGCATTAGTTTATCATTATCACTATCAATTTAATCGACACTGGGACTTTTATTATCATTATTCTGGTCTCTAATAATTATCACATTCCTCATTGTTATCATCAACAGCATCGTGACCACCATAATGATCATTATGTTCAGTATTTACATCGTTAGTATAATTCACACTATTCAGTTTTAGTGACAACGGCAAGCAAATCCATTTATTTCTGGGCATAGATTTGTTTGTTTTGGATTAAAAGAATAAGCACATAAATAAAACAAAAAAATAGGTGAAAAGTTATGCCGCTGTAGCATTTATATGTCTATTTACTTATAAACAGAATCTGGTCAAACGGTATTAATTGTGAATAATAAAGAGATATAACCACGAGTTTCTTTTTGCGATGATGAAAGTAGGGGAGGCAAGATTTACAAAAATAATAATAATAGTAAATAAAAAATTGGTCTACATCTTAAGACAGACCATAGAAATGCAAGACAGAGACGTGAGTGATACCAATAAATTCCAAAATGGCAGCCATTTTAGGACGCCGAATGGACTTACTGGTGTGAAGGCTAAAATCTTTGTTATTTTGGTATGTAGCTCCATGTGTGTGAGAATACATTACGTTTATGCATACATATATCAAGTAACATACCTACAATATACACTGTAATATGTACAGAAAGTACGGAGGTGTGTGTGTGTATTACACCTTCAGGCAGCTCTCTCCACCCCGCTGCAAAAAGAAAAAAAATCCTAATCCTGTTTCTTTCATTCATGGGGCAAGTTGGACGAAGCAACGGGGAGGGGGGGGCGTCGGCGTAAAGGAGAGGGGAGGACAAGGAGAGGGCGAGCTGAGTGAAACACCAGCTGGCTAATTATGCACCGACGGGAGCCTAAATAAAGCGGAAACCCCAATAATTCACCGTAGTTGTCGCGTCGCGGCGAATCAGCGGCGCACTGCGGGTGAAGGATTGGGTGCCCGGGCCGAGAGAGAGGCGACGGGGGGCGCTGATGACGGCTCGCTCGCGGACGCACCTGCGACGGCGACGAGCGAGGGGGGTGGGGGAGGAGGGGGTTGGGGGAGGAGGAGGAGGACGGGAGGTAGGTGGGGATGAGGAGGGGGTTGGGGGAGAGGAGGACGGGAGGTAGGTGGGGATGAGGAGGGGGTTGGGGGAGAGGAGGACGGGAGGTAGGTGGGGATGAGGAGGGGGTTGGGGGAGAGGAGGACGGGAGGTAGGTGGGGATGAGGAGGGGGTTGGGGGAGAGGAGGACGGGAGGTAGGTGGGGATGAGGAGGGGGTTGGGGGAGAGGAGGACGGGAGGTAGGTGGGGATGAGGAGGGGGTTGGGGGAGGAGGAGGAGGACGGGAGGTAGGTGGGGATGAGGAGGGGGTTGGGGGAGAGGAGGACGGGAGGTAGGTGGGGATGAGGAGGGGGTTGGGGGAGAGGAGGACGGGAGGTAGGTGGGGATGAGGAGGAGGAGGAGGATGGGAGGTAGGTGGGGATGAGGAGAAGGGGGCGGGTCGGAAAAATGGGAGTATGGGGAGATAGGGGCAGGAGGAGGAGGAGGGAAGTTATGGGTGGAGGGGTAGGGAGAGGAGGAATGAAGGGGATTTAGGGAGAAGAGGAAGGGAAGGGGTGGACGGCTGAGGGAAGTGGGTGTAAGG
>NC_091567.1:13682236-13687236 GCF_042767895.1 Penaeus vannamei
ATTCTGTTCCGAAGTAAATGTTTCTGTTAGTAGCAACACCACAAAATGCTAATCGCCAGCTAACAAGTCTTTTTTTATGATTCACTACGTAGTTGTCTCTACATTAGACGTGGTTTTAATGCTCAACAGTTACCAGATTTTAGTTGTGTCATGTAGTTGAGTTTGTGAAAATTTCTAGTAAATCTGACCTATGTATATTTAGTATTTGTATAAACCCTTGATTAGGTGGTGGTATTTAAGGTTGTGTAGTTATATATGCATTTTTTCTTTTAAATAGTCGCTCAAATATAGTACATGCACGTAACATCCATAAACAGTTGCTTATATGCGATATGTACATCTAACACAATAAATGCTTCAGCAATGTGGATTGATACTAACATTTTATTTGATCACCTTACTACTCAGTTAGGGTTCGTATTACTTCACTAAAGTGTAAAATAAGAATCATTTTCACACTTGTCGGTGCACCCGTGCTCAGAACAATAATTTGATAACTATGGCCCTTATTCTATCAATAAAGTCTAAGGAAAGTAATCACGCACTGCTTTCGTCCAAAGTGTATTCACATGCGCAAATCATAGTCTTGATGCTGTAACATATGGTGGCTATTAAGACAAAATTCAACCTAAACAATCGTCAATCATTTTCATAAATGATACATAAAAAGATCGTTCTAATACGGCAGGGGTCGGCAACCTTTTGAACATAGTGTGGCAGTTTATGATTAATGCCATCTTATTAATAACCTTGCGTACCAGCATTTAGTATTTGTAATAAAAAAAATGTATACCTTTTACAATTTTACATTTATACTCATCATACTGTGAGAGTATACTGC
The DNA here is from genome assembly GCF_042767895.1 of Penaeus vannamei. Taxonomy (NCBI): domain Eukaryota; kingdom Metazoa; phylum Arthropoda; class Malacostraca; order Decapoda; family Penaeidae; genus Penaeus; species Penaeus vannamei. Next base: position 13,683,078 of record NC_091567.1, read on the forward strand.
TCCGTATCCCAGGAGGTTCCCTACGCAATTTGCAATTATATAATTTTTCTCCCTGAAGAACCTAGAACCCCATGAGAGTGGTAGCGGGCAAAGGAGGGGTTCTAGAATACGTGGGTAGTATGGTACCGTTTCAGCTGGCTTTCCCCATATAATCAAATATAAACTTAGTATATAAAACTAAATAGAAAAATTTCAACAAAAACAAATTGGTATTATTAGTACCAGCCTGTCCTAAAAACAATAGTGCCAGCCTGTCCACAAATATTAGTGCCAATCTGTCCACAAGCACTAGTGCTAACCTGGCTTCAAACACTAGTGCCAGCTTGTCCGCAAACACTAGTGCCAGCCTCTCCACAAACACTACTGCCAGCCTCTCCACAAACACTACTGCCAGCCTCTCCACAAACACTACTGCCAGCCTCTCCACAAACACTACTGCCAGCCTCTCCACAAACACTAGTGCCAGCCTCTCCACAAACACTACTGCCAGCCTCTCCACAAACACTAGTGCCAGCCTGTCCACAAACATTAGTGCCAGCCTGTCCACAAACACTAGTGCCAGCCTGTCCACAAACATTAGTGCCAGCATGTCCACAAACATTAGTGCCAGCCTTCCACAAACATTAGTGCCAGCATGTCCACAAACATTAGTGCCAGCCTGTCCACAAACACTAGTGCCAGCCTGTCCACAAACATTAGTGCCAGCCTGTCCACAAACACTAGTGCCAGCCTGTCCACAAACATTAGTGCCAGCCTGTCCACAAACATTAGTGCCAGCCTGTCCACAAACATTAGTGCCAGCCTGTCCACAAACACTAGTGCCAGCCTGTCCACAAACATTAGTGCCAGCCTGTCCACAAACATTAGTGCCAGCCTGTCCACAAACACTAGTGCCAGCCTGTCCACAAACACTAGTACCAGCCTGTCCACAAACATTAGTGCCAGCCTGTCCACAAACGCTAGTGCCATCCTGTCCACAAACATTAGTGCAAGTCCAGAAAAAAAATAGTGCCAGCCTATCCACAAACACTAGTGCCAGCCTAACCACAAATGTTAATTCCATCCTGTCCCCAAACACTAGTGCCAGCCTGTCCACAAACACTAGTGCCAGCCTCTCCACAAACACTAGTGCCAGCCTCTCCACAAACACTAGTGCCAGCCTGTCCACAAACACTAGTGCCAGCCTGTCCACAAACACTAGTGCCAGCCTTTCCACAAACATTAGTGCCAGCCTGTCCACAAACACTAGTGCCAGCTTATCCATAAACATTAGTACCAGCCTGTCCTAAAAACAATAGTGCCAGCCTGTCCACAAATATTAGTGCCAACCTGTCCACAAACATTAGTGCCAACCTGTCTACAAACACTAGTGCCAACCTGTCTACAGACACTAGTGCCAGCTTGTCCACAAACACTAGTGCCAGCCTGTCCACAAATACTAGTGCCAGCCTGTCCACAAACACTACTGCCAGCCTCTCCACAAACACTAGTGCCAGCCTGTCCACAAACACTAGTGCCAGCTTCTCCAGAAACACTACTGCCAGTCTCTCCACAAACACTAGTGCCTGCCTCTCCACAAACATTAGCGCCAGCATGTCCACAAACCCTAGTGCCAGCCTGTTCACAAACACAAGTGCCAGCCTGTCCACAAATATTAGTGCCAGCTTGTCCACAAACACTAGTGCCAGCCTCTCCACAAACAGTGCCAGTCTGTCCACAAACAGTGCCAGCCTGTCCACAAACATTAGTGCCAACCTGTCCACAAACATTAGGGCCAGCCTGTCAACAAACAATAGTGCAAACCTGTCCACAAACATTGGTGACAACCTGTCCACAAACATTAGTGCCAGCCTCTCCACAAACAATAGTGCCAGCCTCTCCACAAACACTAGTGCCAGCCTGTCCACAAACACTACTGCCAGCTTGTCCACAAACATTACTGCCAGCATGTCCACAAACACTAGTGCCAGCCTGTCCACAAACATTAGTGCCAGCCTGTCCAGAAAAAATAGTGCAGGCCTATCCACAGACATTAGTGCCAGCCTGTACACAAGTACTAGTGCCAGCCTGTCCACAAACATTAGTGCCAGCCTGTCTACAAACACTAGTGCCAGCCTGTCCACAAACACTAGTGCCAGCCTGTCCACAAACATTACTGCCAGCCTGTCCAGACACATTAGTGCCAGCCGGTCCAGAAAAGATACTGCCAGCTTGTCCACAAACACTAGTGCCAGCCTGTCCACGAACATAAGTACCAGCCTGTCCACAAACATTAGTGCCGGCCTGTCCACATATATTAGTGCCAGCCTGTCCACAAACATTACTGCCAGCCTGTCCACAAACATTACTGCCAGCCTGTCCAGAAACATTAGTGCCAGCCTGTCCAGAAACATTAGTGCCAGCCTGTCCACAAACACTAGTGCCAGCCTCTCCACAAACACTAGTGCCAGCCTGTCCACAAATACTAGCGCCAGCCTGTCCACAAACATTACTGCCAGCCTGTCCAGAAAAAAGTGCCAGCCTGTCCACAAATACTAGTGCCAGCCTGTCCAGAAAAAAATAGTGCAGGCCTATCCACAGACATTAGTGCCAGCCTGTCCACAAACACTAGTGCCAGCCTATCCATAAACATTAGTACCAGCCTGTCCTAATAACAATAGTGCCAGCCTGTCCACAAATATTAGTGCCAACCTGTCCACAAACATTAGTGCCAACCTGTCTACAAACACTAGTGCCAGCCTGTCCACAAACACTAGTGCCAGCCTGTCCACAAATACTAGTGCCAGCCTCTCCACAAACACTACTGCCAGCCTGTCCACAAACACTAGTGCCAGCCTCTCCACAAACACTAGTGCCAGCCTGTCCACAAACACTACTGCCAGCCTGTCCACAAACACTAGTGCCAGCCTGTCCACAAACACTAGTGCCAGCCTGTCCACAAACACTAGTGCCAGCCTGTCTACAAACACTAGTGCCAGCCTGTCCACAAATATTAGTGCCAGCCTGTCCACAAACACTAGTGCCAGCCTGTCCACAAACACTAGTGCCAGCCTGTCCACAAACACTAGTGCCAGCCTGTCCACAAACACTAGTGCCAGCCTGTCCACAAACACTAGTGCCAGCCTTTCCACAAACACTAGTGCCAGCCTGTCCACAAACACTACTGCCAGCCTGTCCACAAACACTAGTGCCAGCCTGTCCACAAACACTAGTGCCAGCCTGTCCACAAACACTAGTGCCACCCTGTCCACAAACACTAGTGCCAGCCTGTCCACAAACACTAGTGCCAGCCTGTCCACAAACACTAGTGCCAGCCTGTCCACAAACACTAGTGCCAGCCTGTCCACAAATACTAGTGCCAGCCTCTCCACAAACACTAGTGCCAGCCTGTCCACAAACACTAGTGCCAGCCTGTCCACAAACACTAGTGCCAGCCTGTCCACAAACACTAGTGCCAGCCTGTCCACAAACACTAGTGCCAGCCTGTCCACAAACACTAGTGCCAGCCTCTCCACAAACACTAGTGCCAGCCTGTCCACAAACACTAGTGCCACCCTGTCCACAAACACTAGTGCCAGCCTGTCCACAAACACTAGTGCCAGCCTGTCCACAAACACTAGTGCCAGCCTGTCCACAAACACTCGTGCCTGCCTCTACACCGTGTGTGTGTGTGTGTGTGTGTGCATTTATATGTGTGTGTGTGTGTGTGTGTGTGTGTGTGTGTGTGTGTGTGTGTGTGTGTGTGTGTGTGTGTGTGTGTGTGTGTGTGTGTGTGTGTATACATATATATATATATATATATATATATATATATATATATATATATATATATATATGTCACAGCTTTTTTGTGCTGAAACTTGCTGCCATTAAATATTGCAGCATATTTTTGTCCATAATTTAAGGAGCATCGCTGTCCACCAGATGTCGCTTGCTTATTTCTTAATCAGCTGGTCACTGTTACCAACTAACGGCAGAATGATTTAGTTCTCTGCTGTTAATTCACTTATCCCTCAATTAAACAAGAAAAATAAAACTTGGATTTGTGAAATTAAATATTGTTACACCCTAAATTTGATTTAAATCCCTATAAGTAACATAAATTAGTAGCATTGCCACCATCCAAATTGTTGTTTTGACATCAGAAGGTACTCCGAAA
>NC_091567.1:13694736-13702236 GCF_042767895.1 Penaeus vannamei
CACCACTGAGACCCGAAGACAAGAGTCAAGATGGACATTCTTGGCTTCTCAGTTTACGGTCGTGGGGGCTTCCCAAATGAGAAAAGGAAAGACCCCAATTAGGCAAGGCCAAGGGACCCTGAAGGGAGCCCCAATCACCCCCTTGATTTGAGTAATTGGGGCTCATACAGCCTTAGAACGCATGAGCCACTTGGGGGCGTCATGGGTCAAAATACGGTCATCACCAGGGTAGTTGCGAGGCCAAGCCCAAATTTCTCTCTCTCTCTCTCTCTCTTTCTCTTTGTCTCTCTCTCTCTGTCTGCTTGTCTGTCTCTCTTTCTCTCTTCTTTCTCTTATCTTTATCTCTCTATCTCTCTGTCTCTTTCTATCTGTCTGTCTGTCTATCTGTCTGTCTGTCTGTCTCTCTTTCTCCCCTCCCCTCTCTCTCTCTCTATCTATCTTTCTCTCTCTCTCTCTCTCTCCTGTTTCTCTCTTCTCTCTAGCTCTTCTTTCTCTCTCTAATGCTCCCTTCTCGGTCTCTCTCCCTCTCAAGCCAACGCTTGCAGTGGATTGTTTAGATATTGCAATACATATGTTTGTATTTGTTTTCAACAGAAATTTGTATTTCGCTGTATATTGTTGTCATCCATCCTTGCATTTTGCTAGCCTAAACACATCTTTTTACAGATTTCTCACAGGGAAAGTAATAGATCTCTATGACCAAAAAAAAGTATTGATTTCGAGGGCGCACTAAACATAGCAGATGTGAACTCGAGTAAGAAGTCCTTCAAATTACAGCTCAAAGTCGACACACCTGTGCTGGACTCGGCCCAGGATCTCCAAAAAGCAGTGCCCAATCTGCTCAGTCGCTATTGGTCCCTTTCATTCAAGGGCAAGCGATCCTGTGCTCATTATCCCTTTTACGATCAAATCCGCTACAACAAAGGTTGCTGGCAGATCTTTAGCACTTCCAGCGGGACCTTCTACCTGTTCGGTGCGTATTATGACAACAGGACTATGGTAGATGGACCGATTGTGCGCGTTCTGGGAATGATGGACCGCGTCGTCCAGCAAGTCAGCATCTTCTGCCAGTTTTGGCTCTTCGGACAAAACAAGCCTGTGTTTGCAAAGGTGTCTGGCCACACTTACATATGGACCACCTTTAGCCATATCACATACAGATTACTTCGCCCTTGTTTGCTATCGTGCCAAATGCCATCTGAATATGCACATCAGGTGCCAGAGTCTGTGTCCCTCGTAGAGCAGCCATGCGACACAGCCACAATAAACCTCAGGGTCGTTAACAATCGTCCACTAGAAGGTCAGACCAAAGACTTTGCTGTGTGCGTCAAAGGCCTCGACATTTATCACAAAGACAAAAGCATCTTCCTTGTCGAGTGGCTGGAGACACCCTACCTCCTGGGAGCTGATAAGGTGTTCATGTACGACCTGCAAGTGCACCCGAACACGGCCAAGGTCCTGAAGTACTACCAGGAAACCGGTTTCGTGGACTTGACCAAACTCACATTGCCCGGAGACCAGCCGAACATCCCTGAACTCAGCCATCACTATCTTAATACTAGAATTCTAGATAAACTTCTAAACGAACTCATCCCTTACAACGACTGTCTCTACAGAAATATCTACAATTACAAATATGTGGTTCTATTGTGTGTGTATATATATATATATATATATATATATATATATATATATATATATATATGCATATATAAATATATATATATATATGCATATAAATATATATATATATATATATATATATATATATATATATGCATATATATATGTATATATATATATATATATATATATGCATATATATATACATATATATATATAATATATATATATATATTTATATGCATATATATATTCATATATATATTTATATATATATATTTATATTTATATTTATATATATATCTGTATATATATTTATATTTATTTATATTTATATGTATATATATATATGTATAATATATATTTACATTTATATATATATATATATATATATATATATATATATAAATATATATATATATATATATACATACATACATACATACATACATATGTATATATATATATATAAATATAAATATAAATATATATATAAATATATATATATATATATATATATATATATATATATATATATATATATATATATATATATATATATATATGCATATATATATATATATATATATATATATATATATATATTTATACATATATTTATATACATATATATTTATATACATATATATTTATATACATATATATATATATATATATATATATATATATATATGTGTGTGTGTGTGTGTGTGTGTGTGTGTGTGTGTGTGTGTGTGTGTGTGTGTGTGTGTATGTATGTATTTACATATATATACATATATATAGAGTAATCTTTTTCTCCGAATCCTGATGTCCAATCACCCGCAACTTAAGTTAACAATAATGTAAATAGTGACATCAACATCAATAACAGATATATCTAACCTGGCTAACCCAGGCCAACAATGGGAATGTTTCTGTTAGTAGGAACACCGACAAACTGCTGATTGTCATCTAACAAGTTTATATATAATTGTGTGTGTGTGTGTGTGTGTGTGTGTGTGTGTGTGTGTGTGTGTGTGTGTGTGTGTGTGTGTGTGTGTAGTTACCGTGGAACTTCCAGCTGGGAAGCGGAGACACGCAATGAACTTCACGACCAGTGTTAATAGAAAAACAAGCATTTTCTTTCTTCTTTAATCCAACAAAACTGGTATCTTCATTGAACAAAAACAGTTCTTCCAACATCAAAATCATACGTTTCGAGTGTTCAACACCCATCTTCAGTGATGACAAGAAAATAACTGTAAAGGATATAGGGAACATTATCCTTCAGTTTACAAAAACTATATTTACAAAACAGTTAAGATAAATCATATCACTAATAGTATTTACAAAACATGAAAAGGAGATACAAATCACTAGTATAAAGACTTTACACTATATATCGAGATAAAATGTAAGGGTTTACGAAAAGCTATTATATACATTATTACAAGTAGAACAGTTCATATTTGACTTTGAAATTAACCAACAATATTAAACATATCAAGAGAACTTTACTCTAAATGAATTGGAAAAGTGATTTAGTATTGAAAATTTGCTAGACTATGAAAGCCATCATGTAAATATGACAAAAAACACACAAATCAAGAAATCGTAATTACCGTAATTTTTAATATAACACTAATGAATTGTAATAGATCATTACGACTGAAACACACTCTAGGGAAACATTGGTATTCAGGGAAATTACTAGGCTATAAAGTTAAGACCGAGTAAATTATGACAGACATGTCAAGAAATTCATAATATCATTCAAATCAAAATAACACTATTGAAATGCAATAGATTGTTACAACTGAAACATATAAGGAACTTTTACAATGACATGACATTTAATGGAGAAAAGCTTGAGCTAAAATGGGACGAAATTACGATCAAAGCCCCTGGCGTCATCAGGACAAAACCGGCAAGATCAAACTTGGCAAATACTATATACAAAACTTGAGTATGGGAATTTTATACACTTATCTCGAAACTAGGGCTGTTAATTAATATATTGGTAACAATAAGACAAAATACTAACCATTATTATTTCTAAAAAAAGAACTACTGAGAGAGCTAGTCAGTAACGTTCCACGTCTAAACCCCATGAAGGAAGAAAGGCCTCTGAGCGGGCAAGTGACAGAACGCTCCAGCCTGCACAAAATGTCCGAAAAGGAAAACTTGAGTGAACAATTCTAGGGGGACTATTTTAAAATTTAAATATCAATGGAGGAGAGATATTCATTTAAGTTTGGTTTTAATTTCCAAATCCAAAGGCTTTCCAAAATGTTAAGGTCCAAATCACATTGGGACGAGTCAAGAATTAAAAATTGTTATAAGAGAAATGATGATTTTCTTTTAAGGAATGATGCCTGATCGAAGAGTTAGTAGCGTCTGAGAGCTTTAAATTCTTATTTCTGTATGAGAAGCCTTTTTGCTCCTCCATGCGCATAACAGATTACGGGTTGTTTTACCCACATAGATAGCATTACAGCTACCACACGAGAACTTGTATACAATGGAAGAGCATAGAGGAGTGGGTATTCTGTCTTAGCAATATACCAATATTTGTGGAAGATGAGTATACAATTTTCAATTTTATAGTACTGTAATTATTATGGACAATCCTACAATTTTCTTCCTAGGTAACTTTTACACTTAATGGGAATGTAAGAACTGAATTTTGTAGTGTGCCAGTGTAAGTTGGTTTCCTGTACACAGATGTAGTAAAACAATTATCGTCACGAGAAATGTTAATATCCAAAAAAAGGTAGACTACCATTAGATTCCACTTCATGAGTAAATTTTATATTGGGGTGTTTATCATTTAGGTAATTCAGAAACAATTATATATGTTCACTGCACCTGAATAATAACAAGGTATCATCTAAATAGCGAAAATATTTGCAAGGTTTAAAGGAGGTGGGACAATCTTGTAGCCAAATTTTCTCATAGTGATACATAAAAATGTTAGCAAGAGGAGCAAGTGGACTACTCATGGCTACCCCTTCTGTCTGTTTAAAGTTTTCCATTGAAAAAAATATATATATCTTTAGTTGGAATGTCCAAAAGTTTCTTAAATTTGATCTTATTCATGAATTTCATTTACGTTATCAAAAAGAGAATCCATAATAATAAATAAGGTTTCATCAAGAGGCACATTTGTGAAAAGATTTGACACATCAAAACTTGCATAATTGTACATAAAGTACATAATCGTTAGCATTGGATACTGTCATCAATTCACCTATAAAGGTAAAGATGTTCTGTATTGTGTACTCATTAATTGTAAGTTTCTTCGAAAGGGGAATAAAGAATTTTGAAACATTATAGTTTATAGTACCTATGGCTGATAAAATGAGTCTCAGCGACATTAGCTTTGTGAATCTTAGGTAAGCCATATAAAATTCCAGGTCTAGAGCCAGACGTAAAAAGGGAGGAGTAAGTTGAGCTGTCTATTATATCATCTTTCTTAAGTTTCCTAAGCAGAGTATTTAGTCTATCTTCATTTTATATTATCAAAGATTCACAATTGCCAAAAACTTCGTGAAATTTTGTTTTGTCACTCAAAATATCTTCAATTTTGTTAATATAGTCACATCTATTGATTAAGACTACACCTTGTCCCTTATCAGGTTTAGAGATAATGATATCCTTATTCCTTGCTAGGTCCTTTATTAGATGAACGTCAGAGTCAGACATATTATCATCCACTTTTTCTTTTCTATAAGAATAAAGTAAAGAGAATGCTAGATTTTAAAACAGATTTTACATGATTATTGGTCTCAGTATTATTTAATGGATTGTGAAAATTTAATGATAGACTACTCAAAAGACAAGAAAATGGGCAAAGTTTAGTTTTGGGGGTGGAAAACAATATTTCAGACCTTTAGCTAGTAAAGATTTAGCATATTGAGACACATTTATATTTGCATAATTAAACACCACCTTATTTGGATCCAAAGTTTCCCTATTTTTGTTCCAACCTAACTGAAATTTCTTTTCATGAACCCTTTCGACAGTTTTCAAAGATTGTGAGTTGCAAAATTCGGTGCAACATCTCAGATGGTTGAAATCGAAGTATGAGGTGTTTTGTTTTAATTCATTTTCCAGTTGGTTGACTTTGTACTTATAATTTTTAGATTCTATAGTTTTAACTTTGATTTCAACTTCTAAGAGTTTGGTTTGAAAAGATTTACAAGTTCTATTATCAATTCTATATATTTTCCATAATTTAGGCCTTAGAAAATTTGGGATAAGTCTATGTTTTTGACATTCTTTTTAAAAAACTAAATCAAGAACTTTGTTTTCTTTGAAGGTAAATTTCTGGTAATTTCTATAAATTTTTAACACTTGATCGCCATACCTTTTTCTTATAGTAAGTTGTCGTGGAACTTCCAGCTGGGAAGTTCGATTATCTTGATATATAGTGTAAAGTCTTGATACTAGTGATTCGTATCTCCTCTTCATGGTTTATAAATACTATTAGTGATATGATTTATCTTAACTGTTTTGTAAATATTTTGTAAACTGAAGGATAATGTTCCCTATATCCTTTACAGTTATTTTCTTGTCATCACTGAAGATGGGTGTTGAACACTCGAAACGTATGATTTTGATGTTGGAAGAACTGTTTTTGTTCAATGAAGATACCAGTTTTGTTGGATTAAAGAAGAAAGAAAATGCTTGTTTTTCTATTAACACTGGTCGTGAAGTTCATTATACACACACACACACACACACACACACACACACACACACACACACACACATATATATATATATATATATATATATATATATATATATATATATATATATATATAAGCACTGCGCTGTCGTCTCTACATTAGATTTGGTTCTAATGTACATCAGTTATCAGATTTTAATTTGTGTGATGTAGTGCAATTTCTGAAAATTTCAAGCAAAACTGACCTATATTTATTTGCTATCTAAATAAACCATTGATTAGGTGGTGGCGTTTATGATTGTTTACTTATTTGTGTTTTATTTTTTTCAAATATCTAACTCAATAAATGCTTCTGCAATGTAGATTGATACTATCATATTATTCAAACACCTTACTACTCAGGCAGGGATCGTATTGCTTCATTAGAGAACAAAATAAGGAACAATCTCCACGCGTGTCGGTGCACCCGCGCTCAGAACAATCATCTGAAGACTGTGGCCCTTACTCTCTCATTAAAGTCTAAGGGAAATAAAAACACGCTGCTTTTGTCCAACGTGTATTTACATGCGGCTAATCAAAAAGTCTCGCTGCTGTATCATATGATGGCTATTAAGATAAAATTCAACCCAAACAATCTTGTAAATCAGTTTCATAGATGATGTATGAAAAAATGGTTCTAACTCGGCAAATGAATGTACTGTACATCTGCCTATCAAACTATGCGTGTGCGTGTACACATATATAGATACAGCATACATGCATGAGTGTGTGTGTGTGTGTGTGTGTGTGTGTGTGTGTGTGTGTGTGTGTGTGTGTGTGTGTGTGTGTGTGTGTGTGTGTGTGTGCGCGCGCATACATACATGCATATATACATACATATAAGGATATACAAACTCACATATATAAATATGAATATAAACATTTATCTATACATACATATATATAAACATACATATATAATATATATATATATTTATATATATATATATATATATATATATATATATATATATATAGAGAGAGAGAGAGAGAGAGAGAGAGAGAGAGAGAGAGAGAGAGAGAGAGATTCTGCGTGTACGTTTAATGTACAGAAAAATTAGTGCCAGCCTGTCTGGAAACATTGGTGCTAGCCTGTCCAGAAACATTGCCAGCTTATCAGAAACGTCAAACATATTGCCGCCGGCCTGTCCAAAGATATTAGC
>NC_091567.1:13719736-13752236 GCF_042767895.1 Penaeus vannamei
ATTATTGAATCAACGGCCTCGCTGGTTGTTTCAGAATCTCACTGATCGATCGCAGTGTGTCCATTCCATCGTTCAAACCCCTCTGTTCTCCGACGCCAATGCGGGGTACACAGGGATCCATGTGAGGGTCGTGTTTATTTTCAAACTCAATTCCAGTTTGCCGAAGATAGCAACTCTAACCTGAGTGGTACATCAATAACTTAATACGGACTGTGAATACAGAATAATGAGGAAATGAGAGGATTCAAACAATAAAAAATTCCCTTAAAACTAACAAAATACATATCATATTCTACATTAGCATATCTCAGCCAACTTTTCACTCGACACCCGAATCTGTCGCTAAGAAAATGATCAAGCGAGATTTAACAGCTATCTTTTGTCATTCTGGATTACGACAGAGGTACAATCATATTTATTTTAAAAAAGGGAGAATAAGGGAGTAGTGTGGAGCAATCTATCATTTGAGAAATTGAAACAGATTTATTATTCATTGGCTTATTCAGCTATCGGATTTCCACGTTGTGCGGGGTGTTGTTCCCTAGAATCGAATGAAATCATGGGCCACTAGGCAAAAAAAAAAAAAAAAAAAAAAAAATATTCGAACAGTATTATATTTACGAAGATATGACTATACTCACAAGTCCTGTTATATCTAAGAATCATCGAGTTCAGAGAAATAAATGTATATTTCTCAAAAATATTTGTATGTACTACTGCACAGCTTAGTAAATATCTTAATCCAGGGCACATTATCAACTTAGACAAGGAAACTTACTTATATAGATCTGGTCAATCACAAACGTTTATAGGTTATAATAGTGAACTCACAATAGCTAATGCAACTACAATGAATAATAAAAAAAAAAAAAAAATAATCCCCATGCAATCGATTTGTAATATACTTGATACCATGATCTATAACTTATGTTAGTACACAGTGTATTCCGTATGTAGGTTCATTGTAAAGTTCAGTGAATTCCATATTCATTTTGTAGCTTCTGGAAACCTTTATCTTCAAACATTTCAGGAAAACTGGTTCTCAACAAAGCTTAATTTCGTTCTTCTTATATATGTACTTTAAATTTTTGGATAAATAAGCGTCAATTTCTTCTCCATCTTCTTTTTTCTCCTCTTCCTCCTTTTTTCCTTTCTCCTTTTTTCTGTTATTCTCCTTCTTTTTGTTCTTCTCCTTCTTCATCTATTTTTTCCTTCTTCTAATCATTATTCTCGTTCTTCATCCTCTTTTTACTTTAATTCTTATTCTTATTAGATAAAACCATTTCGTGTGGGCTGCCTCTAATCAGGCGAAACACAATGTCATCCGCTTCCAGTTTACGCGAGCGTTTTCCTCTAAATATTACCAGTTCCGCTTCTACTGGCTGTGGTCTGAGAGTAATTAAATGTGAGCCTTATTATACCAAAATTTTGCTGAAATGTGGAAGCTGTTTTTTTTTTCTATAGGTCATTAAAATCATTCGTACTAATTCTAGAAGTTAAACTAATACTTATGCAGTGTTATCGTTTGCTTAATGTATTGTATGATTTTTAATGTCTTATTGAAATCAGGGTAATTTGTTTCTGAAATAATCCATTTTGGCTCTTTTGTGTCCGTGTGTTGGCAATTCTTTCGTTTATAATTAGCCTGATGTCAATGCCAGTCCTGTTATTTAGAGATTTTTATGAGTGTTATTTTTATTTGTTATGGCTCTCTTGATGTCATGCACGAAAAAGTCGAAAGTTTACCAGTTTTTGTAACGGAGAGAGCAATAGTATCTATACTATCTTTACTCACTTAACAGAAAACATTACATGCTTGTTTTTATCATCTGTTAGCAAAATCACTAGAAGAGTTGACTCTGTGGTCATAGTTTGCAGTGACTTCCTTATGAGTTCCTGATCAGCAATGTGGAGATGGCGTCATCATGGCAGATCTGTTTATTACTAAATACATTAAAAGAGAGGTATTTCCTGTAACCCTTGTAGTTTTACTGATTATATTGGTTGTTGGTTTTTCCTAATCATCTATGTTGATTTTGTTTCGTCTTTTTTAATAATTTAGATGAAAAGAGACATTTTTCCAAAACCTTTTTCAAGATAAACTATCCTGAGGAACCATAGGCATCCCTGCAGACTGCGCCTACGATGAATGACGGAAGCATATGGTATTTAGACTAAGCTAGACATCCTCAGCATCTGCGCTCTCAACAATTACTGCAGATGTCGCATTTGTTGTGGGAGTATCTCGTGCATAAATGTAGCCTCCCCGCGTCTTGCATTGCATCCATAAGCACTGAAGTTGGGAGTTTTGATAAAAGCACTTGGCATGTCTAGGTGAATCCACGTTCCACTTATGCATCGAATATCAAGACCAATCCATCATATATTTCAGCATTTGTGATCTGATTGTCGGTTTTGCTGGCGGCGGTGCCTTGCCAAAACCTCTGATAACGATTGTACTTGTTTCTCCTTAGAAACGCCTTGCAAGAACAGCGCAGGCTTTATTTCTCAATCTCTTACAGTTAATAAAGCTAGCGTAATAGCTGAGCAATTTGTGTGCTTTTTACACGTTATTTATTATCGAAACTCTTCATTTGTGTCTGGGTGACGACGACTGACGGCTGCTGCCTCTCGCATTCCTGCTTCTGACTAACCATTTCGTTAACTATGCTGACTGCTGCTTAGAGAACATTCCGATTTTTTAAACTGTCGTTATTAAAGGAAGGTTCTTGGTTTGTCGGTGTTTCTTGGTTTCTGTTTTATTGCGGAAAAAGTAACTAAAGATTCAGAAATACGTGTGGCGTCCAGGCAGTGCTGGAGGTGTTAGTTGTTGCGAACACCAGGTCTTCATCATTAACACGATAGTCTAATATGGTGTGCACACTGATGCTTATCATCGTTTTAGTGGTCCTTGTGTTTTTTTATCTTTTTCTAGTCTGATATCGAATACAATGCCATAGGCGTTTTCGATATCCCCAGGTTCAAACCGTGTTTTAATCTGATCACAGATGAGAAATCTAGCGCATGCTTTTTTGCGGCAACAAACTACAGTTGTGTCTAGCGCTAACGTCACATTTCCGGATTTGTAGACTGTTTTCTTGTCACTGGCACGACTGCCATCACTGCCTGCACTGTCTTCACTGTTTGGGATGATGTACCCATTACCTTGGGTGGGGAGACAGACATTTCCCGGGGGGGGGGGGCTAAACAATATAGACATCTACATCTATCCATCTGTCTGTCTCTCTCTCTCTCTCTCTCTCTCTCTCTCTCTCTCTCTCTCTCTCTCTCTCTCTCTCTCTCTCTCTCTCTCTCTCTCTCTCTCTCTCTGTCTCTCTATATATATATATATATATATATATATATATATATATATATATATATATTTGACCGGTTTCGAATATATCTTATGTATATATATATATATATATATATATATATATATATATATATATATATATATATATATTTGACCGGTTTCGAATATATCTTATATATATATATATATATATATATATATATATATATATATATATATATATATATATACATATCAGTGTATATATATATATATATATATATATATATATATATATATATATATATATATATATATACATATTAATACATATATATGTGTGGATATATATATATATATATATATATATATATATATATATATATATATATGTATATATATATACATATATATATACATACATATATATATATATATATATATATATATATATATATGTATGTATATATATATGTATATATATATACATATATATATATATATATATATATATATGTATATGTATGTATGTATAATATATATATATACATATATATATATATATGTATATATATATATATATATATATATATATATATATATATATATATATTCATATGTATATATACTTATATAAATGTAAATGAGACAAAAGAAAAGAAAGAGAAAGACAGAGATAGAGATAGATGGAGAGAAAAGAAGAGTGAGAGAAAGAGAGAGAGAGAAAAGAAAGAAAAAAAGAAAGAAAAGAAAGAAAAGAAAGAAAGAAAGACAGAGACAGAGATAAAGGAAAAGAAAGAAAGAGAAAGGAAAAAAAGAAAAAGAGAGAGAAACAGAGATAGAGGCAGACAGAGGTAAAAGACAAGAAAGAGACAGAGAAAGGCAAAGAGGAAAGAAAAGAAAGAAAGAGAGACTGAAAGACATGAAAACGGAGACAGAGACAGACAGAGAGAAAAGAAGAGAGAGAGAGAGACAGGGAGAAATGAAAAGAGAGAGACAGAGACATAGGTAGACAGAGAGAAAGAGAGAGAGAGAGAGAAAAAAGAAGAAGAAAAGAAAGAAAGAGGCACAGAGACGAAGAGAAAAGAAAAGAAAGAGAGAGTGGCAGAGACAGATAGATAAGAAGAATGAGAGAGACAGAGACAGAGAAAAAGAAAAGTGAGAGAGAGTGCGAGACAGAGACAGACAGAGATAAAAGGAAAGAAAGAAAGAGAGACAGAGACTGAGAGAAAGGAAAAGAAAGAGAATGATAGAAATAGAGACAGAGAGAAAAGAAAAGAAAGAGGGAGAGAAAGAGACAGAGAGAAAAGAAAAGAAAGAGACAGAGAGAAAAGAAAAGAAAGAAAGAGAGAGAAAGAGAAACAGAGGCAGGGGCAGACAGAGAAAGGAAAGAGAGAGGGAGTGAGATACAAAGACAGAGAAAAGAAAAGAGAAACAGAGACAGTCAGAAAATAAAAGAAAGAGAAAGACAGAGACAGAAATAAAGAAAAGAAAGAGAAATACAGAGGGAGAGAGAGAGAGAGAGAGAGTAAGATGTATATATGAGAATATATTTGGGCGATTCTGTGAAAAGCAGAACTGAAGAAAGAGAAGAATGAATGAGGCATTTTTTTTTTTCTAGAAAATTAGCAATGATTGACAGCAACGCCTTATAACTAGGCACTTAATTTGAAGCCAAGTGAACCACCTTAGCATTCTCATTATATATTGCTGAAATCGACGGATATACTTTATTTATTAACGTTATTTGAAACAAAACTATTGATGAAATCGACGGATATACTTTATTTATTATCGTTATTTGAAACAAAACTATTGATGAAATCGACGGATATACTTTATTTATTGACGTTATTTGAAACAAAACTATTGATGAAATCGACGGATATACTTTATTTATTATCGTTATTTGAAACAAAACTATTGATGAAATCGACGGATATACTTTATTTATTATCGTTATTTGAAACAAAACTATTGATGAAATCGACGGATATACTTTATTTATTATCGTTATTTGAAACAAAACTATTGATGAAATCGACGGATATACTTTATTTATTGACGTTATTTGAAACAAAACTATTGATGAAATCGACGGATATACTTTATTTATTGACGTTATTTGAAACAAAACTATTGATGAAATCGACGGATATACTTTATTTATTGACGTTATTTGAAACAAAACTATTGATGAAATCGACGGATATACTTTATTTATTGACGTTATTTGAAACAAAACTATTGATGAAATCGACGGATATACTTTATTTATTGACGTTATTTGAAACAAAACTATTGATGAAATCGACGGATATACTTTATTTATTGACGTTATTTGAAACAAAACTATTGAAGAAATCGACGGATATACTTTATTTATTGACGTTATTTGAAACAAAACTATTGATGAAATCGACGGATATACTTTATTTATTGACGTTATTTGAAACAAAACTATTGATGAAATCGACGGATATACTTTATTTATTAACGTTCTTTGAAACAAAACTATTGATGAAATCGACGGATATACTTTATTTATTATCGTTATTTGAAACAAAACTATTGATGAAATCGACGGATATACTTTATTTATTGACGTTATTTGAAACAAAACTATTGATGAAATCGACGGATATACTTTATTTATTGACGTTATTTGAAACAAAACTATTGATGAAATCGACGGATATACTTTATTTATTATCGTTATTTGAAACAAAACTATTGATGAAATCGACGGATATACTTTATTTATTGACGTTATTTGAAACAAAACTATTGATGAAATCGACGGATATACTTTATTTATTGACGTTATTTGAAACAAAACTATTGATGAAATCGACGGATATACTTTATTTATTGACGTTATTTGAGACAAAACTATTGATGAAATCGACGGATATACTTTATTTATTATCGTTATTTGAAACAAAACTATTGAAGAAATCGACGGATATACTTTATTTATTGACGTTATTTGAGACAAAACTATTGATGAAATCGACGGATATACTTTATTTATTGACGTTATTTGAAACAAAACTATTGATGAAATCGACGGATATACTTTATTTATTATCGTTATTTGAAACAAAACTATTGAAGAAATCGACGGATATACTTTATTTATTGACGTTATTTGAGACAAAACTATTGATGAAATCGACGGATATACTTTATTTATTGACGTTATTTGAAACAAAACTATTGATGAAATCGACGGATATACTTTATTTATTGACGTTATTTGAGACAAAACTATTGATGAAATCGACGGATATACTTTATTTATTGACGTTATTTGAGACAAAACTATTGATGAAATCGACGGATATACTTTATTTATTGACGTTATTTGAAACAAAACTATTGATGAAATCGACGGATATACTTTATTTATTGACGTTATTTGAAACAAAACTATTGATGAAATCGACGGATATACTTTATTTATTGACGTTATTTGAGACAAAACTATTGAAGAAATCGACGGATATACTTTATTTATTATCGTTATTTGAAACAAAACTATTGATGAAATCGACGGATATACTTTATTTATTGACGTTATTTGAAACAAAACTATTGATGAAATCGACGGATATACTTTATTTATTGACGTTATTTGAAACAAAACTATTGATGAAATCGACGGATATACTTTATTTATTGACGTTATTTGAGACAAAACTATTGATGAAATCGACGGATATACTTTATTTATTGACGTTATTTGAAACAAAACTATTGATGAAATCGACGGATATACTTTATTTATTGACGTTATTTGAGACAAAACTATTGATGAAATCGACGGATATACTTTATTTATTGACGTTATTTGAGACAAAACTATTGATGAAATCGACGGATATACTTTATTTATTGACGTTATTTGAAACAAAACTATTGATGAAATCGACGGATATACTTTATTTATTGACGTTATTTGAAACAAAACTATTGATGAAATCGACGGATATACTTTATTTATTGACGTTATTTGAGACAAAACTATTGATGAAATCGACGGATATATTTTATTTATTATCGTTATTTGAGACAAAACTATTGATGAAATCGGCGGATATACTTTATTTATTGACGTTATTTGAAACAAAACTATTGAAGAAATCGACGGATATACTTTATTTATTATCGTTATTTGAAACAAAACTATTGAAGAAATCGACGGATATACTTTATTTATTAACGTTATTTGAAACAAAACTATTGATGAAATCGACGGATATACTTTATTTATTGACGTTATTTGAGACAAAACTATTGATGAAATCGACGGATATACTTTATTTATTGACGTTATTTGAGACAAAACTATTGATGAAATCGACGGATATACTTTATTTATTGACGTTATTTGAAACAAAACTATTGAAGAAATCGACGGATATACTTTATTTATTGACGTTATTTGAGACAAAACTATTGATGAAATCGACGGATATACTTTATTTATTGACGTTATTTGAAACAAAACTATTGATGAAATCGACGGATATACTTTATTTATTGACGTTATTTGAGACAAAACTATTGATGAAATCGACGGATATACTTTATTTATTGACGTTATTTGAGACAAAACTATTGATGAAATCGACGGATATACTTTATTTATTGACGTTATTTGAGACAAAACTATTGATGAAATCGACGGATATACTTTATTTATTGACGTTATTTGAGACAAAACTATTGATGAAATCGACGGATATACTTTATTTATTGACGTTATTTGAGACAAAACTATTGATGAAATCGACGGATATACTTTATTTATTGACGTTATTTGAGACAAAACTATTGATGAAATCGACGGATATACTTTATTTGAGACAAAACTATTGATGAAATCGACGGATATACTTTATTTATTGACGTTATTTGAGACAAAACTATTGATGAAATCGACGGATATACTTTATTTATTGACGTTATTTGAGACAAAACTATTGATGAAATCGACGGATATACTTTATTTATTATCGTTATTTGAAACAAAACTATTGATGAAATCGACGGATATACTTTATTTATTGACGTTATTTGAGACAAAACTATTGATGAAATCGACGGATATACTTTATTTATTGACGTTATTTGAAACAAAACTATTGAAGAAATCGACGGATATACTTTATTTATTGACGTTATTTGAAACAAAACTATTGATGAAATCGACGGATATACTTTATTTATTATCGTTATTTGAAACAAAACTATTGATGAAATCGACGGATATACTTTATTTATTAACGTTATTTGAGACAAAACTATTGATGAAATCGACGGATATACTTTATTTATTGACGTTATTTGAAACAAAACTATTGATGAAATCGACGGATATACTTTATTTATTGACGTTATTTGAAACAAAACTATTGATGAAATCGACGGATATACTTTATTTATTAACGTTATTTGAAACAAAACTATTGATGAAATCGACGGATATACTTTATTTATTGACGTTATTTGAGACAAAACTATTGATGAAATCGACGGATATACTTTATTTATTGACGTTATTTGAAACAAAACTATTGATGAAATCGACGGATATACCTTATTTATTAACGTTATTTGAAACAAAACTATTGATGAAATCGACGGATATACTTTATTTATTGACGTTATTTGAAACAAAACTATTGATGAAATCGACGGATATACTTTATTTATTATCGTTATTTGAAACAAAACTATTGATGAAATCGACGGATATACTTTATTTATTAACGTTATTTGAGACAAAACTATTGATGAAATCGACGGATATACTTTATTTATTATCGTTATTTGAAACAAAACTTGATGAAATCGACGGATATACTTTATTTATTGACGTTATTTGAAACAAAACTATTGATGAAATCGACGGATATACTTTATTTATTGACGTTATTTGAAACAAAACTATTGATGAAATCGACGGATATACTTTATTTATTAACGTTATTTGAGACAAAACTATTGATGAAATCGACGGATATACTTTATTTATTATCGTTATTTGAAACAAAACTATTGATGAAATCGACGGATATACTTTATTTATTAACGTTATTTGAAACAAAACTATTGATGAAATCGACGGATATACTTTATTTATTGACGTTATTTGAAACAAAACTATTGATGAAATCGACGGATATACTTTATTTATTGACGTTATTTGAAACAAAACTATTGATGAAATCGACGGATATACTTTATTTATTGACGTTATTTGAAACAAAACTATTGATGAAATCGACGGATATACTTTATTTATTGACGTTATTTGAAACAAAACTATTGATGAAATCGACGGATATACTTTATTTATTGACGTTATTTGAAACAAAACTATTGATGAAATCGACGGATATACTTTATTTATTGACGTTATTTGAAACAAAACTATTGATGAAATCGACGGATATACTTTATTTATTATCGTTATTTGAAACAAAACTATTGATGAAATCGACGGATATACTTTATTTATTGACGTTATTTGAAACAAAACTATTGATGAAATCGACGGATATACTTTATTTATTAACGTTATTTGAAACAAAACTATTGATGAAATCGACGGATATACTTTATTTATTATCGTTATTTGAAACAAAACTATTGATGAAATCGACGGATATACTTTATTTATTAACGTTATTTGAGACAAAACTATTGATGAAATCGACGGATATACTTTATTTATTATCGTTATTTGAAACAAAACTATTGATGAAATCGACGGATATACTTTATTTATTGACGTTATTTGAGACAAAACTATTGATGAAATCGACGGATATACTTTATTTATTATCGTTATTTGAAACAAAACTATTGATGAAATCGACGGATATACTTTATTTATTGACGTTATTTGAAACAAAACTATTGATGAAATCGACGGATATACTTTATTTATTGACGTTATTTGAAACAAAACTATTGATGAAATCGACGGATATACTTTATTTATTGACGTTATTTGAAACAAAACTATTGATGAAATCGACGGATATACTTTATTTATTAACGTTATTTGAAACAAAACTATTGATGAAATCGACGGATATACTTTATTTATTATCGTTATTTGAAACAAAACTATTGATGAAATCGACGGATATACTTTATTTATTAACGTTATTTGAGACAAAACTATTGATGAAATCGACGGATATACTTTATTTATTAACGTTATTTGAGACAAAACTATTGATGAAATCGACGGATATACTTTATTTATTGACGTTATTTGAGACAAAACTATTGATGAAATCGACGGATATACTTTATTTATTGACGTTATTTGAAACAAAACTATTGATGAAATCGACGGATATACTTTATTTATTGACGTTATTTGAGACAAAACTATTGATGAAATCGACGGATATACTTTATTTATTGACGTTATTTGAAACAAAACTATTGATGAAATCGACGGATATACTTTATTTATTAACGTTATTTGAGACAAAACTATTGATGAAATCGAAGGATATACTTTATTTATTGACGTTATTTGACACAAAACTATTGAAGAAATCGACGGATATACTTTATTTATTGACGTTATTTGAAACAAAACTATTGATGAAATCGACGGATATACTTTATTTATTGACGTTATTTGAAACAAAACTATTGATGAAATCGACGGATATACTTTATTTATTGACGTTATTTGAAACAAAACTATTGATGAAATCGACGGATATACTTTATTTATTGACGTTATTTGAAACAAAACTATTGATGAAATCGACGGATATACCTTATTTATTGACTTTATTTGAAACAAAACTATTGATGTAATCGACGGATATACTTTATTTATTGACGTTATTTGAGACGAAACTATTGATGAAATCGACGGATATACTTTATTTATTGACGTTATTTGAAACAAAACTATTGATGAAATCGACGGATATACTTTATTTATTGACGTTATTTGAAACAAAACTATTGATGAAATCGACGGATATACTTTATTTATTAACTTTATTTGAAACAAAACTATTGATGAAATCGACGGATATACCTTATTTATTGACGTTATTTGAAACAAAACTATTGATGAAATCGACGGATATACTTTATTTATTGACGTTATTTGAGACGAAACTATTGATGAAATCGACGGATATACTTTATTTATTGACGTTATTTGAAACAAAACTATTGATGTAATCGACGGATATACTTTATTTATTAACTTTATTTGAAACAAAACTATTGATGAAATCGACGGATATACTTTATTTATTGACGTTATTTGAGACGAAACTATTGATGAAATCGACGGATATACTTTATTTATTGACGTTATTTGAAACAAAACTATTGATGAAATCGACGGATATACTTTATTTATTGACTTTATTTGAAACAAAACTATTGATGAAATCGACGGATATACTTTATTTATTGACGTTATTTGAAACAAAACTATTGATGAAATCGACGGATATACTTTATTTATTGACGTTATTTGAAACAAAACTATTGATGAAATCGACGGATATACTTTATTTATTGACGTTATTTGAAACAAAACTATTGATGAAATCGACGGATATACTTTATTTATTGACGTTATTTGAGACAAAACTATTGATGAAATCGACGGATATACTTTATTTATTGACGTTATTTGAGACAAAACTATTGATGAAATCGACGGATATACTTTATTTATTATCGTTATTTGAAACAAAACTATTGATGAAATCGACGGATATACTTTATTTATTAACGTTATTTGAAACAAAACTATTGATGAAATCGACGGATATACCTTATTTATTGACTTTATTTGAAACAAAACTATTGATGAAATCGACGGATATACTTTATTTATTGACGTTATTTGAAACAAAACTATTGATGAAATCGACGGATATACTTTATTTATTGACGTTATTTGAGACAAAACTATTGATGAAATCGACGGATATACTTTATTTATTGACGTTATTTGAGACAAAACTATTGATGAAATCGACGGATATACTTTATTTATTGACGTTATTTGAAACAAAACTATTGATGAAATCGACGGATATACTTTATTTATTATCGTTATTTGAAACAAAACTATTGATGAAATCGACGGATATACTTTATTTATTGACGTTATTTGAAACAAAACTATTGATGAAATCGACGGATATACTTTATTTATTGACGTTATTTGAAACAAAACTATTGATGAAATCGACGGATATACTTTATTTATTGACGTTATTTGAAACAAAACTATTGATGAAATCGACGGATATACTTTATTTATTGACGTTATTTGAAACAAAACTATTGATGAAATCGACGGATATACTTTATTTATTGACGTTATTTGAGACAAAACTATTGATGAAATCGACGGATATACTTTATTTATTGACGTTATTTGAAACAAAACTATTGATGAAATCGACGGATATACTTTATTTATTGACGTTATTTGAGACAAAACTATTGATGAAATCGACGGATATACTTTATTTATTGACGTTATTTGAGACAAAACTATTGATGAAATCGACGGATATACTTTATTTATTGACGTTATTTGAGACAAAACTATTGATGAAATCGACGGATATACTTTATTTATTGACGTTATTTGAAACAAAACTATTGATGAAATCGACGGATATACTTTATTTATTGACGTTATTTGAGACAAAACTATTGATGAAATCGACGGATATACTTTATTTATTAACGTTATTTGAGACAAAACTATTGATGAAATCGACGGATATACTTTATTTATTGACGTTATTTGAAACAAAACTATTGATGAAATCGACGGATATACTTTATTTATTGACGTTATTTGAGACAAAACTATTGATGAAATCGACGGATATACTTTATTTATTAACGTTATTTGAGACAAAACTATTGATGAAATCGACGGATATACTTTATTTATTGACGTTATTTGAAACAAAACTATTGATGAAATCGACGGATATACTTTATTTATTGACGTTATTTGAGACAAAACTATTGATGAAATCGACGGATATACTTTATTTATTGACGTTATTTGAGACAAAACTATTGATGAAATCGACGGATATACTTTATTTATTAACGTTATTTGAGACAAAACTATTGATGAAATCGACGGATATACTTTATTTATTGACGTTATTTGAAACAAAACTATTGATGAAATCGACGGATATACTTTATTTATTAACGTTATTTGAGACAAAACTATTGATGAAATCGACGGATATACTTTATTTATTGACGTTATTTGAGACAAAACTATTGATGAAATCGACGGATATACTTTATTTATTGACGTTATTTGAAACAAAACTATTGATGAAATCGACGGATATACTTTATTTATTGACGTTATTTGAAACAAAACTATTGATGAAATCGACGGATATACTTTATTTATTGACGTTATTTGAGACAAAACTATTGATGAAATCGACGGATATACTTTATTTATTGACGTTATTTGAAACAAAACTATTGATGAAATCGACGGATATACTTTATTTATTGACGTTATTTGAAACAAAACTATTGATGAAATCGACGGATATACTTTATTTATTGACGTTATTTGAAACAAAACTATTAATGAAATCGACGGATATACTTTATTTATTGACGTTATTTGAGACAAAACTATTGATGAAATCGACGGATATACTTTATTTATTATCGTTATTTGAAACAAAACTATTAATGAAATCGACGGATATACTTTATTTATTGACGTTATTTGAAACAAAACTATTGATGAAATCGACGGATATACTTTATTTATTGACGTTATTTGAAACAAAACTATTGATGAAATCGACGGATATACTTTATTTATTGACGTTATTTGAAACAAAACTATTGATGAAATCGACGGATATACTTTATTTATTGACGTTATTTGAAACAAAACTATTGATGAAATCGACGGATATACTTTATTTATTGACGTTATTTGAAACAAAACTATTGATGAAATCGACGGATATACTTTATTTATTGACGTTATTTGAAACAAAACTATTGATGAAATCGACGGATATACTTTATTTATTGACGTTATTTGAAACAAAACTATTGATGAAATCGACGGATATACTTTATTTATTGACGTTATTTGAAACAAAACTATTGATGAAATCGACGGATATACTTTATTTATTGACGTTATTTGAAACAAAACTATTGATGAAATCGACGGATATACTTTATTTATTGACGTTATTTGAGACAAAACTATTGATGAAATCGACGGATATACTTTATTTATTGACGTTATTTGAAACAAAACTATTGATGAAATCGACGGATATACTTTATTTATTAACGTTATTTGAAACAAAACTATTGATGAAATCGACGGATATACTTTATTTATTGACGTTATTTGAAACAAAACTATTGATGAAATCGACGGATATACTTTATTTATTAACGTTATTTGAAACAAAACTATTGATGAAATCGACGGATATACTTTATTTATTGACGTTATTTGAAACAAAACTATTGATGAAATCGACGGATATACTTTATTTATTAACGTTATATGAAACAAAACTATTGATGAAATCGACGGATATACTTTATTTATTGACGTTATTTGAAACAAAACTATTGATGAAATCGACGGATATACTTTATTTATTAACGTTATATGAAACAAAACTATTGATGAAATCGACGGATATACTTTATTTATTGACGTTATTTGAAACAAAACTATTGATGAAATCGACGGATATACTTTATTTATTAACGTTATATGAAACAAAACTATTGATGAAATCGACGGATATACTTTATTTATTGACGTTATTTGAAACAAAACTATTGATGAAATCGACGGATATACTTTATTTATTAACGTTATTTGAAACAAAACTATT
The DNA here is from genome assembly GCF_042767895.1 of Penaeus vannamei. Lineage (NCBI taxonomy): Eukaryota > Metazoa > Arthropoda > Malacostraca > Decapoda > Penaeidae > Penaeus > Penaeus vannamei. The sequence continues at coordinate 13,734,989 of NC_091567.1, forward strand.
GATGAAATCGACGGATATACTTTATTTATTGACGTTATTTGAAACAAAACTATTGATGAAATCGACGGATATACTTTATTTATTGACGTTATTTGAAACAAAACTATTGATGAAATCGACGGATATACTTTATTTATTATCGTTATTTGAAACAAAACTATTGATGAAATCGACGGATATACTTTATTTATTATCGTTATTTGAGACAAAACTATTGATGAAATCGACGGATATACTTTATTTATTGACGTTATTTGAAACAAAACTATTGATGAAATCGACGGATATACTTTATTTATTATCGTTATTTGAAACAAAGCTATTGATGAAATCGACGGATATACTTTATTTATTGACGTTATTTGAAACAAAACTATTGATGAAATCGACGGATATACTTTATCTATTAACGTTATTTGAAACAAAACTATTGATGAAATCGACGGATATACTTTATTTATTAACGTTATTTGAGACAAAACTATTGATGAAATCGACGGATATACTTTATTTATTATCGTTATTTGAAACAAAACTATTGATGAAATCGACGGATATACTTTATTTATTATCGTTATTTGAAACAAAGCTATTGATGAAATCGACGGATATACTTTATTTATTGACGTTATTTGAAACAAAACTATTGATGAAATCGACGGATATACTTTATTTATTGACGTTATTTGAAACAAAACTATTGATGAAATCGACGGATATACTTTATTTATTAACGTTATTTGAAACAAAACTATTGATGAAATCGACGGATATACTTTATTTATTATCGTTATTTGAAACAAAACTATTGATGAAATCGACGGATATACTTTATTTATTATCGTTATTTGAAACAAAACTATTGATGAAATCGACGGATATACTTTATTTATTGACGTTATTTGAAACAAAACTATTGATGAAATCGACGGATATACTTTATCTATTAACGTTATTTGAAACAAAACTATTGATGAAATCGACGGATATACTTTATTTATTAACGTTATTTGAGACAAAACTATTGATGAAATCGACGGATATACTTTATTTATTATCGTTATTTGAAACAAAACTATTGATGAAATCGACGGATATACTTTATTTATTGACGTTATTTGAAACAAAACTATTGATGAAATCGACGGATATACTTTATTTATTATCGTTATTTGAAACAAAACTATTGATGAAATCGACGGATATACTTTATTTATTATCGTTATTTGAGACAAAACTATTGATGAAATCGACGGATATACTTTATTTATTGACGTTATTTGAAACAAAACTATTGATGAAATCGACGGATATACTTTATTTATTAACGTTATTTGAGACAAAACTATTGATGAAATCGACGGATATACTTTATTTATTATCGTTATTTGAGACAAAACTATTGATGAAATCGACGGATATACTTTATTTATTATCGTTATTTGAAACAAAACTATTGATGAAATCGACGGATATACTTTATTTATTATCGTTATTTGAAACAAAACTATTGATGAAATCGACGGATATACTTTATTTATTGACGTTATTTGAAACAAAACTATTGATGAAATCGACGGATATACTTTATTTATTGACGTTATTTGAAACAAAACTATTGATGAAATCGACGGATATACTTTATTTATTGACGTTATTTGAAACAAAACTATTGATGAAATCGACGGATATACTTTATTTATTGACGTTATTTGAGACAAAACTATTGATGAAATCGACGGATATACTTTATTTATTGACGTTATTTGAGACAAAACTATTGATGAAATCGACGGATATACTTTATTTATTGACGTTATTTGAAACAAAACTATTGATGAAATCGACGGATATACTTTATTTATTGACGTTATTTGAAACAAAACTATTGAAGAAATCGACGGATATACTTTATTTATTGACGTTATTTGAGACAAAACTATTGATGAAATCGACGGATATACTTTATTTATTATCATTATTTGAAACAAAACTATTGATGAAATCGACGGATATACTTTATCTATTAACGTTATTTGAGACAAAACTATTGATGAAATCGACGGATATACTTTATTTATTGACGTTATTTGAAACAAAACTATTGATGAAATCGACGGATATACTTTATTTATTATCATCATTTGAAACAAAACTATTGATGAAATCGACGGATATACTTTATTTATTATCATCATTTGAAACAATACTATTGATGAAATCGACGGATATACTTTATTTATTATCATCATTTGAAACAAAACTATTGATGAAATCGACGGATATACTTTATTTATTATCGTTATTTGAAACAAAACTATTGATGAAATCGACGGATATACTTTATTTATTGACGTTATTTGAGACAAAACTATTGATGAAATCGACGGATATACTTTATTTATTGACGTTATTTGAAACAAAACTATTGATGAAATCGACGGATATACTTTATTTATTGACGTTATTTGAGACAAAACTATTGATGAAATCGACGGATATACTTTATTTATTGACGTTATTTGAAACAAAACTATTGATGAAATCGACGGATATACTTTATTTATTATCGTTATTTGAGACAAAACTATTGATGAAATCGACGGATATACTTTATTTATTGACGTTATTTGAAACAAAACTATTGATGAAATCGACGGATATACTTTATTTATTGACGTTATTTGAAACAAAACTATTGATGAAATCGACGGATATACCTTATTTATTGACGTTATTTGAAACAAAACTATTGATGAAATCGACGGATATACTTTATTTATTATCATTATTTGAAACAAAACTATTGATGAAATCGACGGATATACTTTATTTATTATCATTATTTGAAACAAAACTATTGATGAAATCGACGGATATACTTTATTTATTGACGTTATTTGAAACAAAACTATTGATGAAATCGACGGATATACCTTATTTATTGACGTTATTTGAAACAAAACTATTGATGAAATCGACGGATATACTTTATTTATTGACGTTATTTGAAACAAAACTATTGATGAAATCGACGGATATACCTTATTTATTGACGTTATTTGAAACAAAACTATTGATGAAATCGACGGATATACTTTATTTATTATCATTATTTGAGACAAAACTATTGAAGAAATCGACGGATATACTTTATTTATTGACGTTATTTGAGACAAAACTATTGAAGAAATCGACGGATATACCTTATTTATTGACGTTATTTGAGACAAAACTATTGAAGAAATCGACGGATATACCTTATTTATTGACGTTATTTGAAACAAAACTATTGATGAAATCGACGGATATACTTTATTTATTATCGTTATTTGAGACAAAACTATTGATGAAATCGACGGATATACTTTATCTATTAACGTTATTTGAGACAAAACTATTGATGAAATCGACGGATATACTTTATTTATTATCGTTATTTGAGACAAAACTATTGATGAAATCGACGGATATACTTTATTTATTAACGTTATTTGAGACAAAACTATTGATGAAATCGACGGATATACTTTATTTATTGACGTTATTTGAAACAAAACTATTGATGAAATCGACGGATATACTTTATTTATTGACGTTATTTGAGACAAAACTATTGATGAAATCGACGGATATACTTTATTTATTATCGTTATTTGAGACAAAACTATTGATGAAATCGACGGATATACTTTATTTATTAACGTTATTTGAGACAAAATATTGATGAAATCGACGGATATACTTTATTTATTGACGTTATTTGAAACAAAACTATTGATGAAATCGACGGATATACTTTATTATTGACGTTATTTGAGACAAAACTATTGATGAAATCGACGGATATACTTTATTTATTATCGTTATTTGAGACAAAACTATTGATGAAATCGACGGATATACTTTATTTATTATCGTTATTTGAGACAAAACTATTGATGAAATCGACGGATATACTTTATCTATTAACGTTATTTGAGACAAAACTATTGATGAAATCGACGGATATACTTTATTTATTATCGTTATTTGAGACAAAACTATTGATGAAATCGACGGATATACTTTATTTATTAACGTTATTTGAGACAAAACTATTGATGAAATCGACGGATATACTTTATTTATTGACGTTATTTGAAACAAAACTATTGATGAAATCGACGGATATACTTTATTTATTGACGTTATTTGAGACAAAACTATTGATGAAATCGACGGATATACTTTATTTATTGACGTTATTTGAGACAAAACTATTGATGAAATCGACAGATATACTTTATTTATTATCGTTATTTGAGACAAAACTATTGATGAAATCGACGGATATACTTTATTTATTAACGTTATTTGAGACAAAACTATTGATGAAATCGACGGATATACTTTATTTATTGACGTTATTTGAAACAAAACTATTGATGAAATCGACGGATATACTTTATTTATTGACGTTATTTGAGACAAAACTATTGATGAAATCGACGGATATACTTTATTTATTATCGTTATTTGAGACAAAACTATTGATGAAATCGACGGATATACTTTATTTATTATCGTTATTTGAGACAAAACTATTGATGAAATCGACGGATATACTTTATTTATTGACGTTATTTGAAACAAAACTATTGAAGAAATCGACGGATATACTTTATTTATTAACGTTATTTGAGACAAAACTATTGATGAAATCGACGGATATACTTTATTTATTGACGTTATTTGAAACAAAACTATTGATGAAATCGACGGATATACTTTATTTATTGACGTTATTTGAGACAAAACTATTGATGAAATCGACGGATATACTTTATTTATTATCGTTATTTGAGACAAAACTATTGATGAAATCGACGGATATACTTTATTTATTGACGTTATTTGAGACAAAACTATTGATGAAATCGACGGATATACTTTATTTATTGACGTTATTTGAAACAAAACTATTGAAGAAATCGACGGATATACTTTATTTATTAACGTTATTTGAGACAAAACTATTGATGAAATCGACGGATATACTTTATTTATTATCGTTATTTGAGACAAAACTATTAATGAAATCGACGGATATACTTTATTTATTAACGTTATTTGAGACAAAACTATTGATGAAATCGACGGATATACTTTATTTATTGACGTTATTTGAAACAAAACTATTGATGAAATCGACGGATATACTTTATTTATTGACGTTATTTGAAACAAAACTATTGATGAAATCGACGGATATACCTTATTTATTGAAATCGACGGATATACTTTATTTATTGACGTTATTTGAAACAAAACTATTGATGAAATCGACGGATATACTTTATTTATTGACGTTATTTGAAACAAAACTATTGATGAAATCGACGGATATACTTTATTTATTGACGTTATTTGAGACAAAACTATTGATGAAATCGACGGATATACTTTATTTATTGACGTTATTTGAGACAAAACTATTGATGAAATCGACGGATATACTTTATTTATTGACGTTATTTGAGACAAAACTATTGATGAAATCGACGGATATACTTTATTTATTGACGTTATTTGAGACAAAACTATTGATGAAATCGACGGATATACCTTATTTATTGACGTTATTTGAGACAAAACTATTGATGAAATCGACGGATATACTTTATTTATTGACGTTATTTGAGACAAAACTATTGATGAAATCGACGGATATACTTTATTTATTGACGTTATTTGAAACAAAACTATTGATGAAATCGACGGATATACTTTATTTATTGACGTTATTTGAGACAAAACTATTGATGAAATCGACGGATATACTTTATTTATTATCGTTATTTGAAACAAAACTATTGATGAAATCGACGGATATACTTTATTTATTGACGTTATTTGAGACAAAACTATTGATGAAATCGACGGATATACTTTATTTATTGACGTTATTTGAAACAAAACTATTGATGAAATCGACGGATATACTTTATTTATTGACGTTATTTGAGACAAAACTATTGATGAAATCGACGGATATACTTTATTTATTGACGTTATTTGAAACAAAACTATTGATGAAATCGACGGATATACTTTATTTATTAACGTTATTTGAGACAAAACTATTGATGAAATCGACGGATATACTTTATTTATTATCGTTATTTGAAACAAAACTATTGATGAAATCGACGGATATACTTTATTTATTGACGTTATTTGAGACAAAACTATTGATGAAATCGACGGATATACTTTATTTATTATCGTTATTTGAGACAAAACTATTGATGAAATCGACGGATATACTTTATTTATTAACGTTATTTGAGACAAAACTATTGATGAAATCGACGGATATACTTTATTTATTGACGTTATTTGAAACAAAACTATTCATGAAATCGACGGATATACTTTATTTATTGACGTTATTTGAAACAAAACTATTGATGAAATCGACGGATATACTTTATTTATTGACGTTATTTGAAACAAAACTATTGATGAAATCGACGGATATACTTTATTTATTATCGTTATTTGAAACAAAACTATTGATGAAATCGACGGATATACTTTATTTATTAACGTTATTTGAGACAAAACTATTGATGAAATCGACGGATATACTTTATTTATTGACGTTATTTGAAACAAAACTATTGATGAAATCGACGGATATACTTTATTTATTGACGTTATTTGAGACAAAACTATTGATGAAATCGACGGATATACTTTATTTATTGACGTTATTTGAGACAAAACTATTGATGAAATCGACGGATATACTTTATTTATTGACGTTATTTGAACAAAACTATTCATGAAATCGACGGATATACTTTATTTATTGACGTTATTTGAGACAAAACTATTGATGAAATCGACGGATATACTTTATTTATTGACGTTATTTGAGACAAAACTATTGATGAAATCGACGGATATACTTTATTTATTGACGTTATTTGAAACAAAACTATTGATGAAATCGACGGATATACTTTATTTATTGACGTTATTTGAGACAAAACTATTGATGAAATCGACGGATATACTTTATTTATTATCGTTATTTGAAACAAAACTATTGATGAAATCGACGGATATACTTTATTTATTGACGTTATTTGAAACAAAACTATTGATGAAATCGACGGATATACTTTATTTATTGACGTTATTTGAGACAAAACTATTGATGAAATCGACGGATATACTTTATTTATTGACGTTATTTGAGACAAAACTATTGATGAAATCGACGGATATACTTTATTTATTGACGTTATTTGAAACAAAACTATTGATGAAATCGACGGATATACCTTATTTATTATCGTTATTTGAAACAAAACTATTGATGAAATCGACGGATATACTTTATTTATTGACGTTATTTGAAACAAAACTATTGATGAAATCGACGGATATACTTTATTTATTGACGTTATTTGAAACAAAACTATTGATGAAATCGACGGATATACTTTATTTATTGACGTTATTTGAAACAAAACTATTGATGAAATCGACGGATATACTTTATTTATTGACGTTATTTGAAACAAAACTATTGATGAAATCGACGGATATACTTTATTTATTGACGTTATTTGAAACAAAACTATTGATGAAATCGACGGATATACTTTATTTATTGACGTTATTTGAAACAAAACTATTGATGAAATCGACGGATATACTTTATTTATTATCGTTATTTGAAACAAAACTATTGATGAAATCGACGGATATACTTTATTTATTGACGTTATTTGACATAAAACTATTGATGAATTCGACGGATATACCTTATTTATTATCGTTATTTGAAACAAAACTATTGATGAAATCGACGGATATACTTTATTTATTAGATTTGAGACAAAACTATTGATGAAATCGACGGATATACTTTATTTATTAACGTTATTTGAAACAAAACTATTGATGAAATCGACGGATATACTGTTATTTGAAACAAAACTATTGATGAAATCGACGGATATACTTTATTTATTGACGTTATTTGAAACAAAACTATTGATGAAATCGACGGATATACTTTATTTATTGAAAACAAAACTATTGATGAAATCGACGGATATACTTTATTTATTGTTATTTGAAACAAAACTATTGATGAAATCGACGGATATACTTTATTTATTGACGTTATTTGAAACAAAACTATTGATGAAATCGACGGATATACTTTATTTTTATTTAGTTATTACTATTGATGAACAAAACTATTGATGAAATCGACGGATATACCTTATTTATTATCGACGGATATACTTTGAAACAAAACTATTGATGAAATCGACGGATATACTTTATTTATTATCGTTATTTGAAACAAAACTATTGATGAAATCGACGGATATACTATTGATTAGAAACAAAACTATTGATGAAATCGACGGATATACTTTATTTATTAACGTTATTTGAGACAAAACTATTGATGAAATCGACGGATATACTTTATTTATTACGTTATTTGACAAAACTATTGATGAAATCGACGGATATACTTTATTTATTACGTTATTTGAAACAAAACTATTGATGAAATCGACGGATATACTTTATTTATTATCGTTATTTGAAACAAAACTATTGATGAAATCGACGGATATACTTTATTTATTGACGTTATTTGAAACAAAACTATTGATGAAATCGACGGATATACTTTATTTATTAACGTTATTTGAAACAAAACTATTGATGAAATCGACGGATATACTTTATTTATTATCGTTATTTGAAACAAAACTATTGATGAAATCGACGGATATACTTTATTTATTGACGTTATTTGAAACAAAACTATTGATGAAATCGACGGATATACCTTATTTATTATCGTTATTTGAAACAAAACTATTGATGAAATCGACGGATATACCTTATTTATTATCGTTATTTGAAACAAAACTATTGATGAAATCGACGGATATACTTTATTTATTATCGTTATTTGAGACAAAACTATTGATGAAATCGACGGATATACTTTATCTATTAACGTTATTTGAGACAAAACTATTGATGAAATCGACGGATATACTTTATTTATTGACGTTATTTGAGACAAAACTATTGATGAAATCGACGGATATACTTTATTTATTGACGTTATTTGAGACAAAACTATTGATGAAATCGACGGATATACTTTATTTATTGACGTTATTTGAGACAAAACTATTGATGAAATCGACGGATATACTTTATTTATTAACGTTATTTGAAACAAAACTATTGATGAAATCGACGGATATACTTTATTTATTGACGTTATTTGAGACAAAACTATTGATGAAATCGACGGATATATTTTATTTATTAACGTTATTTGAGACAAAACTATTGATGAAATCGACGGATATACTTTATTTATTGACGTTATTTGAAACAAAACTATTGATGAAATCGACGGATATACTTTATTTATTAACGTTATTTGAGACAAAACTATTGATGAAATCGACGGATATACTTTATTTATTATCGTTATTTGAGACAAAACTATTGATGAAATCGACGGATATACTTTATTTATTAACGTTATTTGAGACAAAACTATTGATGAAATCGACGGATATACTTTATTTATTATCGTTATTTGAAACAAAACTATTGATGAAATCGACGGATATACTTTATTTATTAACGTTATTTGAGACAAAACTATTGATGAAATCGACGGATATACTTTATTTATTAACGTTATTTGAGACAAAACTATTGATGAAATCGACGGATATACTTTATTTATTAACGTTATTTGAAACAAAACTATTGATGAAATCGACGGATATACTTTATTTATTGACGTTATTTGAAACAAAACTATTGATGAAATCGACGGATATACTTTATTTATTGACGTTATTTGAGACAAAACTATTGATGAAATCGACGGATATACTTTATTTATTAACGCTATTTGAAACAAAACTATTGATGAAATCGACGGATATACTTTATTTATTATCGATATTTGAAACAAAACTATTAATGAAATCGACGGATATACTTTATTTATTGACGTTATTTGAGACAAAACTATTGATGAAATCGACGGATATACTTTATTTATTATCGTTATTTGAAACAAAACTATTAATGAAATCGACGGATATACTTTATTTATTGACATTATTTGAGACAAAACTATTGATGAAATCGACGGATATACTTTATTTATTATCGTTATTTGAAACAAAACTATTGATGAAATCGACGGATATACTTTATTTATTGACGTTATTTGAAACAAAACTATTGATGAAATCGACGGATATACTTTATTTATTGACGTTATTTGAAACAAAACTATTGATGAAATCGACGGATATACTTTATTTATTGACGTTATTTGAAACAAAACTATTGATGAAATCGACGGATATACTTTATTTATTAACGTTATTTGAAACAAAACTATTAATAAAATCGACGGATATACTTTATTTATTAACGTTATATGAAACAAAACTATTGATGAAATCGACGGATATACTTTATTTATTAACGTTATATGAAACAAAACTATTGATGAAATCGACGGATATACTTTATTTATTAACGTTATATGAAACAAAACTATTGATGAAATCGACGGATATACTTTATTTATTGACGTTATTTGAAACAAAACTATTGATGAAATCGACGGATATACTTTATTTATTAACGTTATTTGAGACAAAACTATTGATGAAATCGACGGATATACTTTATTTATTGACGTTATTTGAAACAAAACTATTGATGAAATCGACGGATATACTTTATTTATTAACGTTATTTGAGACAAAACTATTGATGAAATCGACGGATATACTTTATTTATTGACGTTATTTGAAACAAAACTATTGATGAAATCGACGGATATACTTTATTTATTAACGTTATTTGAGACAAAACTATTGATGAAATCGACGGATATACTTTATTTATTGACGTTATTTGAAACAAAACTATTGATGAAATCGACGGATATACTTTATTTATTAACGTTATTTGAGACAAAACTATTGATGAAATCGACGGATATACTTTATTTATTGACGTTATTTGAAACAAAACTATTGATGAAATCGACGGATATACTTTATTTATTAACGTTATTTGAGACAAAACTATTGATGAAATCGACGGATATACTTTATTTATTGACGTTATTTGAAACAAAACTATTGATGAAATCGACGGATATACTTTATTTATTAACGTTATTTGAAACAAAACTATTGATGAAATCGACGGATATACTTTATTTATTGACGTTATTTGAAACAAAACTATTGATGAAATCGACGGATATACTTTATTTATTGACGTTATTTGAAACAAAACTATTGATGAAATCGACGGATATACTTTATCTATTAACGTTATTTGAGACAAAACTATTGATGAAATCGACGGATATACTTTATTTATTATCGTTATTTGAAACAAAACTATTGATGAAATCGACGGATATACTTTATTTATTATCGTTATTTGAAACAAAGCTATTGATGAAATCGACGGATATACTTTATTTATTGACGTTATTTGAAACAAAACTATTGATGAAATCGACGGATATACTTTATCTATTAACGTTATTTGAAACAAAACTATTGATGAAATCGACGGATATACTTTATTTATTAACGTTATTTGAGACAAAACTATTGATGAAATCGACGGATATACTTTATTTATTATCGTTATTTGAAACAAAACTATTGATGAAATCGACGGATATACTTTATTTATTGACGTTATTTGAAACAAAACTATTGATGAAATCGACGGATATACTTTATTTATTATCGTTATTTGAAACAAAACTATTGATGAAATCGACGGATATACTTTATTTATTATCGTTATTTGAGACAAAACTATTGATGAAATCGACGGATATACTTTATTTATTGACGTTATTTGAAACAAAACTATTGATGAAATCGACGGATATACTTTATTTATTAACGTTATTTGAGACAAAACTATTGATGAAATCGACGGATATACTTTATTTATTATCGTTATTTGAGACAAAACTATTGATGAAATCGACGGATATACTTTATTTATTATCGTTATTTGAGACAAAACTATTGATGAAATCGACGGATATACTTTATTCATTATCGTTATTTGAGACAAAACTATTGATGAAATCGACGGATATACTTTATTTATTGACGTTATTTGAAACAAAACTATTGATGAAATCGACGGATATACTTTATTTATTAACGTTATTTGAGACAAAACTATTGATGAAATCGACGGATATACTTTATTTATTGACGTTATTTGAGACAAAACTATTGATGAAATCGACGGATATACTTTATTTATTGACGTTATTTGAAACAAAACTATTGATGAAATCGACGGATATACTTTATTTATTGACGTTATTTGAGACAAAACTATTGATGAAATCGACGGATATACTTTATCTATTAACGTTATTTGAGACAAAACTATTGATGAAATCGACGGATATACTTTATTTATTGACGTTATTTGAAACAAAACTATTGATGAAATCGACGGATATACTTTATTTATTATCATCATTTGAAACAAAACTATTGATGAAATCGACGGATATACTTTATTTATTATCGTTATTTGAAACAAAACTATTGATGAAATCGACGGATATACTTTATTTATTGACGTTATTTGAGACAAAACTATTGATGAAATCGACGGATATACTTTATTTATTGACGTTATTTGAAACAAAACTATTGATGAAATCGACGGATATACTTTATTTATTGACGTTATTTGAAACAAAACTATTGATGAAATCGACGGATATACTTTATTTATTATCGTTATTTGAGACAAAACTATTGATGAAATCGACGGATATACTTTATCTATTAACGTTATTTGAGACAAAACTATTGATGAAATCGACGGATATACTTTATTTATTGACGTTATTTGAAACAAAACTATTGATGAAATCGACGGATATACTTTATTTATTGACGTTATTTGAAACAAAACTATTGATGAAATCGACGGATATACCTTATTTATTGACGTTATTTGAAACAAAACTATTGATGAAATCGACGGATATACTTTATTTATTGTCGTTATTTGAAACAAAACTATTGATGAAATCGACGGATATACTTTATTTATTATCATTATTTGAAACAAAACTATTGATGAAATCGACGGATATACTTTATTTATTGACGTTATTTGAAACAAAACTATTGATGAAATCGACGGATATACCTTATTTATTGACGTTATTTGAAACAAAACTATTGATGAAATCGACGGATATACTTTATTTAATGACGTTATTTGAAACAAAACTATTGATGAAATCGACGGATATACCTTATTTATTGACGTTATTTGAAACAAAACTATTGATGAAATCGACGGATATACTTTATTTATTGACGTTATTTGAAACAAAACTATTGATGAAATCGACGGATATACTTTATTTATTGACGTTATTTGAAACAAAACTATTGATGAAATCGACGGATATACTTTATTTATTATCATCATTTGAAACAAAACTATTGATGAAATCGACGGATATACTTTATTTATTGACGTTATTTGAAACAAAACTATTGATGAAATCGACGGATATACCTTATTTATTATCGTTATTTGAAACAAAACTATTGATGAAATCGACGGATATACTTTATTTATTGACGTTATTTGAAACAAAACTATTGATGAAATCGACGGATATACCTTATTTATTGACGTTATTTGAAACAAAACTATTGATGAAATCGACGGATATACTTTATTTATTATCATTATTTGAGACAAAACTATTGAAGAAATCGACGGATATACTTTATTTATTGACGTTATTTGAGACAAAACTATTGAAGAAATCGACGGATATACTTTATTTATTATCGTTATTTGAGACAAAACTATTGATGAAATCGACGGATATACTTTATTTATTAACATTATTTGAGACAAAACTATTGATGAAATCGACGGATATACTTTATTTATTATCGTTATTTGAGACAAAACTATTGATGAAATCGACGGATATACTTTATTTATTAACGTTATTTGAAACAAAACTATTGATGAAATCGACGGATATACTTTATTTATTGACGTTATTTGAAACAAAACTATTGATGAAATCGACGGATATACTTTATTTATTGACGTTATTTGAGACAAAACTATTGATGAAATCGACGGATATACTTTATTTATTATCGTTATTTGAGACAAAACTATTGATGAAATCGACGGATATACTTTATTTATTAACGTTATTTGAGACAAAATATTGATGAAATCGACGGATATACTTTATTTATTGACGTTATTTGAAACAAAACTATTGATGAAATCGACGGATATACTTTATTTATTGACGTTATTTGAGACAAAACTATTGATGAAATCGACGGATATACTTTATTTATTATCGTTATTTGAGACAAAACTATTGATGAAATCGACGGATATACTTTATTTATTATCGTTATTTGAGACAAAACTATTGATGAAATCGACGGATATACTTTATTTATTGACGTTATTTGAGACAAAACTATTGAAGAAATCGACGGATATACTTTATTTATTGACGTTATTTGAAACAAAACTATTGATGAAATCGACGGATATACTTTATTTATTGACGTTATTTGAAACAAAACTATTAATAAAATCGACGGATATACTTTATTTATTGACGTTATTTGAGACAAAACTATTGAAGAAATCGACGGATATACTTTATTTATTGACGTTATTTGAAACAAAACTATTGATGAAATCGACGGATATACCTTATTTATTGACGTTATTTGAAACAAAACTATTGATGAAATCGACGGATATACTTTATTTATTGACGTTATTTGAGACAAAACTATTGATGAAATCGACGGATATACTTTATTTATTATCGTTATTTGAGACAAAACTATTGATGAAATCGACGGATATACTTTATTTATTATCGTTATTTGAGACAAAACTATTGATGAAATCGACGGATATACTTTATTTATTAACGTTATTTGAGACAAAACTATTGATGAAATCGACGGATATACTTTATTTATTGACGTTATTTGAAACAAAACTATTGATGAAATCGACGGATATACTTTATTTATTGACGTTATTTGAGACAAAACTATTGATGAAATCGACGGATATACTTTATTTATTGACGTTATTTGAGACAAAACTATTGATGAAATCGACAGATATACTTTATTTATTATCGTTATTTGAGACAAAACTATTGATGAAATCGACGGATATACTTTATTTATTATCGTTATTTGAGACAAAACTATTGATGAAATCGACGGATATACTTTATTTATTGACGTTATTTGAAACAAAACTATTGATGAAATCGACGGATATACTTTATTTATTGACGTTATTTGAGACAAAACTATTGATGAAATCGACGGATATACTTTATTTATTATCGTTATTTGAGACAAAACTATTGATGAAATCGACGGATATACTTTATTTATTATCGTTATTTGAGACAAAACTATTGATGAAATCGACGGATATACTTTATTTATTGACGTTATTTGAAACAAAACTATTGAAGAAATCGACGGATATACTTTATTTATTAACGTTATTTGAGACAAAACTATTGATGAAATCGACGGATATACTTTATTTATTGACGTTATTTGAAACAAAACTATTGATGAAATCGACGGATATACTTTATTTATTGACGTTATTTGAGACAAAACTATTGATGAAATCGACGGATATACTTTATTTATTATCGTTATTTGAGACAAAACTATTGATGAAATCGACGGATATACTTTATTTATTGACGTTATTTGAGACAAAACTATTGATGAAATCGACGGATATACTTTATTTATTGACGTTATTTGAAACAAAACTATTGAAGAAATCGACGGATATACTTTATTTATTAACGTTATTTGAGACAAAACTATTGATGAAATCGACGGATATACTTTATTTATTATCGTTATTTGAGACAAAACTATTAATGAAATCGACGGATATACTTTATTTATTGACGTTATTTGAAACAAAACTATTGATGAAATCGACGGATATACTTTATTTATTAACGTTATTTGAGACAAAACTATTGATGAAATCGACGGATATACCTTATTTATTGACGTTATTTGAAACAAAACTATTGATGAAATCGACGGATATACTTTATTTATTGACGTTATTTGAAACAAAACTATTGATGAAATCGACGGATATACCTTATTTATTATCGTTATTTGAAACAAAACTATTAATGAAATCGACGGATATACTTTATTTATTGACGTTATTTGAAACAAAACTATTGATGAAATCGACGGATATACTTTATTTATTGACGTTATTTGAGACAAAACTATTGATGAAATCGACGGATATACCTTATTTATTGACGTTATTTGAAACAAAACTATTGATGAAATCGACGGATATACTTTATTTATTGACGTTATTTGAAACAAAACTATTGAAGAAATCGACGGATATACTTTATTTATTAACGTTATTTGAGACAAAACTATTGATGAAATCGACGGATATACTTTATTTATTGACGTTATTTGAAACAAAACTATTGATGAAATCGACGGATATACTTTATTTATTGACGTTATTTGAAACAAAACTATTGATGAAATCGACGGATATACTTTATTTATTATCGTTATTTGAAACAAAACTATTAATGAAATCGACGGATATACTTTATTTATTGACGTTATTTGAAACAAAACTATTGATGAAATCGACGGATATACTTTATTTATTGACGTTATTTGAAACAAAACTATTGATGAAATCGACGGATATACTTTATTTATTGACGTTATTTGAAACAAAACTATTGATGAAATCGACGGATATACCTTATTTATTATCGTTATTTGAAACAAAACTATTAATGAAATCGACGGATATACTTTATTTATTGACGTTATTTGAAACAAAACTATTGATGAAATCGACGGATATACCTTATTTATTATCGTTATTTGAAACAAAACTATTAATGAAATCGACGAATATACTTTATTTATTATCGTTATTTGAGACAAAACTATTGATGAAATCGACGGATATACTTTATTTATTAACGTTATTTGAGACAAAACTATTGATGAAATCGACGGATATACTTTATTT
>NC_091567.1:13759736-13773842 GCF_042767895.1 Penaeus vannamei
TCGCCCGGGCCTTTTCTCTGGAGTGACCCGGCCTGTGTTAACTATTTCTAGTTAACTCAGATGTTTTCTTTGAACTGCATGCTTATCGCGGTGGCTGGATTGCAAGCAAGCGATCCAGCTGCCACAGAGAAAGCATGTTGCACACCCTTTTTACCAGCCCGGCGGCTGTGGTGGGTGGTCCCTGCCTCAGAAATTGTGTGTGTACACAATTCTGCAAGTAATGTAACAGGGTGGCGTTAGGCTCGCCGCAGTGTTTACACAACCTCCCAGTCTCATTGTCAATAATTTGCCAAGCGCATTGGTAACCTAGTCTTAGTCTGAATAGTATGACTTCAGTACCTCTTTTTGTATTTGGAGGAAGGGCCAGTGGCTCATAGCCTGAAGCATCTGAGTACCACTTGGCAGCGAGCGATTTTGTGATGTTTTCTCTATGTGCTCCCCGGAGGACTGCACACGCTGCAGCTTTGGTACCTTGGCTCAGTCCCCTTCGGCTGGGTTTAACGATCATGGAGGATGGGGGCATACCCCTGCCCTTTTCGGCTAGTTTATCAGCAAGCTCGTTCCCTTGTATGCCTGTGTGGCTTAGGATTCTTTGGGCTATGTTTAGTACTGTTGTCAAGAGGTAGATGTTATCTGGGGGCATGCTATGCTGTAAGCTGTCAATAGTTGCTCTTGAATCTGTATGAATGACAACGTGCCCTCCCCTCAGGGACGCGTGTGTCAATGCTTCCATGATCGCAACCGTTTCAGCCTGAAGCGCTGAGGCATTGTCAGTGACCCTAATGGATGCTGTGGTATCCTTTGTTGCAAAGCCGGCGCCTGCAGTATGGTTTATTGGATCCACGGATCCGTCCATGTAGTAAGTTATACTACCCGGCGGAGTTATTTGTTCAATGACCCTTTGTGCTTGTGCCTTTAGGCTAGGCATGGAATATTGATCTTTTCTCACTGTGAGATTTAGAATTGAGAATTCGATCGTTTCGTTTGCCCACGGCGGGGGTTCTTTGTAATCAGGGTGAGGGGAGTCCATACCCTTGGCAAGCAATGAATCTTTTAGCTGAAAGCGTATCAAAACTCTGGCTGTATGTGTGAGCCAGGAATTGTCCGCAAACAACTGGTAATCTTGTTGTAGGCGTCTGAGAACTCTTTGTCACCAAATAGGAGTTTCTGGGTCCTCTCCCCTCTTGTGTACACACAACACAAGTCCTCTCCCCTGTGGTGTACAGAGAGAGATCACCCAATTGGCGAGACATTATTGTCACCCCACTTGGCGTGATCCTCCTGAGCAAAAGCCAACAGACTTGAGTTTGACTGATACTTTTTGACAACAGACTACACAGAGAGCTCCGCCGATTTATCGTGGTTCGCCGCGACAATTGGCAAGGCCTTCTCTTGTAGTAAGTGCCCCATTACCGCTCCCTTGGAGAGCGAGGTTCCAAACCTGGTCTGGACCCTCTGGTCCTGGACATAGTTTGTGGCCACGCACCAAGGGTGACTTTTCGATGCCTAACCCTTGCCCTCTCCTTCTGACTTCCTGGTGCAGCCTGGGCCTGCGGGAAACGCCGATTTCCAACATTCACCTGGGCTGCGGTGACGTGATCACACCCCCCTTATAGCAGGATTGGGGTGCAGAGCGTTTACCACACCAAAACTCCGAGTTCAGCCCACTCAGGGGGATCTCCTGTCCTGTGGTGCTGAAGGGTCGAGTGTAGGAAACAGAGCTTTTTTGAGGCCCTTCATAAGACCTCACCCCGAAAAGGGACCAATCTGTTATACTCTCTCCATGACCACCACAAAATGAATCAGACAATGGCAGTCACCCTGGAACCTTTCAAGGTTGCAGGGGGGCGAAAGAAAAAACAAAAGCAGGCCGAACGTGTCCGGCCTGCTGAACCGAGCAAGGACAAGACAGAAATATCAACCACAAAGTCTGTCCATGCACACCAGACTGATTTGATCTGAACTCTCCTAAGAATTCCCTCAATCAAGAAGGGGCTCTAGCTGAACCAGCCAAATCAGTTGCCCCCATTTCTAAAGGCCTTAAACCCCTGCAAAGGGGAGGCGTGAAGCGACGAAGGGTGGAAACTGACTCTGAAGAAGAGGCAGAGCACACCCCAAGTCGACTAACGCGGTTTAAGGTACAAAAAAAATTGAAGACTTCGACAATGCATACCAACTGGTTAGGGCATTGGAGAAGGAAAGGAATGTCAGACTTTCAATCTGAATCTGTAGAGATGAGGGCATGATCATTGACCCCAAAGACAAAGCCACCCTGAACTTCCTGCAGGAAATCAAGGTGCTAAAAGACAGGAGAAAAGTGTGTATCTCACCACTGACCTCCAAAGAGAAAAAGACCAAGATGGTGCTACTTGGTTTCCCACTAGGGTTCGATGTGGAGGTGATCACGTCTCTCCCACAAGTGGTGGAGGCTTCCCGCATGACCAAAGGGAAGTCTCCAACCAGGAAAGTCCTGGTTATCCTCAAGGGAGCCCCAATCACCACCTTGATCTGGGTAACTGGGGCTCATACAAGCTCAGGACCTATGTGCCAGAGCCCTTGAGGTGCTTCACGTGCCAGAAATTTAGGCATCCCCAGGCCAACTGCAAGGCCAAAGCCAAATGTGGTGTATGCAGTGAGGCACACGAAACAGAAGTGTGTATCAAGGCACACAAAGATGGCCAGAAGGACACAACAGCCAAGTGTCCAAACTGTGCCAAGAAACCTCATGCTTGGAGCCTGGCTTGCTCTGTCAGGAAACAGGTAGTTATTAAAAAGCAGGAGCTAGCCAAAAAGCATCCTGACTTTGTCCCTGCGCCCCCAGGCACCTACGTCTGGGGTCAAAACAAAAGAGAAAAGACTCCCTAACCTCCTAAGAGGAAGGAGTCGTCCCCACAGCTAAAACTGGATACCTCTAACAGAGAGGAATTCCCCAAGCTTGCTAGTGGCAAAACTACAAAAAAGAACCAAAGTGAAAAAAGGTCCAAAGACCACAGCAAAGCACTCCCCTCCCTAAATCCTTGGATGGCAGGCAAGCTTCGGGAGAAGCATTACGTGAAACCCCAGCTAGTCTGTCAGGACAGGCTGAAACTGTACAGCAGAAGCCCCCACTGCAGGCCGAGTCTGTGCAGCCAAAGTCTCGTCCCTTGACCCGAGGTGGCACTTCCAACCTAGGCTCTACACCCCTCGGTAGACCCTTAACCAGAGTGTCTCACTTAGAGGAAGTTGTACAATCCTCAGTCAATGAGGATCTGTATTTATCTGATGCCACCAGCACTGGGCATCTGAAGCTGAAGCAAGTGACTCTGAGTAACCATCATGGCAAACAACCTAAGCATTCTGCAGTGGAATATCTGTAGCTATAAAAGCAAGAACTCCTTTCTCCAGTGAATAGTGTGAGCAAGGAACATTGACGTCGTCATGCTCCAGGAGACACTATGGGATCCGTGTGCTTCTTAGGATATCATGCCTTCACCACTCCAAACCTGGATGGTGCTAGAGGCCTGATGACCCTGGTAAAAGAAGCTGCTTTCCCGTGCTCCTTAATAGCCAACCTGCCGCACTGTGGAGATAGTGTTGAATCTCTTGCTGTTGAGATTCAGCTACCTGGGGGCCCTATAAAAATATATAACATTTATAGCAAACCACTGTGTGAGAGATTAGATCTGAACCCGTCTGTGCTACTGCAGCACAAGACCGAGTGATCATAGGGAGAGACTTCAATGCACACATGTCCATGCTGAATCCCCACAAAAGGCCGAACGCGGCAGGCATTCACATAGCAGAAGTGCTTGAGACGTTCCCTGAGATCGCTCTTCTCATCACCAAAGAACCAACGCATGTGAAGGGAGGGGTCCTAGACCTCACCTTTGCCACTGCAATAATGATGGAGAGAATTCGGTGGTGTGTCGATGATACGGTTACTAGTGATCACTACGGCATAGTCACCACACTAATGGATGCAGGTCCAGCCCAAAGACCACATCACATTCGTAAATGGAAAATAGACAAGGCCAACGGGCTTGCCTTCCAGGAAGGCTTGGCTCGATGTCTGAAAGACAATGAACCCAACAACAATAATGAAAATGTGGATGTGCTAGAGGCAAGGCTAATCCAGGCCATAAACCAGGCAGCCTCCCAAACCATCCCCAAGACTCGCCGGTAGTCCAGAACTCACAAAGACGTCTGGTACTATAACGACGAGATCAAAGAGGTCAACCACAGGGTTAATATGTGCAGAAAAAACTTCCGACAGCAAAGATCTCCCGACAATCTGGCCCTGTTGAGGGAAGCTGTTGTGGATGCCAAGGAAACTGCCAACAGAGTAAGGGAAGAAAAATGGCTGGAATGGTGCCAAACTTTTGGGCACCAGACCAGCCTTACAGAGTTGTGGAAACGGGTCAGGCAAGCGACAAGCTGCCAAGCCCCGAAATGCACTCATCATGACCCACAATCAGAGGCTAACAGATTGGTGCTTGAGTTTTCAGCCAGAACCAGCACCTACAATCTGCCTCCAATGATGAGAGAAAAACAACCAAACTTAAAATCCAGAAAGACTTGCTCTCATAAGAGACAAGGCACTCGAAGCTGATGAAACGGATGCCTTGTTCTCTCTTAGGGAACTAAGAAAATCATACAAATCCAGTTCTGGGTCAGCACCGGGATCTGATGGGATCTCCCACCCCATCATTTCGCATTTAGGCCTTGCAGGAGAACTTGCATTCTTGCAGGTTATCAACAAATCCTGGCAAACAGCCACAGTGCCCTAGAGCTGGAAACAAGCCACAATAGTTCCCATTCCAAAACCAAAGGAGCCTGGCAAGTACCGTCCCATCTCTCTTCTCAGCTGCCTGGGTAAAACAGCTGAGAAGATGGTACTTAACAGGCTCCGATAGAAAACGGGTCCCCTCATGAACACCTGCACAGGTTCACAAGGGGTAAGAGCACTGTTCATAGCATTTCCACACTCATAAGCACAATCTGCACCTTGCCCACTGTGGTTGTCTTCCTCGACCTGGAGAAGGCTTTTGAACTGGCAAGTCCGCTTGCCATTCAAGAGACCCTAATCCACAAAGGAGTCAAAGGCAGACTCTTGGCCTGGATAGCTATTTTAAAAATAGGTCAACAAATGTCAGATTTCAAGGCCACCTCTCACAGCACATGCCACTTGGCAGGGGTATGCCCCCATCCTCCATGATCGTTAAACCCAGCCGAAGGGGACTAAGCCAAGGTACAAAGCTGCAACGTGTGTGGTCCTCTGGGAAGCACATAGAGAAAACATCAAAAATCGCTTGCTGCCAAGTGGTACTCAGATGCTTCAGGCTATGAGCCACTGGCCTTTCCAAATACAAGAAGAGGTACCGAAGTCATACTATTCAGACTAAGTCTAGGTTACCAATGCACTTGGCAAATTATTGACAATGAGACTGCCAGGTTATGCAAACACTGTGGCGAGCCTAACGCCACCCTGTTACATTACTTGCAGAATTGTGTACACGTACAATTTCTGAGGCAGGGACCACCCACCACAGCCGCCGGGCTGTTAAAAGGGTCTGCAACATGCTTACCCCGTGGCAGCTGGATCGCTTGCTTGCAATCCAGCCACCGCGATAAGCATGCAGTTCAAAGAAAACAAAGAAAAGAAAAGAGTTAACTAGAAATAGTTAACATAGGCCGGGCCATTTCAGAGAAAAGGCCCAGGCGAAGCATGACCGCAAATCTAACTGAACTGAACTGAACTGATTGCCTCCTAAGCCTCCAGGCTAGTACAATGGTAACATGTCGAGTTCTCATCCGAGGGGCCGGCGGTTCGCGCCCCGCCTAGGCGCGAGAAGTTGCAATTGTCGCTTGGAGGTTACTGCTGTGGCTGGCCATGGTACCACGGTGGGTTAGGAATAAGCTCTGTCGCGTCAGCACTCGCTGACACACGTTGATCGAGTCGACATCTGTCGGCACAGGCCGGGCTCCCCCATAGCCTGGGCGAGGCTCAGCTTCGCATATCTGACTTATTCTTATCCTTATTCTTGCCATCCTCAGACCCAAAGATGGAATCGAGGACGATTCCGAAACTTTTGTCTCACTTTATATATATATATATATATATATATATATTTATATATATATATATATATATATATATATATATATTCATAAATATATATATATATATATATATATATATATTGGAAATCACAGTCCATCATTAAATTTTTATGTTTAACGATTGCCTATATACACAAACAGATGGTGTAGCTATGGGCTCTCCACTTGGACCCTCCTATGCTAATGCATTTCTGCCATGAAAAAAGCTGGATAGAACACTGCCCGCCTGAATTCAAACCTCTACGTTATCGTCAGTACATCGACGACACTTTTCTGCTCTTTAAACACCTTTCACACATTAATCTTTTTCTAGATTACCTAGATGCCAAACACCCCAGCATCAAATTTACCTGTGAATTGCAAATGGACAACCAATTGCCATTTTTAGATACTATGATCACTAATAACAATGGTATCTTCCAAACTAGCATTTACCGTAAATCCACTTTCACTGGCCACGGCCTACATTTTCTCAGTTACATCCCGTATATTTACAAAATCAATAGTGTGAAAACTCTTATAACTAGAGCCTACAATCTATGTAGCACCTGGAATGCCTTCCATAAGGAACTGTTATTTCCGAAAAACTTTTTTATTACTAATGGGTACCCATTACAGTTGTGTGATAAAATTACTGAAACGTTTCTGTGTAAGAAATTCACCAATCAACAAATTGTCTCCACGGTTAAAAGAGACCATAGATATGTTAAACTACCCTACATGGGTGATCTAAGCTTTGAAATCAGGAAACGGTTAAAAACGCTCTTGTAAAATAATTACCCACAGATTAAATTTACCTTTATCTTTAGTAACAACAACACAATAACTAAGTTCTAAAAACATCCCTTAAATCACAGCTCTGACTTATGTTCTAATGTGGTATACTTATTTACCTGTCCTAGCTGTCAAGCTAGGTACGTGGGATCCACCTCACGATGGCTATGTCACCGCATCTCCGAACATAAAGGCAAGTCTTTCAGGACTGGCCTCCCGCTGAGCAAACCATCCTTCTCGGCAATAAGAGAGCATTCCCAGTTACACTCACACCCTTTTTCTGCCACAGATTTTAGTATTTTGTCATCTCACTCCTCCCGCCTAGACCTCATCACCTCAGAATCCCTCCTGATACAAAAGATGCAACCAGAGCTAAACAACGTAACCACAGCGACCCCCTTGTTTACCCACTAGACTGCTCATCTCCATGAACACCTTTTATTTTATTAGTTTAACATTGATTTTACGCCTCTAAATATGTTTCATATATATTTCTATTGTGTTCATGTATTTTAGTATATATTTTCTGTTAATATTGTTTATTCTGTTCACTTATTACGTTTTTGTAAAACCAGAACGCTTTCATATTTTTACATAGTCTAATGACCCTTCTATCTGGTTAATTACAGCGTTGATAATGAAGGCATGTGATCCTCCGAAACGTGTGCTAGATCAAAAAGATGAGATTCTTCACGGCCGTATTTATCTACCTCTTCATACTACATATATATATATATATATATATATATATATATATATATATATATATATATATATATATATATATATAATATATATATATATTTATATACATATATAAATATATATTAATATATATTATATATATATATATATATATATATATATATATATATTTTATATATATAAAAACATATATATATATAAAATATAAATATAATATATATATATATATATATATTATATATATATATATATATATATATATATATATATATAGTATATATAAATATAAATATAAATATATATATATATATATATATATATATATATATATATATATATATAATATTTTATATAATGACGACACGAGTGACACCCAGCTAGAGGACCTCCCCGGGTAGCCCAGCAATTCGCTCCCAGTAGACCGACCCATCACTCTCATCACCCGTCCTACTCCCCACCAGGACTACATACGGCCAAGTTCATTTTTCTCCCTGACGACACCCACCGCCAGCCACTATCCTGCCCTTACAAGGGTCTTTCAGGGTCCTTCAGAGCTCCCACGTAGCTTTCAAGCTACAAGTCTAAGGATGAACTGACTGGGTTACCAGAGAACGCCTTAAGCCAGCATACACAGATGCCATGGACCATGATGACGGCACTTACACGTCCTTTCTTCCTCGATAGGAGGGAGGCATTGTGGCGGACACCACAATCACCTCAGCACTTTGCCCTTTTTGTTTATATACCGTCAGACTTCTCTGTACTCCTGAGTTTGATTCTCAGGGGTCTCAATTACCTCGCCCTAGGCCTTGCAACTTATATCTATCTATCTATCTGTCAAATTTTATCTATCTATCTATCTATCTATCTATATATATATATATATATATATATGGAGAGAGAGAGAGAGATATTTATATATATATATATATATATATATATATATATTTTTTTTATGTGTGTGTGTGTGTGTGTGTGTGTGTGTGTGTGTGTGTGTGTGTGTGTGTGTGTGTGTGTGTGTATGTATGCATATACATACATACAATTCGAGAGCACCTTTATGTTAGCACCAAACCCGATATTGGCAGGACAATAGAAAGTGACAAATACAGCCAGAATCTCAACCCTGACGTCGTATCGACTGACAGAGAAAATGTTGAGAGCAAATAACGGAGGTTATCCGTCTCGTTGTTATGGATTTTGTGAATTGATTTAGACTAATATCTTTGGAATTATGTGGATTGTGATTGTATTGCAGACATGACAAAAACTGTCAGATTTGTTTTATCATTCACGTAAATTGAAAAATATTTTTTTGAAAAAGTATTTGTACTTAAGTAATGCATGATTATAACCGTAAAATGTGTGTAATATCAATATCAATATCAATATCAATATATATATATATATATATATATATATATATTTTTTTTGTATATATATATAATATTATATATATATATATATATATATATATATATATATATATATATATATATATATATATATATATGCAGCATCTTTTTTAACCAACATGTCTATTATATATTGTATCATGAACTTTACTCAAGATATTTTATATTGTATGATTATATTATTCTGTATACTGTTTATTATCATTCTGTGTTGATTTCCTCTATATTTTAACAATTTTATATCCACATGTGATTTACTTATTATTATTTTATCTAATGTTTTGCTTCTATTGGCTCTGTGCTGTTAATTCTTTTGCGCTGCGAATGTCATTCGATATTTTTTTTCTGTTTACATATTTCGGAGACAACGCTTGATTAAACCGTGACAAAGGATGGCCTTGTGTTTGCCCTGATTCCTTTTGAAGCCATTGACACTAACTGATATTGATCTTTCCGTTATTGTGCTGATACAAGAATTGAACGTATTTGTTCCTGCAGGTCAAGATCTGATTTTATTGATTCGTAGCCGAAGAGATGGGAGGTCTCATTGTTTGAGGAAAATATTGTGGTTTCTCTTTTATTTTTTTATTTTCATTTTAAGGTTATTCCAAAATTTTATTTCCCATGATGTATTGAATGTGTAAATTTGTTTCTAGTTAGTTAATGGATGTAAATTGTTTTAGTGCAAGAAAATGTTTTGATTTTTTCAAGTATTTGTATGTTATTTATATTAGAATCGGGGATTTTAAGTTTCCCTCTTTACTTGGTGTCTGAATATTTTTAATTACTTAACTGTATATGACTGATTCATTATGGATTATTTTTGCTTCATAATTATTTTGCTCTTATTTATATTTGCTTGCAGGTTGCATCATAAATAAATTACTGTGCATGCAATACGCAAGCCTCCATTGCTCCATCTCCTAGAATACTAATCACTACATAAGCAAACATATACATTTACTGTTATAGTTTATTTGTATTAATGTTTTATGTCACAGGCGGATAAACATACGAAACAAATGTAACCGGGGTAATGAATACATTATTACACCGAAGTTGCAAAGCATCAGACCAAAAGCGTATAGGGATTTTTTTTTTTTTTTTTTTTTTTAATGATATTGTAATTTCATGAAATTCGATAGAAATATAATATTGATAAAAGCATGATACCCAAACATAATTTTCTACGTTGCACATTATAAAAGTAACAAGATCTTAGTTTCAGCAATTCTTCCCCAACTGTAAAATCAATAATTACGAATTGTGGTGAAGAATTGTTATGTCTAAAACACATAAACACATAAAGCACAAACACAGAGGGAGGGAAGAGAGAGAGAGAGATAGACAGGAAAAGAGATAGGCAGATAGACAGACCGGCAAATAAAATGAAACAAAAAAGGTAGATAGACAAACAGAAATTTTTTTTTGTCTAACACAAACACTGTCTGACAGAAAAACTCATGTTTTTCGACACACTGTTTGCTTTGCCAGTCAAAAGCAAGGCAGACAGACATCCTGAATGATAGATAAATAGCGAGGGAGGGAGAGCCAAAGACCAAGCACACACAAACACACAAACACCCATACGCACAAAGCCTCGCCATCCCCAGCACTGGCAGCAGCGTCTGTGGCTCACTCAACATGTACCGTGCATGTCTCACGTTACAGCGTCACGATCCACTAACATTTTTCGACTCGGGAACAATTACTCGGAGGCCGCCAGTGTCGTCATCGCAGGCAGGCAGAGCAGCCACCCCTTTAAGGTCGTCGCCACAATGAAACATCTGTGCAATATCGCCCGTCGATGCGACCATTTGTACCGCGGGGAAAGAGAGAAATGTTTTTGTGAATGTTGGATTCCCCCTCTTCTAGTTTCTTCGAGTCGTATCAAGCCAACGCGTTTCTGCAAATGATGATCATCGAGTTGTTGTTTTCTTTCGTCTTTCTTTCTTTAGTATATTTGTTTTTTCTTTCTCTCAATTCTTCTATTTCTTTGGTCAGATCAAGATCTGACCAATATCCACATTTTTTCGTTCTATCAATATATGTGGATTTGAAGACGTTTGAGCCTTACATTTAAACGGAACATCACGTAGCTCATCATAGCATTATGATAAAACCCTATTAATGAGTAAATCTTAGTATAACTTAAGGTATCTTAATTTTCCTTCGGTAACAGAAAAAAAATAAAACCAAACTGATCGGTTTTCAGAGTGTAAACAAATAGCCTCATCTGCATCTTGTATTAATGTGTAAATAGATCGATAGCCTCGTTAGCCTCTGCCAAACCTTCAGAAAAAAAAAAGTAAAATGAAAATGATGGAATATCGTTACGAAATCGTTTTACCATCACTGAACTGCTTGTTTACGCTCCGCCCACATTCAAACAATGCGGATACGGCCAGCGATACGAATGCCTAGTTAAACACTGCTCGTGTTTCTTTTACAATATATCGGTTTTCAGGAAAATATACGTAAGAATTTAAATAAAACTCGTGATCTCTCGGGATTTCGTATGCACAGGCAACTGATCGTTATCAATGCATGCGTGTGTGCTTGAGTCTGTGCGTCTGTGTGTGTGTGTGTGTGTGTGTGTGTGTGTGTGTGTGTGTGTGTGTGTGTGTGTGTGTGTGTGTGTGTGTGTGTGTGTGTGTTTGTGTGCCTGTGTGTATATATACAGTAGATGCATGTGTGCTTGCACAAGACCTATGTCTGTCTATTTGAACGTGCGTTATCGTACTACTTTACCAATCTACAGATGTATTTAATATCATTCATTAATATTTTGATGTGATTCAATTTCCAAAGCAAAGACTTTGAATGATAACACCAACATATTCCTTGCATTCATCTCAAAGTTATTACAGAGGTCAATTGATTTTTGTCCCTAATGATGCTGAATATAAAATTGCTACTTCTAATAAAAGATAATGATAATGAGCAATGTATATAACAATAATTATAACAACGATAATTTCTATAATTTCATTACTCTAGAATTGCCAATCTAAATGTCATCATTATCGTCACAACATGTTAACACAACCACAACAAAAACACCGAAATTTCAAACAAAACGGGCATTTCCTTTCCACTTGCGCTCCCAAACCCCCTAGCATTTCCCCCCTACCCTCCCTCTCCCTGCCAGCGCGTGTTTCCTCATGATTCTCATGCAATGAATGTTCGCCGTGTCTCTCAGGGGATGCATGTTCTCGTGTGTGTCATGCATTGTGTCCTCCTCGTGTTGCTCTTGTGATACATTATCCTTGCATCTCTCTTTTGGCGTTTATGTCTTGCTCTATTTTCATTGAGTGTTCTTCTTTTAACTATCGTTCGTTCTGTTTTTTGTTTTTCTTCTTTTCAGGTTTACAGGTTGTTCTGCCTCTGCCTTTTCTTTATGTCTTTTTCCTCTTTTACTTTTCTCTTACCCTATTTCTTTCCTTTCTCCTTTTTTTCTCTCTCTCACTTTCCCTTGACTTCTTATTCTCATTTTTCTTCGTAATAACACGGAGAAGGATCACTCTTCTTGCAAATTTATTTCGCGCTGAAACGTTCCCTTTAAAACTCTTCGTTTCTTCGCAAATATTCTTTCCGTATATATTTTACTCTGGCTTTTTGTTTGACATTTCCAGTCCCTTGTTATCATAATGATAATGATTGCTAATATTAACCTTGCTTGATATTAATACAATTGTCATTGTTAGGACTAGTATTAGTATCAGTATTAGTATCGTCATTGTTACTTTTAATACCTTTATTGTTATTTTATATTATTATTGTTGTTGTTGTTGTTAATATTGTTACCATTATTTTCATGATTGATATATTTGCCATAGTCATTATTATCATTATTTTTATCATAAGTACTAGTACTATTAGTACTATTATTACCATCACTATTGCTATTGTTATTATTAACATTATCAGTAATTTGTTATTATGATCATTATTACTTTATAATTTTATCTTTGTTATCATCATCAGCATTATTATTATCATTAATATTACTATCATTATCATTATTACTGTTATCATTATCATTTTTATTATTGCCCCTATCATTCTTACTATCATTATTATTATCATCATTATTACTGTCACTATTTTTATTATCATTATTATTTTTTTTCTAGTCATTATTGCTACAATTATTATCATTATTATTGTTATTATTGTTGTTATTATTAATGTTTTCATTATTATTATTGCCATTATCATTATTATTTTTCCATTATTATTTATTATTACCCTCATCATCATCATCACTATTATCATTATTATCTTTTTTATTATCGTTATTGTTTATCATTGCCATTATTTGATTATTGGTATTATTATCATACTCTTCATCATCATCATTAATTATTCTTTATTATCATTATCCATGACATAATTATTATTCTTATTAGTATTAGTATCATATTTGCCATTGCGATTTATCATCATTATTATTATCATTGTTATTATTGTTGCTGTTTTTATTTTCATCATTACTGTTGTTTTATTCTTATTATTATCACTGCAATTATCATTACCATCATTATCACGAACATTACTATCTATCATAATGATCATTATTGTCATAATCATTATCGTTATTATCATTATTATCATGATTTTTATCATCAATATGATCATTATTAATATCATCATTATTAACACAATTATCAAACAATGACAAAAAGTTATAGCTAGCATGTCACTTCCTACAATGACAATGTAATACCTTTTTAATACCTGCTTAGTCATCCTCTTGTTTCGTTTTTTCTTCTATTTTGTTAATGTTCCAGTTTCGTTGAGTTAGCCAATGAAAGTTAGATTATTATCAGAGTTGGCACGCCGCCATGAAACAAAGGAGGATCGAAAGAAAAAGCCTGAGAATAAATAATGAATGTGTTCTAGTAGATTTTGAATAGATTTTGCCATACAATAAACAATAAGAAAGACATGTGTAAAATAAAAGAAAAAATGATGTAAAATCAAGAAAATAAAAACACTATTGGCATCATCTCACAGCAGATCCCTCTGTCCCCGACCCCCAACCACCTGCACCCCCCTCCCCCTACCACGCCTTTAACCACACTGCAGAAAATAACACTCCTAATGAGTC
>NC_091567.1:13774342-13806842 GCF_042767895.1 Penaeus vannamei
CCCACACCCTCCTTAAAAACGTTTACCACACCCTCCCTAAAAACGTTTACCACACCCTCCCTAAAAACGTTTACCACACCCTCCCTAAAAATGTTTCCCACACCCCTAAAAACGTTTCCCACACCCTCCCTAAAAACGTTTCCCACACCCTCCCTAAAAACGTTTCCCACACCCTCCCTGAAAAAGTTTCCCACACCCTCCCTGAAAACGTTTCCCACACCCTCCCTAAAAACGTTTCGCACACCCTCCCTAAAAACGTTTACCACACCCTCCCAAAAAACGTTTACCACACCCTCCCTAAAAACGTTTACCACACCCTCCTTAAAAACGTTTACCACACCCTCCCTAAAAACGTTTACCACACCCTCCCTAAAAACGTTTACCACACCCTCCCTAAAAATGTTTCCCACACCCCTAAAAACGTTTCCCACACCTTCCTTAAAAACGTTTCCCACACCCTCCCTAAAAAACGTCTCCCACACCCTCCTAAATACGTTTACCAACACCCTCCCTAAAAACGTTTACCACACCCTCCCTAGAAAACGTTTCCCACACCCTCCCTAAAAAACGTTTCCCACACCCTCCCTAAAAACGTTTCCCACACCATCCCTAAAAACGTTTCCCACATCTTCCCTAAAAACGTTTCCCACACCCTCCCCTAAAAACGTTTCCCACACCCTCCCTGAAAATCGTTTCCCACACCCCTCCCTAAAAACGTTTACCACACCCTCCCTAAAAACGTTTCCCAAACCCTCCCTAAAAACGTTTCCCACACCCTCCCTAAAAACGTTTCCAACACCCTCCCTAAAAACATTTCCCACACCCTCCCTAAAAACGTTTACCACACTCTCCCTGAAAACGTTTCCCACACCCTCCCTGAAAACGTTTACCACACCCTCCCTAAAAAACGTTTACCACACCCTCCCTAAAAACGTTTCCCACACCCTCCCTAAAAACGTTTACCACACCCTCCCTAAAAACGTTTCCCACACCCTCCCTAAAAACGTTTCCCACACCCTCCCTAAAAACGTTTCCCACACCCTCCCTAAAAACGTTTCCACACATCTCCCTAAAAACGTTTCCTACACCCTCCCTAAAACGTTTCCTACACCCTCCTGAAAACGTTCCACACCCTAAAAACATTTCCCACACCTTCCCTAAAAACATTTCCCACACCTTCCCTAAAAACATTTCCCACACCCTCCCTAAAAACGTTTCCCACACCCTCCCTAAAAAGACGTTTCCCACACCCTCCCTAAAAACGTTTCCCACACCTCAAAAACATTTCCACACCTTCCCTAAAAACATTTCACCTCCCTGAAAACGTTTCCCACACCCTCCCTAAAAATGTTTCCTACACCCTCCTTAAGAACATGTCCCACACCTCTCCCTAAAAACGTTTCCCCACACCCTCCCTTAGAAAATCGTTTCCCACACACCCCATAAATAATCGTTTCCCCACACCCCCCATAAATAACGTTTTTTCCCCACACCCTCCCTAAAAAACGTTTCCCACAATCCCTCCCTAAAAAAAACGTTTCCCACACCCTCCTTAAAAACGTTTCCCATACCCTCCATAAAAAACGTTTCCCACACCCTCCCTAAAAACGTTTCCCACACCCTCCCTGAAAACGTTTCCCACACCCTCCTTAAAAACGTTTCCCATACCCTCCATAAAAAACGTTTCCCACCCTCCATAAAAACGTTTCCCACAACCTCCTTAAAAACATCTCCCACACCCTCCCTAAAAACGTTTCGCACACCCTACCTGGAAAAACGTTTCCCACACCCTCCCTAAAACACGTTTCCCACACCCTCCCTAAAAACTTTTCCCACACCCTCCGTAAAAACGTTTCCCACACCCTCCGTAAAAAAACGTTTCCCACACCCTCCCTAAAAAAGTTTCCCACACCCTACCTAAAAACGTTTCCACAATTCCTCCTAAAAAACGTTTCACACCCCTCCTTAAAACGTTTCCCATACTCCTCCATAAAAACGTTTCCCTACACCCTCCCTAAAAAAGTTTCCCACACTCCTACCTAAAAACGTTTCCCACACCCTCCCTAAAAACGTTTTCCCACACCCTCCTTAAAAACGTTTCCCATGACCCTCCATAAAAAACGTTTCCCACACCCTCCCTGAGTGGCATTTCACACCCTCCCTAAAACGTTTCCACAATCTCTCCTTAAAATGCTCTCCATACCCTCCATAAAAAACGTTTCCCACACCCTCCCTAAAAACGTTTCCCACACCCTCCCTGAAAACGTTTCCCACACCCTCCATAAAAAACGTTTCCCACCCTCCATAAAAACGTTTCCCACACCCTCCTTAAAAACATGTCCCACACCCTCCCTAAAAACGTTTCGCACACCCTACCTGAAAACGTTTCCCACACCCTCCATAAAAAACGTTTCCCACACCCTCCCTAAAAAACGTTTCCCACATCCTCCCTAAAAACGTTCCCCACACCCACCCTAAAACGTTTCCCACACCCTACCTAAAAACGTTTCGTACACCCTAAAAATGTTTCCCACACCCTCCCTAAAAACGTTTCCTACACCCCTCCCTAAAAAACGTTTCCCACACCCTCCTAAAAACGTTTCCCACACCCTTTTAAAAACGTTTCCCACACCCGCCCTAAAAACGTTTCCCGCACCCTCCATAAAAACGTTTCCCACACCCTCCATAAAAACGTTTCCCACACCCTCCATAAAAATGTTTCCCACACCCTAAAAAACGTTTCCCAACACCTCCCTAAAAACGTTTCCCACACCCTCCCTAAAAACGTTTCCCACACCCTCCCTAAAAACGTTCCCCACATCCTCCCGAAAAACGTTTCCCACACCCTCCCTAAAAACGTTTCGCACACCCTAAAAATGTTTTCCACACCCTCCCTAAAAATGTTTCCTACACCCTCCCTAAAAACGTTTCCTACATCCTCCCTAAAAACGTTTCCCACACCTCAAAAACGTTTCCCACACCCTTCCTAAAAACGTTTCCTACACCCGCCCTAAAAACCATTTCCCACACCCTCCTTAAAAAACGTTTCCACCACCCACCCTAAAAAACGTTTCCCACACCCTAAAAACGTCTTTCCACACCCTCCCTAAAAACGTTTCCCACACCCACCCTAAAAACGTGCTTCCGCTACACACCCTAAAAACGTTTCCCACACCCTCCCTAAAAACGTTTCCCACACCCTCCCTAAAAACGTTTCCCACACCCTCCATAAAAATGTTTCCCCACACCCACCCTAAAAACGTTTCCGCACACCTTCTAAAAACATTTCCCACACCCTCCCTAAAAACATTTCCCACACCCTCCTTAAAAACGTTCCCACACCCACCCTAAAAACGTTTCCCACGCCCTCCTCTTAAAACGTTTCCCACACACTCCCTAAAAAACGTTTCCCACACCCTAAAATGCTTCCTCATTGATCTCTCCTTAAAAACATTTCCCACACCCTCCCTAAAAACATTTCCCTACACCCTCCTTAAAAACGTTTCCCACACCCACCCTAAAAACGTTTCCCACACCCTAAAAACGTTTTCCACACCCTCCCTAAAAACGTTTCCCACACCCACCCTAAAAACGTTTCCCACACCCTAAAAACGTTTCCCACAATCCCTCCCTAAAAACGTTTCCCACACCCTCCTGCAAGCAAAACGTTTCCCACACCCTCCCTAAAAACGTTTCCCACACCCTCCCTAAACCCCAACGTTTCCCACACCTCCCTAAAATCGCTTTCCCACGCCCTCCCTTAAAACTGTTTCCCACACCCTAAAAACGCTTCCCACACCCTAAAAACATTCCCACGCCCTCCCTAAAAACATTTCCCACACCCTCCCAAAAAACGTTTCCCACACCCTCCCAAAAAACATTTCCCACACCCTCCCAAAAAACGTTTCCCACACCCTCCCAAAAAACATTTCCCACACCCTCTCTAAAAACATTTCCCACGCCCTCCCTAAAAACGTTTCTCACGCCCTCCCTGAAAACGTTCCAGGGCGTGGCTGACCTGTACAACGGCCAGCTGACGGGCTTGTCCACTCTCCACCGCGACGGCACCTGCACCCTTGACCGAGTGGCGGACTGGCTCTTCCTCTACGCGAACGTGGCGGTGGAGAACCTCGGGGTAAGGAGGAGGGGGAGAGGAAAGGAAAGGAGGAGGGGGGAAGGGGAGGTGGTGGAGAGGGAGAGAAAGGAGGAGGGAGGAGGTGGAGGTGGAGGAGAGGGAGAGAAAGGAGGAGGGGGGGAGTGGAGGTGTTGGAGAGGGAGAGAAAGGAGGAGGGAGGAAGTGGAGGTGGTGGAGAGGGAGAGAAAGGAGGAGGAGGATGTGGAGGTGGATGAGAGGGAGAGAAAGGAGGAGGGAGGAGAAAGGAGGAGGGAGGAAGGGGAGGTGGTGGTGAGGGAGAGAAAGGAGGAGGGAGGAAGTGGAGGTGGTGGAGAGGGAGAGAAAGGAGGAGGGAGGAAGTGGAGGTGGTGGAGAGGGAGAGAAAGGAGGAGGGAGGAAGTGGAGGTGGTGGAGAGGGAGAGAAAGGAGGAGGAGAAGAAGTGGAGGTGGTGGAGAGGGAGAGAAAGGAGGAGGGAGGAAGTGGAGGTGGGATGAGAGGGAGAGAAAGGACGAGGGAGGAAGTGGAGGTGGATGAGAGGGAGAGAAAGGAGAGGGGAGGAAGTGGAGGTGGTGGGAGAGAGAGAGAAAGGAGGAGGGAGGAGGAGTGGAGGAAGTGGAGGTGGTGGAGAGGGAAGGAAAGGAGGAGGGAGAAAGGGGAGGTGGTGGAGAGGGAGAGAAAGGAGGAGGGAGGAAGTGGAGGTGGTGGAGAGGGAGAGAAAGGAGGAGGGAGGAAGTGGAGGTGGTGGAGGGAGAGAAAGGAGGAGGGAGGAAGTGGAGGTGGATGAGAGGGAGAGAAAGGAGGAGGGAGGAAGTGGAGGTGGTGGAGAGGGAGAGAAAGGAGGAGTAAGTGGATGTGGATGAGAGGGAGAGAAAGGAGGAGGGAGTAATGGAGATGGAGGAGAGGAAAAGAAAGAAAGAAAGAAGTAAGGGGATGTAGATGAGAAGGATGGCAAGGAGAGAGCAAGTGGAAGTGGATGACCATGGATGAAATAAGGAGGAAGTATTCGGTAAATGAAGTTGAGTAAGGAAAGAAGTGGAAGGAAAATGAAAGATTTACTTTAATCATTTCCATTTACCCTTATCATTCTTGTCTTGTCTTATCTATTTGGCTGCTATGTGTTTCATATGCCTTATTGCTATTGTTGTTCTCAATACCATAATATCTATTTTTAAAACTTGTGACATTATTATCTTCATTACTTATATTATCTTTTCTCTCTCTCTCTCCTTTTCTCTCTCTCTCTCTCTCCTTTCTCTCTCTCTCTCTCCTTTTCTCTCTCCTCTCTCTCCTTTTTCTTTCTCTCTCTCCTCTCCCTCTCACTCTCCTTCTCATCCTCCTTCTTTTCTCTCTCTCTAACCCTTTCCTTGACCAACCCATCAACCGACCTCTTCCACCATCCACCTCCTCCCCCCCTCCCCCCTCCCCCCTCCCCGCCCCCCACCAGGTGCACTACACCGGCCGCGTGGTCTCGAGTGGCAAGACGGTGGTCGTGGAAGTGGACGCGACCGTCAGCAGCGTGGCCCTGTACTTCGTGGCTCGCGCAGACGTGTACAGCCTCCAAGCGGACATGGATCAGTTCATCATCTCAGAGTTCGGGTGAGTGGGAGGCCTTGTTTGTGGGGTATTTTGCTTTTCTTGTTGTTGTTTGTACGTTTTTTTGTGGGAGGCCTCGTTTGGTCATGAGTCGGGAATTTTGCTTTTCTTGTTGTTTGTACGTTTATTTTTACACCGTTTTGTGGTGCGTTAGTGTCTTTATCTTTATTATTGATATGTCGTTATTGATAATCTTATTATGTAGTTAGTAGGGATTATTTATATGATTATTTCATTTTATCAATTCATTAGTATCTGATTATCATAAATGTTATTATCATTATTATTATTTCTGCCAATATCATTACTGTTATTAGTATTATCAGTATTAACTTCATTATCAGCATTACCTCCGCCAAGTAGGTTTTGTTTTTGGTAGCATTGGTTAGTTTGTTGGTTGACTGGTTAGCAGAATAACAAAAATAAATAGATTTTTATGAAACTTTTACCAGAAGTGTGTCTTAGCTCAACTCGGATGCCACTAGATTTTGATGGTGAACCGGATCATAACCCGGACCCAGGCGAACTCAAAAAGTTATGAACGGATTTTTTTTTTTTTTTTTTTTTTTTTTTTTTTTTTTTTTTTTTTTTTTACCAGTGTGCCTTAATCCAACGTAGATGCCATTAAATCTTGATGATCTGGATCGTGAATGTAATTCTTCGAGTGTGAATAGTTTTATTGCACCAGTGACCCTGTTGCCTTGGCGGAGGTATGCGCTTTCTGATTATCGTTGTTGTTTTACGAACAGAAAATGGAGTTTCATATATTATAAATTTATTGATTTTTTTTGTTATTCTTTATCCGTTATAATTCTATCATTACCTATTTATCAAAAATAATTTATGGAATCTTACTCGTATGTGTCTGTCAGTGATTTAGCATAAGTGTATCGTGTATGCATGTGTACATTTTTTCTTTATTTCTTTCTTTTTTCTATTCGTGTTTCTGTTTTTGTTTTTGTGGTGAAAAGAGGTGTATCGTGGGTGTGATGTGCCTTAGAATTCGTTGTTACAAGAATTAACAATTTACCTGTGCCTTATTTTCCTTCTTCTGAATAGTACCTATCCCTCCCTGTAATTATGATATTTGTAATAATATGCTTGGAAAATATTCGGATCAATATAGCGTGGAATTTGCAAAATAGCCGTCAACATACTTTCCTTTAACTCATTTTGTACTGAATTGGATATAAATCATGTTGATAGTGCATGGAGTATCTTCATAAGGAAAAAATATAAATTTATGAAGATGTTTTCAATAAGCTTTATATTAAGAAGTCACTCGGTAATTATCATAACTCATAGCTTCGGAAAAGTGAATTAATCATAGAACACGAAGAAAAAAAATCCACGCACTTTACTCAAAGAAAGAAAGGTAAAAAAAAAGATAATACAACTTGATACTATTAAAACGCTTAACAAGAAAACCATGAAAGCTCAGCATAAAACTACAAGACAACAGGCAAAAAAGAAAATAAATCAAATAAATAAAATGATAATAATTTCCCCCTTCTCCTCCTCCACAGGAAAATCGACGTCCGAATCGATGGCCTCGGCCCACTCGACTACCTCGTGTCTCCGCTCGCCGAAGCCGTCGCCAACCTCGTTCGCGACGACGTATCCGAACTCCTGGAGACGAAGGTCAAGCAGGCGATCCAAGACGCTCTGAACGAAACGCCTTGGTCGATGTTCGAATGAGTGATTAAAGGAGAATCAGTAATCGAACGGAAATTTTGACGTTTTTCTCCCTCTCCACAACCCTTTATCTTCCTTGGTTCGGGATACTTATTGCTTTGTATTTTTATTTTAGTTTTTTTTTTTATGTTGCCTTTTCTCTCTCTTCTTGCCTGAGTGTTTCTGGACAGAATGCGAAAGAAGAAAAATAGGGAGAGATACGGGAAGGGAGAAGGTTAATGATAAGGAGAAGAAAGTGAAGGAGGATGAAGAGAAAAGAGAAAGGGAGAGAGAAAGAGGGAGTAAAAGAGTAACAGGGAGAGAGGGAGTCAAATCAAATCAAATGTTCATTCCCACCAATAAATTTTTTTCTTAACACAATATACAATACGAAATACAAAACATACATCCCACTTAATTCATTATTACAGTTACCGTAAAATAAGATTTTTTTTTTTTTACAAATCAAAGAAACGGGAATATTGGGATAAATAATATATGATATAGAACATAGTTAATGGTTAATGGTTAATGGTTAAGATAAATGTGCTAGACATCTAAGGTCATATAGCACTATAGGAAGGTATAGTAAAGGGGGATGTCAGGTGATAGGTGCTATGTGTCAACTATCCAGAATAGTGTTGAAAGGTTGAAGATGAGGGAAAAGATTATGGTGGATTAGGTAAGGGAGTTAGATCAAGTGAAGGATATTTATGTGTCTGAGGAAGGAGAATAGGTTGTCGAGGCAGAAGCTGTGAGATTCTGTAAGGATGTCTGATATGTTGGGAGGTCGGTGAAGGGAGGATAGGTGTGGAAAAGCAGAGGTACGTGCTGTATTAAAACGTGGACAGGACAAGAGAATGTGTGGGACTGAAAGAGGGACGTTACATAGAGGACATAGGGGCGGGTCTGAGCGTGACATCAGATAGGCATGTGTTAGGCGAGTGTGGCCAATACGTAATCGTGCGAGAGCCGTCTCCCAACATCTGTTTTTGTGAAATGGAGCTGACCAAGAGGAGATTGATGGTTTTACGGCATGTAATTTATTGTTATGGAGTCTTGACCAAAAAGATTGCCATCGGGTATACAAGGTCTTAAAGTGGGGGTAGTAATCTGTAGCTGGAATATGTGAGAAGCGTTGCTGAGGTGATGTGGACATTGCGGCATATCGTGCAAGAGTATCTGCCTGTTCATTGCCAGGGATTCCAACATGGCTGGGTACCCAGCAAAATCTGACAGATTTGTGACGTGTGGATAGATAGAACAACCAATTCTGGATCTTACAGACAAGGGGATTGGTCGAGTGCATAGACTTTATGAGGGTTAAAGAGTTACGGGAGTCAGTAAAAATAGTAAAAGAGGAAGAGGTTGATGAATATATGCGTCTTAAGGCAAAAAGGAGTGCATATAGTTCTGTAGTAAGGACACTAGATTCAGGAGGGAGGGTGTATTTGAAAGTGCAATTTGGGAATGTTACTGCGAATCCAGCTCCTGAGATGGATTTGGAACCGTCAGTGTAAACATGAATGCTGGAGGAATGAATGGAGACATGGTCAAGGAAATGAGTGAGAAGGATAGAGGGGGGAATATCTGATTTTGGTGGGTCAGGGAAAACTGAGGAGCAAATACAGGGGTTAGGTATAAGCCATGGAGGAATGGAATGGACAGACAGTGGGAGAGGTCGGAGATGAGGGAAGGGGGAATGGGAGAGGAGGGTATCCATGCGTACGGGGAGAGGAGTTGGTAAACGTGGAGAAGATATAAAGGTATGAAGTAAGGATTGTGGAATAGTTAGTTTGGTAAGGGGAAATTGGTGAAATCGAGCATAGCATCGGAGAGAGAGAAGGGTTCGACGTCGAGAGAGGGACGGCATGCCTGATTCAGTATATAGGCTCTCAACTGGAGAGGAGCGGAAAGCGCCTAGGGCTAAGCGGAGACCGCTGTGGTGGATTGTATCAAGGTGAGCAAGAAGAGAGGTTGAGGCAGAGGAGTAGATATGGCATCCATAATCTAGAGTGGAGAGAATCAAGGTAACATGAAGATGGAGGAGAGTTTTTGCGATCTGAGCCCCAGGAGATATGTGAAAGAGTTTGTTGAGCTTTTTCTTTGATGTACAAGATATGGTCTCGCCAGGACAATTTGGAATCAAATATAACGCCTAGGAATTTGCCAGAACTGTATTGGAGTGGAGCATTATATAAGAAGAGTGGGGGTTTGAGGACCGTACGTGAGCGAGAGAAAAGGATGGGGAAAAATTTAGAGGTAGAGAAGCGAAAGCCATGGTTGGTGGCCCAAGAAGTTACTGATGTTATTGCAGACTGAAGGAATTGACAGAGATCTGGTATGGATGTGCCAGATGCATAGATGGTTAAGTCATCAACATATAGTGATGCTCGGGCTCCTGGTGGTAGGACTGAGACTATTTCATTTACAGCAAGAAGGAATAAAGTGGTACTAAGCACACTTCCTTGTGGGACGCCTTCGAATTGAGGAAAGGATGATGAAGTGGAAGAGGTAATCTTGACCTGGAAAGTACGTTTAGAAAGGAAGGATTTAATGAAAACGCCCGTTTCCACGTAAACCTAGGGAGGACAATTGTTGGAGGATATGGTATCGCCATGTGGTGTCATATGCTTTTTCTAGATCAAATAATATGGCTAATACGGATTCATGGCGTGCAAATGCCGATGTAATGTATGTCTCGAAATGGGCAAGTGGGTCTGCTGTACTTTGGGCACGTCGGAAACCAAACTGGGAAGGGGAAAGGAGATTATGAGATTCAAGGTACCACATTAAACGGAAGTTAACCATTCGTTCTAGTAGTTTGCACAAGCAGCTAGTTAGAGCTATGGGGCGGTAATCTTGGGGTAGGGTACCTGATTTATTGGGTTTTAAGAAAGGTAGGATGAGAGCATCTCGCCAATGAGAAGGAAAATTTCCTGACGTCCATATGTGGTTGAAAATAGTTCAAAGGAAGGATAGAGAGGAAGATGGGAGGTGTCAGAGCATACGATAGTGAATACCATCAGGGCCTTCATGAGTGTTGCGGCACGACTGTAATGCAGCGTTGAGTTCAGAAGAAAAAGGAGCATTATAGGACTCATCAGAGGATAGGGTGAAGGTAATAGGGGTGTGTTCCTTAATGGCTTTAATGGAAGAAAAGTGAGGGGAAAGGTGAGAGCCACTACTGACCTGGCTGAAATAGTTACCCAGTTCATTAGCTACTTCGATAGGCTCAGAGATGAGAATATCTTGAATATGGAGGACGGGTGCAGGATGGGGGGATGTTTGCCTGATAATTTATGGATCCGTCGCCAAACAGCTGAAATAGATGTAGATGTAATTGAGGAAACATAATTTTGCCAGCTATTTAATTGTACGGCGAAGATGGGCAGATACTCTTTTAAAGGAAATAAGGGCTGATAGCTGGTGAGGGGTGCCTCGTTTGTAGTGATAGCTGTTCCAGGCTGCTCGTTTTATACGAAGCGCTTTGGTGCAATCAGAATTCCACCATGGAACACATTTAGAGGTATAAGGTCTTGAAGTTCGAGGAATGGCTGTATAGGCAGCTCTTAGGATCGTGGTTGTAAAACAATGTAGCATATCTGAAATGGACGGTAATGGTGGAGGGATAGGTATAGTAGAGAGTGAAGTGAAAGTATGCCAGTCAGCTCTATCCAAGCACCAGCGTGGAGGATTAGGAAGTGGTACATATGAAGTAGGAGAAAGGAGTATTGGGAAGTGGTCACTATAGGGGAAGTGGTCTAAAACT
This sequence comes from Penaeus vannamei, assembly GCF_042767895.1. Classification (NCBI taxonomy): domain Eukaryota; kingdom Metazoa; phylum Arthropoda; class Malacostraca; order Decapoda; family Penaeidae; genus Penaeus; species Penaeus vannamei. The sequence goes on from NC_091567.1 coordinate 13,785,497, forward strand.
GACCAATGGAAATCTAGATGTAAAGTAGGAGAGCATAGAGAAAGGTCAAGGCATGAAAAGGATTGTGTGCGCATGTCAAAGTGTGTGGGGCGATCTGAATTAAGAATAATTAGGTTATTTGTGAAGAGGAAGCGTTCTAGAGATCGGCCTCGGGAGTTGGTGGTAGAGTCACCCCACAGAGTGTGGCGGCAGTTGAAATCACCAACTATGAGGAAAGGTGGTTGGAGTTGGGAAATTAGAGTCTCAAAGGCAGTAAAGTCAATGGGATGGGATGGGGATAAGTAGACTGAAATCACTGTGATCCAGCGGCGAAGAAAGATGCAAATAGCTGTGCACGGGACAGAAGTTTGTATGTGATTTATGACATAAGGCGTTTTATGATGGATAAGTATAGACGAGACATAAAGGGAGTGTGGGGAAGAGATAAAATGGTAATTGGAAATTGGAATAGGAGGGTGTGTGAGGAAAGTCTCTTGGAGGCAGAAAATAGATGGATTATAAGAAGCAAGGATATGACGTAGGTCTGATCTATGAGAGCGGAAACCACGAATACTCCAATGTAGGAGAGCTATATCCTAGTTGATTTACGAATGATAACGCAAGTATGTGTTGGGGAATTTGAAGGGGAAGGAACTAGGGGGTGTAAAGGAGAGATATTAGGAGGAAGAGAATCTGGAGAAGTGCATTGTTGTGCCATGAGTGATTCTCCAGTGTATCCGGGAGGGAGTGCAAAGGATAGAGGGGATGGAGGGAGGGAGAATGTGCCTATAGTTGGGGTTGAAGGGGGTGGGTTGTGTTGGGAGGGAGTAGATGTGGGGGGAGTATTAGTGTTAGGAGGATGAATATCGGAAGGATGGATAGTTGGAGTTGAAGGGGATGTGCTGTCTTGGGAGGGATTAGAAGGAAGGGGTGTAGGGGTGCTGTGAGTAAGAGGGGGATGCATATCAGGAGGATGAGTATTGGGAGGATGGATATCGGAGGTGGACGGAATTGAGGGGGTTAGGTTGTGTTGAGAGGGAGTAGGAGGAAGAGGTGTACGAGGGGGATGGATATCAGGAGGATGGGTATTGGGAGGATGGATATCAGTGGTGGACGGGATTGAGGGGGTTAGATTGTGTTGAGAGGGAGTAGGAGGAAGGGGTGTAGGGGGAATATTAGTAGGAGGGGTATGAATATCGGCAACCACTTCAAGTGTGGAAGGAGCATGAGTTATGGGATCTTGTGTCTCAAGCATGTAGCTTTGAATGTCATCCATTGTTTCTGCATTGGAGTTTGTTGGAGAGTTTTGTGAGAAGGTAATTGTTTCTGCAATGGAATTGGTTGGAGAGTTTTGTGGGATAAAGGTTTTCTTATGAGGGGGGGAAGAGGAGACTGGTGTCTCAGGAACAAAGGTATAGGTAGGTAGAGGTGATTGTGCTGTAGGGGAAGAAGGGTTAGAACGTTTAGTCTGTCTACTGCGGGTAGTGCGGGGAGGGAGAGGGGGTGGTGTTGGGGCTGTAGTTGAGATATGAGCTGTGGTTGTGATTGGGGTGTCTGGGTTTGGAGTGGTAAAAGAATTGGTCTGAGGGGGTTAGAATCTAGTAGTGGTTGGGGCTGTAGTTGAGATTGGAGCTGTGGTTGAGATTGGGGTGTCTGGGTTTAGAGTGGCAAAGGAATTGGTCTGAGGAATAAAAAATGTAGAAGTGGAAAAGGGGAAATTTTGGGATGGAGGGGGAGGGGCTGAGCGAACGATGTTATTAGAATATGGAGTATGAGAGAAACCTTGTTGACGTGCCTGGCTGGCTTCACGTAAAGTGAGACCAGTTTTGTATCCGAGAGCTGCTACCTCAGATTCAAACTTATAAGTGGGACAGCCTCTAAAATATACGTTATGGGGGCCGCCGCAGTTAGCACATGTACGTGTTTGTGCTGAGCAGTTTGATCGGTTATGACCAGGTTGGGCACATATGGGGCATCGGTCTGTGGAACGGCAGTTTGGCAGGATGTCCAAAGCCCCAACAGTTTTGACATTGACTGGGAGGGGGTTGGTATGGTCGAACAGGGAGGGATTGTCCACCAATGTATATACGTAAGGGAAAGTCATGTGTTAGGAAGGTAATTTTGGCAATATTGGTCGGATTCTTTCGTTGATCTTTAGGAGGAATGGTGTAGCAATGTACTGATTTCCCATCTTGGTCTTTGAGGCATCCTAATAAGTCTTCTCCACAGTCTGACCAATCTTTGGTATCGACTGGGTAGTTTGCTGGGGAGAGAGAGACAGTTCCGGTACAGGTATTAAGGGTTGGATGAGGTTCTGCAGGAATGGAGTTGCCAGAATGATCAGTTAAATTTGATAGTGCTATAGATTCAGTTTCTGATCTGACTGTTACCAGACGGGAGCGATTGCGTCTGGTATAGAAAGGGACTCTACCTCCTTGTTTTTGGAGGCATTGTTGAAAGAGAAGAGTGTTGCCTGAGTAAGGAGCTGTAGCAGGGATCACGAAAAATCGGTCCCATTTAGCTGGGCTAAACAGAGTATTTAAGATATCTGTAGGGTTGGTGGTGGTGGATGGTCGGAGACGTGTGGAAGAGGGAGTATTACGGAATTATAGAGAATATGTTTGCAAGGTAGTAATAAGGGAGGATTGGTTGTTTGATGAAGGTTGCAGGGGTAGAGCTGAATATGAGGAAGTTGGGTGGGTAGGAATGTCTTCTGGAGATTGATTCTCTGCTTGGGTGGGTAATGCACTAGTAGGCATTGAGGAGTGGGTAGTAGTTTCAGTGTTCGGAGCCGTGGTCAAAGGAGAGCCTGGGTTGGGGCTATTTGATAAAGGGGCTAGCCTCATAGCCTCTAATAAAGGGATTACATTTTCATTACTGGTCATGGGGAACCTGGATTATGTAAAAAGGCCTAAACGGTCCACCTCCTTTCGCTACTGAAGGTAAGGGCTAGATTAGTCGGGAGTACCGTGCCCATAGTTCCCGCAGGCCGTTCAGGACTGGCACTAGGTCAGCCTTTCATCCTCTCAGCACGGCTCTCACACCTTAGGAAGTAGATAGTAGAAGGGGATGGAGAAGAGGCGGAAACAAAAGCTGGAGAGGGAAAAGACCATGCAAAATTAGTTGAGTCGAAGGCTGAGGCCCTAGGCAGGGGAGATCCCTGTATTGGGTCTCAGTCTTCGTCTCCTAAGCCCCCCCACGACAACAATGGGCAAGGGATTGGGGGGGAACATAGTTAATCATATTTTGACCCTTGCAAATCAGCTAATCAAGCATATCAAAACATCCTCTTACACAAAATAGACATTTAATATTATAGAAGCTTTCTTTTTTATAATCATAAAATTGTGTCGGCCTTTAAAAAAGATACTAGAAAGAGTGGCTATTTCCTTTTGACGCGTTAGTAAAGGTTGTTTAGGGGGGCCACCCCGGTGAATTTCTCAGGAATATTTTTAAAATTTAGCTTTTCCGTTTTCTTTGATCATCCTGTTTTCTTTGATACCCTAAATTATCACTTGGTGAAGTTTTTTTTCCAAAAATTATGTAGAATTATCATTAAAATATTTTTTCTTCATATAAATTTCGACAATTGGCATCCCTTCCCCGCAGAGCGTGGTGAAGATCTCCTTCGGGAAAGTTGAGTATCATTTTAACCTTCAACAAAAATGAAATTTTCTGTAGGAATTTGATTTTTGAATTTGTCAAAGAAAACGGAATTCAGGAGCCCTAAAAAAAAGGAAACTTCGATTGTTTTTTCCTTCGAAGCCAATACAAAAATCCCTACAAAATGGAGATATATAATCAAAGATTCTATGATTTTTTTTTTTCAAAGCAATCAAGTGAAAAATGAATTTTGTGAAAAAAAAAACTTTTTCAGAAATTGCTACCATTCACCCAAAAAAAAAAAAAAAAAAAAAAAGCATTCCGTAACAAACCATATTAAATTTCAAAGTAATTGCATGATAGATAAGCGAGATATGAGCCCAAGGAGTTTTCAGGGGTGGCCTCCCTTAACGAGAATTTCCATAGCCCGTTTTTTTAACATTTTAAGGGTACCTGCTTTTCTAACGTGCATAAGCAACGAATTCCACAGAGCTGGTCCTTTCACTCTTATGGATCTTGAGCTCCGTTTATTGGTCGGTCCTGTTTTTTCCGCAGTCGGGAAACTCAAAAGCCAATCCGGGAAATATCTAATATCACATACCGTTTTTTTTTTTTTTTTTTTTTTAAATCTTTAACGACTGTAGCTTTTTAATAATCAGGCTGATATCAACCTATTTCTGGTCCCTTCCATTGCCACTCTGGCTGCAAAAATGTAGTTCCTGTGCCCTTTCTAACTCAACAGCATTAGTTGTTCCCCACATTGCTAAACAGTAACCAACTGAGCTCAACGTCAGTGCCTGAACAACTCGAGTCTGATTTATATGCATTAGGATTCCACTTATTTTCCCTGCATCTCATCCATATGGACATTGAACAGCATATGGGAGTCCGTCTAAAGGCCTAGATTTGTCCGAGTAATGCCTAAACACATACGCCGAGTCTTCTTTACATTTAGAAGCAAACCGTGATTAAGAAAATTGTTCTTTGATTTATATTATGTACGCTCAGCTTTTTTAACCAAATTTGATCCGCTAATAAAAACAGCATCGTCTACATACTGAACCCATTCACCTATATTAAAAATAAAATTGGTCCTAATATTGATCCTTGAGGAACACCATGGTCTACCTCTGTTGTGTCAGGAATTTTATCAAGACGAACCGTTTGGATTCGGAGGAAGAAGGGGAAGGCCAGGGAGAGGGAGAGAGGCCCTGGAGGGGGACATCACTCTACCTCTTCCCACGAATTATTCAACTTACTGCAATGTGCTGCAACCATCTACACCTCATAGTTACACCCCCAATCCCTCTGTAGATCTCCTTAACTCACCACAGACTCCTCAAACACGCTGCCAGCCTCACTTCCCTGACCACCCCTCCCAGCAGCGATCGATCTCATAAGAGAGTGCCTCAAGAGTGAACGACCTAGGTAATATATGTCATTACAATCGTAAATAATTCCTAATTCACTCCCATATTAACATGATACACCCCTTTACCTTGTGTGATTTTCTGGAAACCTTTTATCTTCGAGGCACAGGTTCTCCCTCCTTGGTCTTTATCATAACGGTTGACATCATAGCCGCTAATGGTTAATGGTTGCAAAGCAAAATAAATGTTCTGTATATTAAAGATCGTATAGAACTATGGAAAGGTGTAGTAAAGATAAGGGTAAAGAGGGGAGTTAGTTAATGATTAAATATGCTAAGAGACAGAGACTGGGATAATAGTTGGCAACATTAACAAAAGAATCAGGAGTGCGAGTTGAAATTAAGCACCATGTTTGATACGTAGGGAATTATGTTTAGATTTCTTTTTAGTTTCACTTAATTTCAAGGACAAGATTCTATTTCATGTAATTTTATTATCATATCGACACTGCTACTGTCATTGGTTGAGAGAAAGAAAGAGATTGAGTTTGAGTTGAAAGTCCTAGATCAGAACACATCTAAAATATGTTTCGCTGACCTGGTCTTCTATTGCGCCCACTAGCTTTAACATTTGGACAAAATAGAAAAAACGGGCTCTCAAACTTATCCAGGAAGTCAGCAATCTTTGTCATATCACTGGAACATCGTAGCGACGTCGGGGCTCCAATGGTGCTCCAGATAGCTCAGGTGCAGGATGGTACAGTCTCATCGACTCCTGGTGAAGTTTCGAGGTCCCGGGCTAGCCAGCATCAGGGTACCTTCTCTGCTAGAGAAGCACCACTATGGAATTCATTTATGTCTACCACCGATGTAACTCAAAGCGACACATATGGCAATACTATATATAAGAGAGGAGAGAGAGAGAAACAGACAGGGAGAGAGAAAGAGAGAGAGGGTTTCTTGTCTGCTTCCACGATTGCTGATGAAGGTAGCGGGTCGACAGGGGCGCAGGTTTCCGGCATGTACAGAGGCATGTCCTGGACAGAGGTAAACCCAGAGGCCCTGCAGTGGTGGCCCTTAGGAGAAGGCAGTGTTCGAGCTGATCATGGGCAAAAGGGGTGTGACCTAGGTCAGCCCTTCGTAGGAAGGGTATAATTGGCTGGTACTGCTAGTTAGAGAGCATTACCCTAAAGGAGTCTGAATCACTCAGACTGCTCGACACATGCACTTCTGTCGTCCTCGATGGGACAACATTGTAGCTTGCTATGTCCAGGCAATGTCTATATAAGGTGACAAAGAATCCCATTGAGGGGGAGGCAAGGATCTAGGGACATCCTGGCAGTTTCTCTGCCCAATCCAGAGCAGGAATAGGGCTAGGCTCCCACTTTGGGCATCCTTAAGTTGTTCAAGTGACCCACCCTTCGTTTTCCTAGTCACACGTCAAGAGTGCAGGGGAGGGGGTGATGTAATCCTAGAATACCCTCTCAAAGACTAGGTAGATTTTGTTCTCATATTTTACACTGCCTACTCACAACCATGCCAAAATCAGTAAACAGTGGCTCATCCTCTGAAGAGAGAATGGAACTACTCAGAACACTCTGCCAACAGGAAGAGCAAAATTGTAAAGCTAACTTCCACCAAAAACGGTTATTTTGCCTCATGGACTTGCACAACCGTCTTTTGAAGATAAAACACTAAACACTTAGTGCATCCGGATTCTCCCCAATATTATCGCCAAAAAAGAGATGTCATTAGTTCTGAAAGACATTGATCAAAGAATTCGCAAGTACCATTGAGGCGGAAATTCAATACACAAAAGTCGCACATTATCAAAGTCAGATTCAGACCTAAGACAATGGCAAACAAGGTAATAGAAAAAAGATTGTTAATTTCGGCTTTCAGTCCTATGAATGATGTACCATTCAGACTATGAATGGTACATCAGTGTTTCCCAATGCATAATGTTTTACTCATATGATCATATAAAGAAAATACATGTCTGAACGAAGACAGCAAAATCTGCAGTCAATGTGCACAGGAAGGCCACATTTTCAGGGACTGTCGCAACAAGTCCAACCCAAAATGGGTAGACTGTGGTGCGAACCGCAGAACCATCTCTGGAAAGTATAAGGCCAGGAAAAATCATTAAGATAGTGTAAGAAATATCAGTCAAGGAAAACACCTTAATTCCCATACAGCACAGTTGCCAGAAGAGCAGACGACGCAGTGCTAGAGGAGGTAATAATCACAATGATGACTCTACCGAATGATCTTTCCTTCAAGGCTCTAGCCATTCTGATCATCGCCCACATCCCCAACATAAGAAGGCCAGATACATATGTAGAAGAGATCAAAAAAGGTCTGAAAGCAGCAAACCCACTTGAAGTTGACGTCCCTAATGATGTGGACTCAAGCGCACTTTTCCAGGTCATCCCTCCTCAGGAAAAAAAAGAAAAAAAATGCTGCATAGCCAACTGAAAACGCCCCATCCGTTTGCCCCAAAGAAAGGTAATCACTAATAACTGGCATGATAAGTGACTACCCTCACACTCAGGTCATGGAAGGTCACTTCCCCGGTGGAGACAGAAACAATCACCCAAATGAAAAAGCTGAGATCAACATACCTGCTGCCAATCCTTCCAATCAAATCTGTACAGAAGTCAAAAACTTTGTACTGGCCCGAAGGACATGGATCTACAAATTGATGCACTTGACCTTAAAAATGTGCTAATTATGACAAAAAAAAAAAAAAAAAAAAAAAAAAAGTTTGGAATAGAAATTAAGGCCCAACATGTGCTCTTATTTACTAATAGAAATTTCATAAACCACGAAGAGAAAGTAAAAAGACACCTGGAAGCAGTGTCAACTGAAATCCACGCAAAGATGATAACAGGGAGACAAGCTACGAGGAACCACAATCCATACAGTACAGCTAAGGATTTTGCAACGCAACGTCCTACATACCAGGTATACCAGCATAAAAGGGCAGGAAAAAGAGCTGGCGGAGAGTGGCTCTTGATGTAAAACATGGGCTCCAGCATTATTTACTATGATTTTGACCAAGAATTTCTGGTAGTCGAAGTAGAAACAACCAGAGGGCCTGTGGCCCTTAAGATGACGCAAACCCGTTGACTTTCTGGGTGACATCAAAACGTAGAACCATGGACATACTGGCAACCATAATGGAAACTTAACCAGGATGATGAGAGATACTCAAACTATTTTGGCAACTTATCGGCTCTCATATACCAAAACTATTATCCTACGTAACAAGTATTTATACCAGAACACTCACACTACACCTGGCAGCCTTACAACCAGAGGCCATATTCCAGTCATTTTGGATCTACCCAAACCTCAGTACAAAAATGCCAACTGGGAGAGATTCAAAGTACTGATGGAAGAAGCATCCCTCACAGAAATGGATGGGAAGCCAACACAGGCTATAGACAAAGAATTTGACAACTGGTTTCAACACATCCTAGAAGCCAAGCATGCGTGTATCCCCAAAACACCACACATAATTTCACCACACTCAAACAACTTGCTAAAACTTCTGCAGACCTTGTACTAATGAATAAGGGACAGCTAACTTGAGAGGCTGGTTCGGGAGCTGGGACGACAGTACATGATAATTGGACACCGGATTGCAGAAATCAACAGAGCAAAACAACAAATGGGCAGAACTTGGCACCTACCTTTCCTCTAAAATTAAGGGTATGAAGGAATTCGAGCATCAGGTAAAACTTAATGGGAAACATCCTGCACAGCGCCTATACATCTGAATCTAGAGGAAACAAAACTACCATGACACAAGAGAGGGTACTAGAAAAATTAGCCCCTCATGATTAGCTAAAACTAGACCTGGTGTTCCTAAGATGCTTCACAGGAGACTTACTGACCACCCAAATCCCGACAAAGATCCCCAATGTCAGCAGACAGATGAAGAATAAATCCACTTGAATCAGCCAGATTTAGATAAAGAAAAGAAAGCACAAACCTTACAAAAAATTCCCGCCCGCCATTCCGAATGCATCCCCAGGCAGTGGATATTTTCCAGACATTCAAAATCGCTGTCACACTAACCGCTTAACAGACTAGATAATTCTAGGCCAATCTCCTCCCTGAAAATACCTAGAAAAATCTCAGAACGCATAATAATCCCCTCTTTGTAGGCACATCTCAAAAATGAAGAATTGTTAAAGGCCAGATAGTACGGCTTCCGACAATCACGGGGTGAAACTACTGCAAATGCAGTTGCAATTGAGGAAATAGTCCTAGCTTTGGCAAAGAAGAAAATTGATATTCACGTTCATGTTGCCAAAGCATTTGACAAAATTTAGCAAACTGCCATCAGACGCCGTCAACTTCAATTAAACCTACCTAGAACACTAACAAAGATTCTATACAGCTTTCTGGAAGAGAAAAGCTTAACTGGAGGTGACCCATATACTACGAGAGGAATTTCAGCTACAAAGCGGAGTTCCACATGGGAGTGTACTCTCACCCATACGTTATATAATATATACATCACCCACTCCCTTTTCATCTAGAGACATTAAATAAATAATGCATAAAGATAACGTCATTCAAATCATCTCAAAACCGTCACATCGCAGTCAGGGTCTCGGGATTGTTGCTACACTGAATTAGTTATGCTGCGTTCGGAGCTGCTCGTCTATCTCGTCCAGACCAGTTGGACGAGATGTTTTGACCTTTCGGAACCTCCACTATCTCGTCCCGGACAAGTAGTCTAGCTCGTCCAACTCGCCCTCCTGCGAAGGTGGGCGAGCAGGACGAAATGACGTCGCAGTAGATTTCCTATGTAAACATTGACAGTTGCAGGTAACCACAAGATATTGGTGGGTAATTTTATGGCCCTTTATTGGTGTTATCAAAGGATATTTTTGTTTGTCAGTTGCAGGTAAGTTTAATATGCATCAAAGGAGTTACAAAACCTATGCAGCGTGTAAAATAAAAACACCGGTATGACAAAAAGAATGCTTACATTCGAGCCGATTGCATTCTGGGCAGAAAGGGTCTTGGAGGCTCCGAACGCGGCCCACTTGTCCTGCTGGTCCTGGACAAGATGTCTGGACGAGCAAGACGAGCAGTTCCTAGAGGCCTAGAAAACAAATACAAACATGAACAAGTTTCTGGTTATCCCAGCCGCAAGAACTAGACCTGGCAACCTCAACCTCGAGCCCATAAACACTGGATATTCTAAGGAAGGCAGTCTACTGGGACTAAAGACGCCAAACCGAATCTTCAGCACATATCAAAGGAAGATCACGTTGTTGGAAACACTTAAACAGAACAGATTTTTAGGCTGGCCTGGAAAGCTCCTTTTTCACAAAGCATTGTCTACGCCCTATTCGGATTACCGTTCCGTCGCCTTGAACATCATACCACGTTCATCACGGTACAAGCTCCAGGCTGTACGAAACGAAGCAATCCTGGCGGCGAGAGGGACAGGTCGACCAAAACAACGACACCCAATTAAAGAACTACATGAGACACCATTTGTAGCCGATTAACATCCGCATACACAGAACATGAGACCGCATAGAGTATGTAGGAGGCACCAACTATGAGCAAAACATTAATGTTCACAATAACACCGCAGAACATATATACTGGGTAAGAAGTCTGGCAAGAGTAAGAGAAAACCACCCTGAACCAACATACTTAAGGTAAAGACATGCTATATAGGGTGGGAGGGAGGGAGAGAGAGAGAGAGAGAGAGAGAGAGAGAGAGAGAGAGAGAGAGAGAGAGAGAGAGAGAGAGAGAGAGAGAGAGAGAGAGAGAGAGAGAGAGAGAGAGAGAGGACACGGGAAGGGTATCTCTCATTCTCTAGGTGAACTGCCTCATCGACCCCGGGCCGTTGAGAAAAACTACGCACCGACGTTTAGTAAGTACGGCACCTACAACCAAACGGCGACAGAAACATTAGCATTAGAACATTCCCAACACAAACTTTGGACGCGCAAGGAGTAATGCTCTGCACCTTTATCTCTCATTAATATTTCATCTTACGTAGCTTACTACTAATCTCAGATCTCTCTCTTTTCTTTCTTTCGAGAGTAATTTCTTCATCCTTCTTATACATAGTGTACTGTACGGGACATGACGTCACATTTGGAGTCTCAACTGGCGACCGACCATCTTGACTGTCTGATGTGAGCCCCGCGGGTGAGAAAACTGACGGTCCTTGAAAAAGAGAGAGGGGGGAAGGAGAGAGAGGGGGGAGGAGAGAGGGAGAGAGAGAGAGAGAGAGAGAGAGAGAGAGAGAGAGAGAGAGAGAGAGAGAGAGAGAGAGAGAGAGAGAGAGAGAGAGAGAGAGAGAGAGAGAGAGAGAGAGAGAAAGAGAGAGAGAGAGAGAGGGGGAGAGAGAGAGAGAGAGGGGGGGAGGGAGAGAGAGAGAGAGAGAGAGGGAGAGAGAGAGACAGAGAGGGAGAGAGAGAGAGAGAGAGACAGAGGGGGCAGAGAGGGAGAGGGAGAGGGAGAGGGAGAGAGGAGAGGGAGAGGGAGAGAGAGAGGGAGAGAGAGAGAGAGAGAGGAGAGGGAGAGGGAGAGGGAGAGGGAGAGGGAGAGGGAGAGGGAGAGGGAGAGGGAGAGAGAGAGAGAGAGAGAGAGAGAGAGAGAGAGAGAGAGAGAGAGAGAGAGAGAGAGAGAGAGAGAGGGAGAGGGAGAGAGAGAGAGAGAGAGAGAGAGATGGGGGTGGGGGATTTACACAGCATTCTTATCTTTCTTCAACCTGTCTTATTTAATCTGAGTATTTTTCTCACCCATTTCTACTGTTCACATATTTTGCTTGCACCATCATTCTTACTGCAGCCTTGATCATGGATGACGTCATTTGCATCCAAAAAGCTGCATTGCATTAAGAACCCTAGCATACTCGAACTTGCCACCGTTATCACTTTATGAACATGCCTCTGCATTACGGGTTCTTCTCCAGACCTTGGGAGACACCACGTTCCCACACCGTACTGTCCGTAAAAGATGAAGACGCTACAGTATTCGCAGTATGGATTATAGCCCCCCCCCCCCACACACACACACGCACACAAAAAAAGTAGATAAATAAATAAATAGTATCGCTACAGAAGTTACTGACGCGCTAGAGGACGCAAGGTTAATGGTTAATGGGCACAAAGCAAAATAAGTGTGCTAGACATCAAAGGTATAAGCTGCAGAAAGGTGCATTAGTGGTTAATGGTTAAAATGCAAAATAAATGTGCTAGACACCAAAGGTTATGTAGTACTACAGGAAGGTATACTATCGGTAAGGGCAAAGAGGGGGTTGAGTTAAGGATATGCATTCGTCTGAGGAAGAACAGATTGTCAGAGCAGAAAGTATGGGATTCTGAAAGGATGTCGGAGTGGCTAGGAGGATAGGTGAGAAAAAGTAGAAGTACGGGATAGAGAGGAAGATGGAAGGAGTCGGAGTATAAGGGAATGAAGAACATCAGGGCGTCGGAGTTGCCAGGGTGACCAGGAAAGATTCAGCCAAGTTCGGTTCGGTTTGACAAGTCACAATACACTCCTATGATTATCGTCATAATCATCGACATCATTATGATAAATATAACCATCTGTGATAAATACAAGTACAACTGATTATGATAAATGAGGGTCTGCCTTCCAAAGACGGTCTCAGAGCAACTGTCCGACAATGCGTTTATTAAATGTTTTGTTAATTTAGACCTCATCTATAACTTGAGCACCGATGCATTCACGGTAATGCACTCTGCACCATGATTGCAGTACAGCAAAGTGAAGAAATCGCTGTTTAAATCTATGGGTGAAAGCTTAAATAAAATATTCATTAAATGCAATTGTCCCGAGAACACCTTTGGAAGCGCATGCCCTCAAAAATACATGATTATCCATGAAGAACGTAAATATAATCATCCAAGAAACATATAATTATTTTCATTTACGATATATATATGAATATACTACCCTATATAAATATGAATATGATCGTTCATGACTGTAAGAATAATTATTCATGATAAGATATAATCAATTATTGAGAAATTTACGATGCTCTCATAACTTTTTTTTTATTATAGACAAATATTTATGATGTAATCAATCACGAGGTAACCACATCCATAAATACTAAAGATATTAACTAGTAAAGAAGCAATTTTACATAGGTGATATGCCATCGCAATTAATACCGCTGTCTATCAAAATAAACAAAATTGGAACTGACATTTTATCCCTAATCCTCTTCCACTGCTTAGTAACAGTTCATCTATCCCCTTGCATTTTATCTTCATTCCTAATGTTTGTTGTCTGAAGAACCTCGGTAATAAGACTCGACACCCATCCCGGCGCGTCCTTCGCGCGAGTAAAGTTAACCGCCATTCTTCCCGCCCAGCCTCTGGCGAAGGCGCGCGGAATCGCGGCTTCCCTCTCGCGCGAGGGCGGTGTGGCCGCGTCCCTTTGGTTAGCACAGGACAAAGTTTCCCGCGCGTCGCGCTCGGTGTGGCCGCAGCATGAGGCAGCGTGAAATACTGAGGGAGAAAAAGGAGCATTATAGGATTCATCAAAGGACAGGGAGAATGTGATGGAAGTGCGTTCTCGGGTAGTTTTAATGGAACCTAACCTGGCTGAAAAAATAGCGGATAGGAGTGGATCAGAGATGAGAGTATCGCGAATATGGAGGACAAGGTAGATGTTTGCCTGGATCCGACGTCAGACAGCTGAAACAGATATAGATATAATCGAGGAGAGATAATTTCGCCAGCTATTGTTCAGCTATTCAAGATTGTGCGTCGAAGACAGGCGGATGTTTTTTTTATGGAGATAAGTGCTGATAACTGACTAGGGGTGGCTCGTTTGTAGCGGTAATTGTTCCAGGCTGCGCGTTTTAAACGGAGCGCTTTGGTGCAATCTGGGTCGCACCATGGGACACACATGAAGGTTCAGGGAATAGCTGTATAGGCAGCTCTTGGGACAACAACACTGAAGCACATCTGAAAATGGACGAGAAGGGGAAGAGGAATAGTTGAGAGGTTAAGTAAAAGTATGACAATCAGCTTTATCAAAGCACCTCTGAGGGGGATTAGGAAGTGGAATGTATGAAGTAGGAGAAAGGAGGACTGGAAAGTGGTCACTGTAGGGAAACTGGTCTAGAACACCAGTGGAAGTCTAAATCGAGAATAAAACAGAGAAGTCAAGGCACGAAAACGATTGCCTGCACATGTCGAAGTATGTGACAGCGACAGTGGGTGTCGAAGTTGGAGGGGAAGGAGCTAGGGGCGAAATAAGGGATGAGAGGGTGAAGGTGAAGTATCAGGAATGCGGGAATAGTGAAGTTGGGGGATGGATGAGGGGTTTCGGTGTCAATTTGGAACATGGGCGGTCAAATGGACAAAACAAACGACACTACTGGAATTGGGAGCAAGAGAAAAATCTCGTCGACGCGCCTCCTGACCGGCATCACGTATAGTGAGGCCAAGTCCGAGAGTTGCCACTTCAGACTCAAACTTGTAGGTAGAATAGCCCCTTTGAAATACATTATGGGAGCTGCCACAACTGGCCTACATGCGTGATTGTGCAGAGCAGTTCTACTGGTTATGAACTGTTTCGGCAGAGGACATCGGGCTATGGAACGCCATAGCCCGACCGGGGGAGGTAGATATGGTGGACAGGGAAGGATACTCCGCCAATATAAACAATAAAGGGGAGGTTTACGGAAAGTAATTTTGGCAAAATTGGTGAGTCTTACGACGGCCTCTTTAGGGAATGGTGTAACATTGTACTGATACTGCATCACAGTCCACGAGGCAAGCCAGTTAGTCTTCCCCACAATCTGACCAATCCTTGCCGTAGACAGAGCAGTTTGTCGTGGGAGATGAGACAGTTCTGGTACAAGTATTGAGGGAGGGATGAGGCTAGGCAGGAATTGGTTTGCAAGTGGTCAGTCAGGGTTGATAATGCTTTAACTTGGGATTCGGATACAATTGTGACAAGGCTGGAAGGAAACTTTTGGAGACATTGCTGGAAGAGGAGAGAGTTGTCAGAGTAAGGGGCCGTGGAGGGGATCACGAAAAATCGCCCCGATTAGTAGAAGGACTGGGGTGTGTGCAGGTGAGATTAGTGTTGAGAGAGGTAGTACTGCGGAGAGATGGCTACAGTTGTAATAACGGAGGTGGTGGTAGTAGATGAAGAAAGCTGTGGGGGTGGAGGAAATTAAGATGTTTGGAGGAGGAAGAATGTTTTCTGGAGGTTGAGTAAATGACCTGGATGCATCATCTGGACTGGACGGAGGTGATGGTCGGCGTTGAGGAGGGAGTAGAAGTAGCAGAGTTCAGAGTCGTGGTCAAAGGAAAGCCTGAGGTCAGGCTAACAAGAGAATAAAAGTCAGTGGGGCTATTTGATAGAGGGGCAAGCCTCGTTGCCCCTAATAGGGGGACAAAATCTTCATTAATGGTCACGGTAAGCCTGGAGTATGATGGGGAAAGCAGTAGTTCACTCCTTAGGGTCCCCGGGGAGGATAAGGGATATGTATTTATTTATTGAAAAAAAATTCTACCACGTTAGCAAACAAGGTCATTAGCGGCGTATATGAAATGCAGCAATAGGGCGAGGCTTGGGGCGAAGAATCCAGGTAAGGAAAAGTCATGCAGCATTATGACAACGTATTATGGCGGAGGGAAAAATGAACAATAAGGATAAAATAAATTCTGTAGAAAGCGCTGTAGGTTAGTATGGCTGTGAAAATGGTAGAGGGAATAGCAGACGGAGTACGAAGGCTATTCAAGACACAAAGCCAGCGTTTAATCCTCTCAGCACGCCTGTCACACTTTAGGATGTGGACAGAAGGGGATGAAGAGTAAAAGAAAAGGAGAAAAAACGACCATGCGAAATTAGTGGTGGCAAGGACTTCAGACCCTTTTCCCTACATTGGACCTTAGATTCTGGGATGGGGGTGGGGGGGTAAGACATAGGCGATTAAACGGGAATGGCCAATGGCTCCCTCAGGCCGTTCAATGACTGGCACAAAGTCAGCCTTTCATTCATTCATCATGATTCACACACGCTTTGGGAAAACGATAGTAACAGGGATTAGAGAAGGAAACGGAAAGGGGAAAAACCATGCAGAATTAGTCGAGGCGAGGGCTGAGGTTGGGGAGATCCTTAGCACTGGTTCCCAGTCTCCGTTTCCTAGACCCCCTGCCATGACAACGGGATTTAGGGGACGCAAGGCTTATGAAAATAACCGAAACTCGTCAATTACATCACTTACGTTATGGAGAATTCACTTTCGCTCTCATCTTTTCTCCACGAGACTGGGTGCCCAGGCTTATTCGCAGTCTACGTTACTCAACTACATTTTCCTCTTACTTTACAATTAGAAGATGGAAAGGGAAGGATGCTGAGTGGGAGAGAGGGTAGAATCAGAGAGAAGAGAAGAGGAGAAGTGAGGGGGACTCCCGTCTGCTCATACCCCAATCACAAATTTAATGAAGAAAAATCCTTCTCAAACCTCTAATTTTAGCACATTTGCTAGTCATAGTATCTTCTCTAATCACACAATCAGCATTTCTCTTGTATTCAAACCTGTATCTGTAAAGATACAAAGTAATCTCGGGAAGCAAGTTCCTGGTTTGCCCTGCAGAGAAAACGCAGAATCAATTCATAAGTAGAAACGAAGATATAGAAGTCGAATTTAAATCTGTTTACATAATGGTATTCACATAAAATTCATTTGCCAATAAAGAGCTAGGTAAGTTTCGTTTTCATCTTTATTAAATAAAAAAACAATTACAATTTGTTTAAACTTGAGGAAAATATTGTCTAAAAACTTCAGTAACTTTTTTGTTCCTCTCACCAGTACTTCAAAACAACATAAATTGATTTGATTTTCTGATTTTGGTGGTGGTGAGGGATTCAGTCATCTTGAATCCCAGATATTAGATCAGTATTTTCTTTTTTATAATTTTCCAAGACTGGAAAATTTATATAAACAAGGAATGACCTCTCCTGAAGTATCTCTTTTTCAAACTATTTGACTATATACAATGACATACACTGTTTTTTTTTATACAGCCTTCTAAGTTCCTTCTTTAAATAGAATAAAACAGAGTGAAAGTCATGTTCATGTGAATAATACTGTACTCCTTTCAGATCAACATTTTTTTGTTAAGTAAAATCAAAAAGCCAATGGCAAATCTAGAACTGCCAACCAAAACCTTACAATTTTAGACAAAAATGTTTGGCATCAACTCCATCTTATAAACAAATGAAAGGAATCTTAAATCTGGATTTACAAGTGTCATACCAGAACTGATAGAACAAAAATGCATATTCAAGAACAAGGTTAAAGAAACACTGTTTCTCTGAATACTTTCTTTCTACAACTTTCTTTAAATCCAAGAAATACAGCTGAGATGAGTACAGACTTCTGTACATTGAAAAGTACAAATACACAGACTTTCACAGACTTGTTGCTGGCTACACTCGCACTTTAGAATAATTCACAGACACTGCTTACAGCAGGACACACATCTTATTTTAGTTACTGTACACAACACTGAGAGCCCTAATGCCTGGTAGGACTCAATATCACTGAGGTGGTCCTTGCAAGGGCCCTGCTGAGACACTAGGGGGGGCCCTGGGACCGGGGGGGACCCTAGGGGGCATAGTGTCACCCCCACCACACAGTTTGTACCACACATGGCTGAGAGAGGCCTACACGCTCACTGGGTTCACCCACCCGCTACTAAGATGAGGGACTTGCTGCTGACGCTTCCATGGGGACCGGGGCTGTCGCCGCTGCCAGGGACTCGCACTTTGTAGATGACTCGGAGTTTGTGGTTTGGGTGGGGGGATTGCTGGGCTTCATGGGCATTTTTTGTGGGTTAAATACAGGGCTGTTTGCAGAGATAGGGGGAGGGGTTAAATTAGGAGTTGGGACTTTACCTAGACTTGGTACAGCTGTAGGTACTGGTGCAGGAGTCGCAGCAGGCGCTGACGGAAGAGGTGAGAATGGAGCTGAGGCTGGGGTGTGGGTGGGGGCAGGAGCGAGGGAAACAGCTGGGGTTGGAGTGGGGCTAGGAGCAATTGCAGGGGTCACCGCAGGAACAGGGGCTGGGGCTGGGGCAGAGGCAGGTGCAGGAGTAGCAGGGGCAGGGGCAGGGGCAGAGGCAGGAGCTGGGGCTGTGGTAGGGGCAAGGGCAGGGGCAGGAGCAGAGGCTGTAGCAGGTGTTGCAACTGAGCCAGAGGCTGGAGTTGATGGGGTAGAGGCAGAGACAGGAACTGGAGATGGAGTAGCAGCTGGGACAGGGGCAGGGGCTGGGGTGGGCACAGGTGTGGCATTAGGGGCTGAAATAGGGTTAGGAGAAGGAGCAGAAGCAGGACTGGGGGAAGCAGCATTGGTCTTATCATACTCAGTCAAAATGTCATGATTGACCAGTTTTACGGCTGTGGATATAGAAGTGGGTTGGCTGGGTGCATCTAATGGTGGTGAGTCCACATCCATTGGTGCATCTGGAGTTTTGGTTAACTCTGAGGCTTGTGCTGTAGTTGGTGGGGGTGATGATGGTGGTGAAGGGCAAGGTGATAATTGGGGAAATTCATTTTGCACTTGGGCTACATTAAATAACACCTGTGACAACTGAGATGCAACATAGGTATCAAGTATCTGGCTCATGACCAATGTCAATAGTCTGTTTTCACAATTAGCTAAAACCCGAGCATTGGCTGGCACTCGCGAGAGGTGCACCAGTGTGTTAGCAGCCCGCCGCACCATGTCCAGGCTCGTCCCCATCAGCTCAGGATTTTCCTTGAGGGCACTCACACCCTGCACATTAGCCACATTCATCGCCGCAGCCTCTGCCTCCTCGATGAAAGCCACCAGGAGAGAGACACACCCATTCTGCATGGCTATGACTCTAGCCACACCCGAGTCTGCAGCTGAGAAATAGTGGAGGAGATTGATGGAGAACTCACGTAAGACCTGGTCCTCCCCACGGCACATAAAGCGGGTCAGCTGGCCGCACAGGCTGTCTAACCGTGTGAAAGGTGGTGTTGCTAGAACTAAGTCTGTGTTCTGGTCCAGCACACAGAGCTTAACAAGGGCCTCCAGGGCGAGACGCTGAGGTGACAACGCAGACTGAAGAGATGTTCCACCACCTGGGAAGGGATCCTGACCATACGAGGCAGAACAGGTGGCCCAGTGTAGGAGGCCATTTAACAAGGGCCGTGAGATCTCTTCTGGGTAAATAGACAAATCGAGAGAGCCTGCCATGTTGGCCAGGGTGACCAGCGTGTTCTCATGCACATGGTGGAGGTAGGGCCACCACCAGTGTGTGTCCGGAGCCAGGGAGCTGCACCAGTCGCTCAGGTCCGCCTCCTCGTCACGGTCATAATGCGCCGTGGAAGGGGTGCGTTTGGGGTGCTCATGGTGCAGCAGGATTGTCTTGCCAAGTAAGGCTAGCAGAGATGCGCATTTGCTCATCACCTCTTCATTTCCTGGAATAAAGGACAGATTCCGGATCACAGTACCCACGCACATGACACGTCGACCTAACCAGTCCTGACCCTCAGTAGTTGTGCTTAACGATGCTTCATCTGGACTCCACGATTCCTCCTCTAGATCCTCATGAGGTCTTTTGAATCCACCACTTTCCCTCTTGGAGCCACTGCTTTCACGCCTTTCTAATTTTTCTTTAGATTCTGGCTTATTTTGAGATACTTCCTCTTGTTTTCTCTCAGTTAACTTATCACTACTTGGTTCCTGTTTCACCACAACACTACTGTCTACATGCACTTCATTGTCCTTTTTCAAAACACACACTTCTTTTGTCTCCCTTTTCTTATTGTCACTATGGTCCTCCATTGGTTCCTTCTTTAACTTCTTAAATATTTCGTCTAGTTTGCTCTTCCTTGCATTATTAACTCTATTTATCCTTTGACTGAAAAGTTTGTCTGTTGACTCAGTATCTTTGGAGTTGTCACACTTTTCTCTAGAAATAAGGTCCTCCATCTTCTCCACCTTCTTTTCCTTTAACTCTGCCAACACATCCACCACTTTCTCCTTCTTACTCTTTTCCTCTTTTTTCACTTCCACTATCACTTCCTTCTTAATTTCCACCTCCTCCTTGACCTCTATCAGCTTCTCTTTCTTGAGGGACATCTCCTCGATCCTGCCATCCTTGCAGGGCATGAGGCGAGTGAAGGGCAGGGGAGGCACCGAGCTCTGCATGCTGCAGATAATGTGGGCGGTGCACTCACCTCCACCCACCGACCAGGTGTCTACACCTGAGCTGAAGCCCTCCCACTTGTCCCACTCCCGGCTGCCTTCACGCATGAACAGCTCACCATCCCGCTTCACGAATTTAACCGTCTTGCCCGTCTTGGTGATTAAAGTGAAATCCTCCGCCCCCTTTAAGATCTCCTCCTTGTTCTGCAGGTCATGATCCTCTAACTTGCCCAGGTCTAGCTCGAGGGTGGGCGATGGTGGCGGCCGCAAGTACCAGGGTCTGTCTGAGTCATCATGCTGCATTGCCTGTGGACAATTCATGGTTTTCAACACTTGCAAACTTTGCAGAACTGAGTGACTGATAAGATAAATATAAATACATACATACATACACAATGTGTGTGTGTGTGTGTGTGTGTGTGTGTGTGTGTGTGTGTGTGTGTGTGTGTGTGTGTGTGTGTGTGTGTGTGTGTGTGTGTGTGTGTGTGTGCATGCACATATTTATATGTATACATGGTTTTATCATATGAAATATTACATATCAAGAACAAAGCACAGAAAAAACTCAAAATGCAATTCACCTTGACCCTTTTGTTAGCTCCCGTGGCCTTCTCATCACTGCCAAGCTCCAGTTCTGAGCAGATGTCAAACATGTTGATAAGGCCCCTTCTGAGGTGTTCAATGAGGGCCTCTAGGAGTCCTGGCATGTGGTGTAAGCCAAAGTAAACTACCGTTTGGTCATCAAACAGGAGAATGTTCAAGACATCTAAGGCCCAGGTCACTTCCGCAGCCAGACCACACCTGTAATTACACAAAAAATGTTTGAAAACCATTGCTTTAATTCTGAGTGATCACAAAAATAATAATAAAGAGAAAAGCAAGGAGAATTTCATATAAAAATGCATACAACAGTAGTATCGGTAAAAATAATAACAAAAGAAATGAGAGATAAAAGTTTATTGCTCACCGCAAAGACATGAGTAGCCTCCAGGGGTCAAGAGTAGGAAGGTCAGAGCGGGTCATGCGCTTCCTTCGTGCCAGCACCGGCAGCACCGCCTCAACACTATCAAGGGGGAATTGATGTTTGCCAGTGTAAACACCATACATGCTGCCCCCACACTGAATGAACAGAAATAAATGGTCAAAATTAGTTTCCTTTGGAAAAGTA
>NC_091567.1:13864342-13868752 GCF_042767895.1 Penaeus vannamei
GTGTGTCAGTGTGTGTGTGTGTGTCAGTGTGTGTGTGTGTGTGTGTGTGTGTGTGTGTGTGTGTGTGTGTGTGTGTGTCAGTGTGTGTGTGTGTGTGTCAGTGTGTGTGTGTGTGTGTGTGTGTGTGTGTGTGTGTGTGTGTGTGTGTGTGTGTGTGTGTGTGTGTGTGTGTGTGTGTGTGTGTGTGTGTGTGTGTGTGTATGTGTGTCAGTGTGTGTGTGTGTCAGTGTGTGTGTATATGTGTGTGTGTGTATATGTGTGTGTGTGTGTGTGTGTGTGTGTGTGTGTGTGTGTGTGTGTGTGTGTGTGTGTGTGTGTGTGTGTGTGTGTGTGTGTGTGTGTGTGTGTGTCAGTGTGTGTGTGTGTGTATGTGTGTGTATATGTGTGTGTGTGTGTGTGTGTGTGTGTGTGTGTGTGTGTGTGTGTGTGTGTGTGTGTGTGTGTGTGTGTGTGTGTGTGTGTGTGTGTGTGTGTGTGTGTGTGCGTGAGTGTGTGCGTGTGTGTGCGTGTGTGTGTGAGTGTGTGAGTGTGTGCGTGTGTGTGTGCGTGTGTGTGTTTCAGTGTGTGTGTGTGCCTGTGTGTGTTTCAGTATGTGTGTGTGCCAGTGTGTGTTTCAGTGTGTGTGTGCCAGTGTGTGTTTCAGTGTGTGTGCCAGTGTGTGTTTCAGTGTGTGTGCCAGTGTGTGTATGTATATATTTATGTATATATGCATATATTTTTATGTATGTCTGTGTGTGTGTGTGTGTGTGTGTGTGTGTGTGTGTGTGTGTGTGTGTGTGTGTGTGTGTGTGTGTGTGTGTGTGTGTGTGTGTGTGTGTGTGTGTGCAGAATCAAAAATATTTAAGAGAAGAAATGTTTTCAGACAACCAAAAATTGGATATAAACAAACATTATTGCAAATAAGGGGAGGGGGAACTTGTGTTGAAAGAAGAAATGAAAAAAGAAAAAAAATCATCTTTCTCCCACTATAAGTCGCATTCCTTAGCTCTTCAACATACAGAGAGAAAAGGAAAAGATATGCTTATATATATATACTCAAAAAATTACAACTGAAATCTAACAATCCCATTCACAAAAAAAACAAAAAGAAAAACAAATGATGTGAATCAAAACTATTCATATTTCAAATAAAGGAAAAAATGCAGATACAGGAATCGCTGATTGTCAAATCCTCGAAATGGAAAAAGTCAAGTTAAAAAGTGCACTTTTTTATATATTAATTATTTCTTTTTCATTCTCTTTATTCTACACTTAAATGAGAGTGGTACCTCATTTGAGAGCAATCGTATTCAGAAAAATCAATAAAATCTTTGAATACTGCCTCCTCTGACAACATTCCATTCCTGAAGTATTTCCCTTGCAGCTTTTCCTTGGGGGCGATGTTCAAAGTATTTTTTTTTTCTTTTTTGGGGAGGGGGGATAGGTGGAGCAAGAACTTTTAATAATTAGGGTATCTCTTTCAATGCCTGCTTTTAATGACAAAGGACCCATTTCAACGAGGGCTCACAGGTTGCTACAAAATGCTATGTAAATGTCAACACTGCATTGATTAATCTCAATGTAAGAGAAATGTACAAGCCCAAAACCTCAGTCCCTCAAAGATGGTTTCTAGTGTCTATATATATGACATTTTATATTCAATTTATAAAAAAAACTTTATTCTTGAACATGGCCCTTAAACAAATTTGATATTGGAGCATGCAAAACCTAGAAAGAAAAAGTTAAAACAATAACTGAAAACAAATTATTGGTTACAAAATGTCAACAAATAAAAGGTTTAACACATAATACATCTATTTCAGCAAGCAAACAATAACAATAATGATAAAAAAATCAAATATCAACATAAAATAGACAAATGTTTCGAGCAAAACTGATCAAATATATATAAGGGGACATCTAGTCTGTAACATGTTACAATATGCATTCATCAAGAGCACAAACGTCCGACCGTCTCTTGGTTCTTCCAATTTCAAGTATTAAATTTAGATTTATTTTCTTCATTGCACTGACACATATGCACACAAAAGAGAAAGACAAAATGAGCAAAAAGAAAAAATAATAAATAAATAATGACCATGAGACGTACACAGACGCAGCCATACCCCAAGATGAGTGCACACTCAGATGCATGGAGGTTTGGGATAGAACGAGCACACCCGACACTAAGGCCCTTACCCGGAGTTCGAGAATATGAGTTATGGTAAGTGCGTGAGTACTGACACTGATCATCAAATGGGTTAGACACGTTCACGTTTTCCCCGTTGCCTACTGGACCTGTGAGGCACAAGGTGGCTAACCATCAGTATCGGGCTTGCCGAGGAAGTGTAGGAGTTGTGTCATGGAGGCTGTTTTTTTTTGTTTTGTCTTTTTACTGGTAATTCTCTTTCCCATTAAAAATGTAAATAAGCATTAATCTTAACTTATATACTTTTTAAAACCAAGCATCTGCTCTTTGGATTCTGTTTTTAATACTTATATCTAAGTTTCTCCTCAAACAGGAAGAGGAAAAAGGACCAAGCTAGACTTGAAGGGAGAACAAAACTTAAAAAGGCGAAAAAAAATAAAATAAAATAAAAAAATAATAAAAATAAATAATAATAACAATAATAAAAAAAAAAAGAAAAGAAAAGAAAATCAGCTGTCCGTAATAGATAGCACTGTGCCTTTCCCACCACCAAATAAGCTGGCTCACACCCCCCTCCTCCCCCTCTCCAGCACCTGGTGGGTTGGGGAGGAGCCAGGCCATCCTGTGAATGGCATTTGTGGAAACTCTCAAGATTAGCCCAAGGAAAAAGAATGCACATACATATTGAACAAAACCACTAGTATGTGTAGAGCAAAAGCAGTCTTGTGTGTATGTATGAAAGAAGAAACATTTGTCAATAAAAATGTCAGCAAATCTCTATTACTATTACATATGTTAAGCAAGACTCCAGAAGCCTGATCACTAACATGTTCTGGACTGGCAAAGTAAGTGTTTTGTGATTCTCAGGAAAATAATATAGAGTAACTACAATGGTTTTCAATGGTCATGCCACAGGAAGCTGTAGTATTATTTATTCTCTTAACCCACCCACTCTGGGATGACAGCCAATCATGCCATAGGTAACACATCATGCACGGTCAACCCTGTTCCAAGTTGTTTGCTGGTTTAGCCCTGGCTGCAATCAATAGGGAGACAATGCCCCTTGAAATTAGGCTTAAAGCCTCTTTTTAACCTTATTACTTAAAAAACTGATTCTGCTACAGCCAAGAGCATATAATATAGACCAAGGGTAAATTTGTTTCCAGCATTTCCAATATTCCTCCCAAGCAGCTGACATCATGATTCATGGTTTAGTTGGCATGAGAAGCTCCCATTGTGAGTGGCTTAATCAGCCTATATACACGACATTGCATAACCAATTACTGCCTGGTCCAAATACTAATAAATATGAAATAAAAGGGAAACCCTACTTTTAAATTATTTGATGAGCATTCTGCAAAGCCATATTGATACAAAAAAATAAATAAATAAATAAAAAAGTGAAAATATAAAGAGACAATATTCAAAACATATCAATTTGTAATAGTTAAGAGGAGTGCTCTAGTTTCTCACCACATAAAAAGAGAGAACATCTAGCATGACAGAAGCACTCAAACACACCCAACACACTCACTGATGCTTTGTCTGAGCATTAGACAGCACATATATACAGTTAACCTATTAAGTGATTGTGCTAATTACAATGCACTATATTTTAAAAGGGGCACCTGGGAACTCTTACTTTTCTATAACACTTTACAAAGGGAAGTCTTTATACTGCTGTATGACAATTAATCAATGTATAAGTTATCAACTCACACAACTTTGTAATGCAAATTGAACTTGCTATTAATTTTATGAGTATGTACAAAATATTACCGAACACTTGATTATTGCTCTGGAAGTTCAATAATTATTTTACAGATGTCTAATTTTGCCATTCACATTCAAATAACTTTCTATTCATTCTGCAATTAATATAAAAAACTGACAATATAATTTTACTATGTAAATTGCATTCTAACTATACATTATACTTAAACCAATAAAAAAATATTTAAAAAATAATAAATAAATAAATACAAATAAAAGAAATTAAAATCAAACAAACAAATAAATAAGTAAAATAAAACAAGACAAAAAAAAGGCATGGAAATAAGGGCCTAACTGGCTATGTTAAGCTCATGTTCAGGAAAATTGGAAATGAATGGAATAAAAGCCTTTATAACTTGATTACAGTAGCTATAGCTATATATTTTCTGAAATAAAAAATCTAATTCACAATGGTAAATTGTACTACCAAAATAAATTGGTAATTCAAATGTCTTATCACCAATTCATGAATGTCATGGGGATGCCAGGTGCCACTTTGCTGTCTCAAA
>NC_091567.1:13899252-13906752 GCF_042767895.1 Penaeus vannamei
TCCTCCTTCCTTCCGTTCCCTCTTGGCTATCTGTCTGTTTGTCGGTTTGTGTGTCTGTGTGTCTTCTCTCTGTCGGTCTCTGTCTGTTTGGAAGGCTGACTGTCTATGTCTCTCTTTTTACCTCTGTTTATCTGTCTGTCTCTCTCCTTCTCTTCTGTTTCTCCTCTCTTTCCGTCCTTAATTTTTCTATCCCCCTTTTCCTGACTTTTTTCTTTCTCTCCTTTCATCTCTTTTATCAATTCCAACTTTCTTTCGTGGTCCCCTTTCTTCTTGTTATTCCTGCTGGTCTCCCTTTTCCACTTTTTTCTTCGCTTTCCTCTCCTCTTTTCCTCCTCCTCCTCTTCCCCCTTCCTCACGCCTCCTCTTTTCCTCCTTCTCCTCTTCACCCTTCCTCACGCCTCCTCTTTTCCTCCTTCTCCTCTTCCCCCTTCCTCACGTCTCCTCTTTTCCTCCTTCTCCTCTTCCCCCTTTATCACGTCTCCTCTTTTCCTCCTTCTCCTCTCCTCCCTTCCTCACGTCTCCTCTTTTCCTCCTTCTCCTCTCCTCCCTTCCTCACGTCTCCTCTTTTCCCGTCCTTCAGTCATACGTCACCTTTCTCCTTCCCCACTTCTCCTCCTCTCCTCTCTCCCTCCTTCTTCCTCAGTCATATGTCATTCTTCTTCAATCATATGTCACTCTTCTCCCCTTCTTCCTCTCCCCTTCTCGCCGACCTTCTCCCCAGTCTTCCCTTCTTCTTCTCTCCTCATTTTCCTTCTGCTTCTTCAGTTATATACCAGTCTTCTCTCTTTCCTTCTATCTTCCCCTCATCCTCTCCCCTCTATTCTCCTTAGGATTTCTCTTTTCATCTCTCTTTCCTCTCTTTTTTCCCTCTTATTTCTTTTTCTCCTCATCTCCTCGCTTTCTTCTCTTTCCTTATTCATATCCCATTCCATTCTCTCCGTTTCTGCTCTCTTCCTTCTCTTTCCTCCGTACTCCCTTTCCTTTCTTCTCCTTCTCCACTGTATCTCACTCCCTTCTCTCCTCCTCTCCCTCTTTCCTTCTCCTTCTTCAGACATATCTCATTCCCTCCTCTCCTCCTCTCCCCCTTTCCTTTTCCTTCTTCAGACATATCTCACTCCCTCCTCTCTCCCTTTCCTCCTCCTTCTTGAGTCATATCTCATTCCCTTCTCTCCTCCTTTTCTCTCTTCGTCTTCCTCGGTCGTATCTTATTCTCCTTTCTCGTCCTCTCCCTCCCCCTCCTTTCCCATCCTCCCCCTCCTTCTCTTCTCTCGTATCTTATATTCTCTTTTCTCGTCCTCTCCCTCCCTTCCTTTCCTTCCTCCTCTCTCCCCTCCTTTTCTTCTCTCGTATCTTTTATATTCTTTCGTCCTCTCCTCCCCTTCCCTTCCTTCCCCTCCTCCTCCTCCTTCTCTCGTATCTTATATTCTCTTTTTCTCGTCTTCTCCCTCCCCTTCCTCTTTCCTTCCCTCCTCCTCCTCCTTTTCTTCTCTCGTATCTCATATTCTCTTTCTCGTCCTCTCCCTCCCCTTCCTTTCTTCCTTCCCTCCTCCTCCTTCTCCCCTCCTTTTCTTCTCTCGTATCTTATATTCTCTTTTCTCGTCCTTTCCCTCCCCTTCCTTTCCTTCCCCTCCTCCTCTTCCCTTCCCCTCCTCCCCCTCCATCTCTTCTCCTCCTCCTTCCACAGTCATCCCCCTCCCCACGTCCTCCCCCAAGTCATCTTTCTTGCAGGACACAGCTCCGTCTCGAGACACGGGCGGTCGGAGAAAAGGTTCAGGGAAAGCCCGGGATCGATACTGCTCCTTAGGCCTAGGCGTCTTGGCCTCTCTCTCCTCTCTCTCTCTTTCTCTCTTTCCCTCTCTCTTTCTTTTTTCTTTCTTTCTTTCTCGGTCTCGGTCTCTCTTTCTCGAACTTGGTCTCTGTCTTTCGTCTCTCATTTTGTCTTCTGTCTTTGAGCCCTGTCTCTCTCTCTCTTTCTCTCTCTCTAGAGCTCTCTCTCTGTCTCGATTCTCTCTCTCTCTCTCTCTCTCTCTCTCTCTCTTTCTGTCTGACTCCCTCTTTCTCTCCTCCTCCCTTCTCTCTGTCTGTTTGTCTATATGTTTCTGTCTCTGTTTCTGCCTCTCCCTCTCTTTCTCTCAATCTCTCTCACGCTTCGACTCACAAGCAAGCCCGCAAATGCATCCGAATGCAAAGAAATAACGCGCACACAAATATCAACACGCACCTAATTTACATATCCTCATTATATATAAAAGTAAAACTAAAGAAGCAATTTCTATGCAGACAAATACACAAACAATTAACAAAGACATTCACTTTCAGCAAGACGACCCTCGGCGCAAAGACACATTCTAGACAGTCATGCATACGTGAATGTTTGTCGTGGACGGACACACAAGCATGCATTCGAACGCAGTCAAAGGGAAGATAAACACTGCCTTTAGAACTGTCCGATTCCTTGGCCCCTGACTACAAAAGACAGACCATTTGAGCTCTTGTGTTTGACTTCTACCTGTGTCTTCTTTTCTTATCTTAGGCTTCTTACTTTTTATTCATGTTTGGCTTTTGTTTATTTCCGGTTGTTTCTTTCATCATTTTGTTTCGTATTTATCTACCTTCTCTCCTCCTCCTCCCTTTCTTGCCATTATTATTCTTTTTTTTAATCAGTATTATAATTATTATTGTTATAGTTCTTTTATCGTCGTCTTCTTCTTCTTTTGTCTGTTTCTACTTTTCCATTTGTTTTCCTTCTTTCGTGTTTTTTCTTTTTAATCTATAAATAGCCTCTCATCCACTTCCCTTCATTCAACCTTTTCTCCTCCTCCTTCTCCACTTCCTTCGTCTCCTCCTCGCTTTCTCCACTTCCATGTCCACACTATCCTACCTCTGCTTCTTCCTCTGTTTCTAATTCTTTTTCTTTTCTTTTTTCCTTTTCTTTTTCTGTTTCTTTTTTTCTTCTTCCTCTTCCTCCTCCTCCTTCTCTTCTTCCCATTCTTCCACCTTCCTCCTCCTCCCCTCCCTACCTCCTTCTTTTCTCCACCACTTTCTCCTCCTCCTTCCTTTCTTGCTTCCTCCTTTCCTCCTCCTCCTCTCCTTCTTGCTTCCTCTCTTTCCTCCTCCTCCTCTCATCTGCCTCCTCCTCTCTCTCTCTCCTCCCTTTCCTCCTCACTCTAAATCCCTCCCCCTTCACTTCCACTTCCTCTCTCCTCCTCCTCCCTCCACTTCATCCTCCTCCTCCTCCTCTTCCACTTCCTCCTCCTCCTCCTCCTCCTCTTCCACTTCATCCTCCTCCTCTTCCTCCTCCTCCACTTCCACTTCATCCTCCTCCTCCTCCTCCACTTCCACTTCTTCTTCTTCTTCTTCCTCCTCCTCCTCCTCCACTTGCTCCCCCCCTCCTCCTCCACTTCCACTTCTTCTTCTTCTTTTTCCTCCTCCTCCTCCTCCACTTCCACTTCTTCTTTTTCTTCTTCTTCTTCTTCTTCTTCCTCCTCCTCCTCCACATTTGCATACGAGCATATCTCTCCCTCTGTCAACCTCCCTGGAATAACTAATGTCAACCACGTAACGTCTTCTGTATCAATAATAAGTTTAGAAGTCAGAGGAGTAAGAACGTCTCCATTGGTATTTCTCATGGTCTTATTGATGGCGTGGTCGTTGTTGTTTTTGTTGTTGTTGTTGGTGGTGGTGTTCGTGGTGGTGGTGTTAGTGGTCGTTGTTGTTGTTGGTATTGGTGGTGGTGGTGTTCGTGGTGGTGGTGGTGTTGTCGGTGGTGGTGGTCGTTGTTGTCGATGGTGGTGTTAGTGGTCGCTGTTGTTGGTGTTGTTGTTGTTGTTGGTGGTGGTGGTGTTAGTGATCGTTGTTGTTGTTGTTGCTGTTGTTGTTGGTCGTTGTTGTCGGTGGTGGTGTTAGTGGTCGTTGTTGTTTTTGTTGTTGTTGTTGGTGGTGGTGTTCGTGGTGGTGGTGTTAGTGGTCGTTGTTGTTGGTATTGTTGTTGGTGGTGGTCATTGTTGGTGTTGCTTGCGTTGGTGGTAGTTATTGTTGGTGGTGTTATGGTCAGCTGTTGTTGGTGGTAGTCTTTGTTGTTGTTGTCGTTGGTGGTGGTCCTTGTTGTTGTTGGTGGTGGTGTTGGTGGTGGTGGTGTTAGTGGTGGTGGTGTTAGTGGTCGTTGTTGTTGGTATTGTTGTTGGTGGTGGTCATTGTTGGTGTTGTTTATGTTGGTGGTAGTTATTGTTGGTGGTGTTAGTGGTCATTGTTGTTGGTGGTAGTCTTTGTTGTTGTTGTCGTTGGTGGTGTTAGTGGTCGTTGTTGTTGGTGGTATTAGTGGTCCTTGTTGTTGGTGTTGGTGGTTGTGGTGGTCGTTGTTTTTGTCGTTGTTGTTGGTGATGCTGTTGTTATTGTTGTTGTTACTATTTTTACCATCATTGCTCGTTTTCTTATCTCTATTTCTATTTATCTTCTTAATGGTAATGATAATGTGGATTATTATCATTATCATCATAACTGTCATTATTATTACTAGCTTTAACCTTATCATTAACATTATCATCATTACTATTATTATCATTATCATCATTATCATTATTACTATTATTATTATCATTATTATTATTATCATTATCATTATCATCATTATTATCATTATTGTTATTATCTTTATTATCATTATAATAATAATAATAATAATAATAATAATTATTATTATTATTACCATTATCATTATTATTGTTATTTTCATTATCATTATTATTACTATTATCATTATTGTTATTATCATTCTACTTCTTATCATGATCATCATTATGATTACTTATATCATTATCACTGATGTCAGCATCATCATGACTAACATCAGTAGTACAGTATTATACTATTATTGTAAGGATCATATTATCATTAAAATCATCAGTATCATTATTTAAAAAAAATATTGCCAGCCAAGAGATGGAAAAGGAAACAGAGTAGAAACTGAGCGATGGATAGATAAACAGATGATACATACTACATAAATACATACATACATGCATACATATATATGCATACATACACACATGCATAAATACATATATGCAAACATATATACATATATACGTACATTCATAAACACATACATGAATATATATGCAAACATACATATATGCACACATACATATATATGTACATGCATACACACATACATAAATATATATATATATATACATACATACATACATGCATGCATACATACATGCACACATACATACATATGTACCTGTATACATATATGCATACATACAAGCATACATACAGTACATGCAAACATACAATGCATACATCCACACAAACAAGCACATACAAGCATACGTACATACACGATATATTTACCCACAAATATATTCCCAATCCATGTTTTCCTTCCGTTTAGATTCTGTAAAAAGAAAGAAAAGAAGAAGAAAAAAAAAAACTGACAGGAAGTGATCATTCTCCTCGAAGACGGACACAGAGAAGCTGAATAAAGGGAAGAAGGAGAAGAAGGAAGAGGATGAATACGAGGGTGAGGATGAAGTGAAAGAGATGCGAAAAAGAGAAGGAGGGAAGAGGGAGAAACAGGAAGAGGAGGAAGTAGGGGAAGAAAAGACGAAGGGAAGAGGAACTGGGGAAGAGGTGAGGAAAAAAGAATAGAAGAAAGAGAAAGAGGGATGAAGATATAAAATAAATAAAAGAGAAGAGAAAGATGAAGAGAAGATAAAGACACGTAGGGGGAAAAAAGAAAGGGGAAGGATGGGGAAGAGGAAGGGAAAGAGAAGGGAAGAAAAAGACCGAGAAGTGGGGGGAAAAATAAGAAAAAAAGAATTTAGAGAAGAGAGTAAAAGACGGAGTAAAGACGCCCAAGAAAGAAAGATAGGAAAGAAAAAAAGAAAGAGAAGAAAGAAAGAAAGAGAGCGAAGAAAGAAAAAGAAAGAAAGAAAGAGACGATAAAAAAATGGAAGAAAAAATACGACGTGCATAGCTCCCCTTTCCCCCTCCCCCCTCCCCCCCCCCTTCGGACGGTACATGTTGTCGTAACAGGAGCCTAAAGGGGGGCAGGGGGAGGGGGGAGGGGGGAGGGGGGACGAATAGAGGGAGGAGGAAGACGAGGGGGAAGGCGAAGAGACGACCCAATAGGAAGGGAAAAAAAGGGTGAAGATGAAGAAGAGAAAGGGGGGAGGGGGGGAGGGGGTGAGAGAGGACCCGATAGCGAGTGGAAGGAGGATGAGGACGAAGGGGGGAGGGGAGAAGGGGTAAGGGTGGAGGGAAAAACTTGAAATCCGGCGCGGTTAACCTTGTTTGGCGGGGGGGGGGTGGAGGGGGGCGGAGGGTTAAAAAAGGGAAGAGGTGGAGGGACTGTTTGGTCCTACGCTAAGCCCGAAAAAAGAGAGAAAAAAACAGGGGATCTAAAAAAAAAGTAAAGCGATTTTTCTTGTTTATTTTTTCCCCATGAGAACATATATAATATCGGTATGTATTTAAATCACGTTTTCCGTTATTGCGAATGGTTATCAACTTCCTTGTGGATTCGGTATAGATAATCGGTACTCGTAAAACTTACAGAACGATTAAAGTTTCTCAAAATCGCAAAATTTCCCACCAATTTTGTTGCGCGACGCATACGGATATCAACAAAACAAAAGACTGCACATTTAGAGACACTTCCAGGAAATATATAAATACCACTGATCGCATAAACACATCAATACGTCTTTTTCACGTACTGAGACATACCAATACATTCAATATATCCCTGTAATAAACAAAAATCGTTCTCAGAAATCGAGAATAACCTAAAAGAGAAAAGAAAAGAAAAAAAAACAATCTATAGCTGCCGTTCGTGCAAGTGACATGACGTCATCGAGGACAAACAGCCGACGTCAGCCGTTCGTGGTTTCCGGTTCGCATTCAAAGTCTTTCTGCGTATTTAGCCACGCCTCATAAATATATGCATGCAACGCCACAGGAAAGGCGGTTACTTAGTCACTGATAAGAGCATAAAAGCGTTGATAATATTTTATAATGCCAGAAATTAAGGTCTGATAAAGGAAATCAGAGAAGGTACGACGTTTGAAATGAACCATTTTTTTCTCTCTTTTCTTCGTACATTTCGCTGATATCAGTCATTCTTTGGACTCATGCCAGAAGAACAAGAACAAGAACAAGAAGGAGAGAGAGAGAAAAAACAATCCAAACACAGTTACGATTTTACTGTTACTAATATGCACTTTTTCTAAACTTATCTGATTCATACCCTTTTCCTTAATCTATTTTCTTTATCTAATTTGTTTTTTGCTTTTTTTGGTTATCAGGTGGATGGAGTGTTGCCACGAAACCTGACATCCATTTTTATCGTTCTTTTAGGTCAATCTGAGTGCTTACTATTTTTTTCCTTCTTTCTTTTTACGAACATATGTTGTTGAACAGTTGTAGTCATTCATAATATGTTTTGTTTGTTTGTTTGTTGCTGTCGCTTTAATTGTGTCTTTTTCAACTGTT
>NC_091567.1:13911752-13914252 GCF_042767895.1 Penaeus vannamei
CACACTCATACACCCACACTCGCACACACACACACACTCACACACACACACACTCACACACACACACACTCACACACACACACACACACACACTCATACACCCACACTCGCACACACACACCCACACTCGCACACACACACACTCACACACACACCCACTCACTCACACACACACACACACTCGCACACACACACACTCACACACACACAGACACACACACACACACATACACATATATATATATATCCTCTCGCTCCCTGATGGCTGCCGTGGACTCGACCGCCCGGAGACCCCGCAACAGCTTCTCATTGTATTCCTTTCTATCTCCTTTTCCTTTCTTTTTCTCTTTCCCCTTTCTTCTTTTTCCGGTCTTTTCTTTCCTTTTCATATTCCCTTTTAGTCTTTGTTTTTCTCCTCTCCTCTTTTCCTGCTTTCCCCTCTCCCTCTTCCCTCAGTCTCCTCTTCCTGCCTTTTCTTATATACTTCTTCCCCTTCTTGTCTTGTTCTTCATCTGCGGTCCCCTTTTCTTTATCACTTCTCTTCTTTCTCTCCCCTCTTCCCCATTCGTCATACTCCCTTTCGCTCTCTTTATTTCCTCTTCCTTCTTGTATTCCCTTCTCTTCTTAATCGTAATCCTTTCTTGTTTCCTTTCCCTTCATTCCATTCTCTTCTCGTTCCCCTCTTGTGGGTCCCGTTCTTCTCCTCATTCCCCTCCCTCTCCCTCTATTCTTTTCTTCTTCTTCTTCTTTCCATTTCCTTTCCTCCTCTCATTCATCTCTCTCACTTCTCTTACTCCGTTTCCTCTCCTCCTATCTCCTTCCCACTCCTTCTTCATCCTATCTCCCTCTCACTTTATTTCTTACCCTCCTCCCCTCCCCTCTCCCCTCCCTCTTCTCCTATTCCTCTCTCTTCCTCACTTTATTCCTTCCCTCCCCTCTCCCCGTCCTTGGTCTAATTCCTCTCTCTATCCCTCACCTTATTCCTCCCCTCTTCCCATTCCTCTCTCTCCCTCACTTGATACCCTCCCCTCCACTCCCTCCCCTCTCTCCTACGTCTTCTCCCATTCCCCCCTCTCTCTCTCTCTCTCACTTTATTCCCTTCCTTCCACCCTATCCCCTCCTCGGCGCCTATTCCCCCTTCCCTCCGGCCCCTCCCCTTCCCCCTCCCTGTCAAAATCTCTCTCTCTCTCGCTCCCCTTGCACCTAAGTGAGTATGACACCCTGGCAACCGCTCATTGCAGGGTCGCTAGGATGGTGGGGGAGGGGGGGAGAGGAGAAGGAAGGTGAAGGGTACAGAAAGGGAAGAAGAAGGGAGAAGTGAGGGAGAAGTGAGGGAGAAGGTGGGGAGAAATAGATAGATAGATAGATAGATAGATAGATAGATAGATAGATAGATAGATAGATAGGGAGGGAGGGAGGGAGGGAGGAAGAGGGAGAGGAAAGGAAAGGGAGAGAGGAGGGAGAAAGAGGGAGGAGAGAGGGAGGAAGGAGGGGAAGGAGGGAAGGAGGGAGAGAGGGGAGAGAGGGAGAGAGAGAGAGAGAGAGAGAGAGAGAGAGAGAGAGAGAGAGAGAGAGAGAGAGAGAGAGAGAGAGAGAGGGAGAGAGAAAGAGAAAAAGAGAAAGAGAAAGAAAAAGCGAAAGAGAGAGAGAAAGAGAAAGACAGAGACAGACAGACAAACATTTTCTCACAGACCCTCCCGACCTCCTCGGACGCCGCCCCGCCCACCAGGACACCCGAATATACACAGGATAACCCAGGATGACCGCTTTTCCCCTCAGTATTCCTCACCCCCCCCCTCACCCCCAGGGCCCCACCCACCCACCGCATCCCGCCGGTGCGCCATCAGCTGGGAGGTCGTCTGCAGTATCCGCCCTCGGCTGCTCTTCTAACGACCTCTCACGACCTCGTTAGCTCGCCTGTAATGAAAA
Source organism: Penaeus vannamei (assembly GCF_042767895.1). Taxonomy (NCBI): domain Eukaryota; kingdom Metazoa; phylum Arthropoda; class Malacostraca; order Decapoda; family Penaeidae; genus Penaeus; species Penaeus vannamei. The sequence continues at coordinate 13,913,682 of NC_091567.1, forward strand.
AAGAAAGGTAAATAATGAAAAACAGAAAAAAAGAAGAGTATATAAGGAAAGTCTTGGAGATCAGAAGCAACGAGGGAGGGAGAGAGAGAGAAGAGAAGAATGAACAATGAAGAACAATGAAAAATTAAGAATGTCGACATTAATAGTCATGACAACAAACAGTGATACTACTGATCATTCTACTTCTCATGACAAGTAAGATGAGAATAATTATGATACTAATAATGAAAATAAAGATAAAGACGATAATAATGATTTTCACTTATCCCTCTCCCCTCAGCAATAACGATATACAAAGGTAGATAGATGGATAAAATAGATAAATGAAAATACTTCCCGGGTAATAATAGTATTTCTCTCGCTCCCAAAATCTAATCGCTTTTTTTCAATAGACTATCACATTGGATTTGTCTCGCGAGAGAAACATGCGCCAGGAAAAAGAGGAGGGTGGAAGAAAGAGGGAAGAGGAGGGGGAGAGGAGGGAGAGAGGAAGGAAGGAGGGGTGGAAGAAAGAGGGAAGAGGAGGGGGAGAGGAGGGAGAGAGGAAGGAAGGAGGGGTGGAAGAAAGAGG
>NC_091567.1:13921752-13926681 GCF_042767895.1 Penaeus vannamei
AGAGAGAGAGAGAGAGAGAGAGAGAGAGAGAGAGAGAGAGAGAGAGAGAGAGAGAGAGAAAGAGGGGGAGGGGAGAGAGAGAGAGAGAGAGAGAGAGAGAGAGAGAGAGAGAGAGAGAGAGAGAGAGAGAGAGAGAGAGAGAGGGAGAAGGAGAGAGAGGGGGGAGGGGAGAGGGAGAGAGAGAGAGAGAGAGAGATAGAGAGAGAGAGAGAGAGAGAGAGAGAGAGAGAGAGAGAGAGAGAGAGAGAGAGAGAGAGAGAGGGGAGAGAGAGAGAGGAGAGAGAGAGAGAGAGAGAGAGAGAGAGAGAGAGAGAGAGAGAGAGAGAGAGAGAGAGGCAGAGAGAGAGAGAGAGAGAGAGAGAGGGAGAGAGAGAGAAGAGAGAGAGAGAGAGAGAGAGACGGAAAGAAAGAGAGAGAGAGAGAGAGAGAGAGAGAGAGAGAGAGAGAGAGAGAGAGAGAGAGAGAGAGAGAGAGAGAGAGAGAGAGAGAGAGAGAGGCGCCCGTACGCTCCTCCCGCCGCCATGATGTACCTGTGTTTACCTTCCCTGCCCTCCGCTGTGTCTCCGACGTCTTCCTGGCTCCCTCCTCCAACTCGGGGAACATTTTAGAGCGCGTCGGGTCTGCTGGGACAACTCCGCCCGGGGGGAAGTAACGGCGACAGAGCCCTTCTCCATTGACAGTTACCTCCCTACCGTGCCCTCCCCGAACGTTTCCAAGGATCCAGTGGTTCGCGTAGGGTTGTAAAATGGATGACACGGTGATTGGAAACGTTTCCTGACCGCGGAACAGCGGGCCAACAGAATCTCCTCGGCGTAAGTGGCAGAGAGCAGCGGCAGACGGCCTCGTGGTCCGGGTCCGTTTCGGGGTGAGATTCTGAGCGAGTGAAAATGACGTAATGGATTTAGTTAGATTTTCCCTCAAGTTTGTTTTTAATTGATTGCACTTTTAATAATCTTGTTTATTGTTATCTTCCAATTATAATTATTGTTAGTATTATTCTCATTACCATTATTTCGCCATTAGTATCACCATTATCACTACCATTACTTTGTCATTAGTACTATCAAGACTCCCATCTTTATCACATTTATCATCATTACCATTGCTGATGCCATAAACATCACCATTCTTTCTTCTTCTACTTATCTCCTTCATACGCATTAATCTATCTTTCATCACTTACTTTTTCTCTCAAGAGTCTCGTAAAAATCGCATCAAGACAAAATGACAGATTTGAGAAACCGCTTCTCTGATTCCCTCTCTCCCCCTCTTTCTCCTCGGCTGTCTCTTATTCCTTCTTTTTACTCCATTTCCTTCTACTTGTTTGAGTCTTCTTTCTTGTTTTGATGCCCCCCTCCTCTTTTTCTACTCTGATTTAATTACTTTTTTTCCTTCATTTTTTTCAGGTTCCTCTTTGCATCTCTCTTTCTCCTTCACCTTCTTGTTTGCCTATTCTTCTTTCGCGTTTTTTTTTTAATTCCTCTCTCCCTCTCTTTCACCTTCATCTTCTCTTCCTCTCTTTTATTTTCCTTTTTTTTGCACTTTCTTCTTCTTTCCTGTTTCTTTCCCCTTTCCTCATGTACCTTTTTCTTTATTTCTTTTTCCTCTACCCTCCTCCATTTTAACTTCCTCTTATTCCTTTTTACTTCTTTACTACCTTTATTCTTTTTACGTTATATTTTATGTAGTTTGTTAGTGTGTCTGCCTGTCTCTCTTTCTCCCTCTCCCTCTCTCTCTCACTAGCTCGTTTGCCTTCCTCTCTCCCTAGCTCGCTCAAGCTACTCCATCCCCCACCCTCTCTCTCTCTTTCTTTTTCTCTCTCACTAGCTTGCCTAATTTCCTCTCTCTCTCTCCCACTTTCTTTCTCTCTTTCACTAGCTCATTGCTTCCCTCCCCCTCCCTCTTCTCCCTATTTCTTCTTTTCTCTCACTAGCTCGCCTGCTTTCTTTCCCTCTCTTTCTTTCTTGCTCTCTCTCACTAGCCTACCTGCTTCCCCCTCTTTCTTCCTCTTTTCTTCTTGCTTCACCAGCTTGCCTAATTTCCCCTCTCTCTTTTCCTTCTTTCTTGCTTCTCTCTCTCACTAGCCTGCCTGCTTCCCCCTCTCCCTCTTTCTTTCTTGCTCTCTCACTAGCTTGCCCAATTTCTCTCTCTCTCTCTCTCTCTTCCCTCTTTCTTTCTTGCTCTCTCTCACTAGCTCACCTGCTCCCCCTCTCTCCCTCTTTCTTTCTTTCTCTCTCTCACTAGCCTGCCTGCTTTCCTTTTCTATCTCTTTCTCTTATTCTCCACCATCCTCCCTCCCACCTTCTTCCCCTTCTCTACTTATCTCCCCTTCCCTCCTCTCTCATTTCCTCTATGATGGCCCTTCTCTTCCTTCGCCACCGTAACTACCTTATCAAAACCCTTATCAATCAGTGACTGATTCTCCGCTTCTCAATGCTCCACAATCTCTTTTGGAAACTTTCTCTGTCTGCCTCTGTCTCTCTCTCTCTTCTCTGTGTCTTTCTTCCCTTTCTGTCTCTCTCTCTCACTTTCCTTCCCTCTTTCTCTCTCTTTCGCTCTTCTCCCGCTCTATCTCTGTCTCTATGCCTCTCTTCCCTCTCTGCTACTGTCTCTCTCTCTACCCTCTTTCCTCTATCTGTCTCTCTCTTTTCTCTTCTTTCTCCACGTTTTTCCTTCTTTCTTCGCTATTTCCTCTTTCTCATCCGTCCTTCCTTTTCTCTCCACTATTACTGTTATCATTGTTATTGGTATTAATACTGTCAAGATCATTTCTATTTTCATTATTATTAACATTATTAATAATATTATTCTCATCAGTGTTATTAACATTATTACAGTTATTATCATTATCATTGCTATTATTGTTGTCCTTATTATTAGTTTTATTATTGTTACTATTATTAGTAGTAGTATTATCATTATTGTCATCACCCTTATCATTATCATTATTATCATCATCTTTTATCATTATTATTATTATTGTAATTATCAATATCATTACTATTATCATCATTCTTCTCATAGTAGCAGGCTTGTTCATGGTTATTCAGATGACGTGATTCTGTTTGTTCATGGCATCATCACCATCACCTTTAGAACCGAAACAAACACGTCAGTAAACAAACTGCCAAAAATGAAGATGCTAGGCTTTACATAGGGAGGCAACAACAAGGTTCATAATTGTATACAACTGACATTGCTGAGAATGGCATTTTAAATCTAATAAATTGACAAAAATATAAAGGTATGTGTTAATCTGTACCAGCATCTAAAGGCACATAACTAATTGCTTTGGCAAGGGAATATCACCATATCAGTCCATCATTTTATACAAAATAGTAAGCAATACTTAAGCATCACGAGTAATTGAAACATTTTCCATCACTGACCACAGGCAAAAAACACAGAAATATATTTTAAATAAATAACTAATATACTTGTTTATATATTATCATACAGAATTATTCTGCTTTATCTTACAAACGGCATTTTCATTAAAAATGATTTAGAATTTGAAAACCTTTGCTCAAAAGAGATCTTACTCAGACATTCATCAATACCTGTTCATGATCGAACTGATTATTCATTGTGGTAAAACTCCCCCAAAAGCCTTGCATAAACCACTGAACAAAAGTGCGTCTTACATTCATATTCTTTAAAAAGAACATTATAATCACACACGAGTGCAATGCAGTAAGAGCCAGGGATCAAAATAAACATGTTCATTACCTTGCCCTCCTCACCATGTTGCGAAATTCTATAAATTCGTGGGATCTCAAGAAGACCCTCCGCAGCGCACAAACATGGCGTCCTCCCGGGGAAAATAAGCCGCAGACTGCAAGGCCAAACGCTTAGATACGAAAACAAGAAAAAATAAATAAATATGAGGATTCTCAAAGATTACTGATAAATTTATTTGCCCATTATTCATCGTTCACAGGAAAAAGTAAACAAGGATAAGATTGTAAATGACAATTAAAGATAATCTTTTCGTGGTGAAAATAACTCAATATTTTGCTTCGAATGATGAATACACATCCAAACGGAGATGCGGGAGATTTGAAATATATTTATATCTATGCATTTGTAGAGATTTCAGTTACATGATTCCTGTTACAAAGGAGAATATTATTATTTTTATTGTTATTGTTGTTTTTGATGTTGCTGTTGTTGTTCTCATTGTATTTATCATGATTATTTTTATCATAGCCATTATCATTGATAATGTTATTGTTATTATTGTAATTTGCTCTGTCATGACTATCATAATCGCAATCGTTAACATCATCAACATTATCGTTATAATCTTCCTTTCCATTGCTGTCACAGATAATAAAAGGACTATTTTTCATCACTGGCAATTATAGTTTATACTTTTCATTTCCTTCATTCTACTTTCACTTCTCTCTCTTTCATACTTATCTCTGTCTCTTACTCTCTTTCCTTTTCCTCCGTCTCGTCCGCCTCCATTATCTCGTACGTTTATCACCTTCGTTTCTTCACGTATTCTTCGTCTTCATCTTCCACCTTCTCTCTCTCTCTCTTTTCTCTTTTACTTCCTTCCCCTTCATATCTGTGCTGAATCGCAAACCATAATTCTCTTCTCCCCTTTTATCAAGCGTTTCCCTTCCCCTCCTCCATAATTTACTCTCTCTCTCTCTCTCTCTCTTTGCCCCCTACGTCTCATCTCCCTTGAGTTATGTATCCTAATTTTCCCTTTCTCAAAAATTTTCTCTCTCTCTTTTTCTTCTCTTTCTCTGTCTTCTCTTTTTCTTTCTTTATATTTTTTGGTTGTGTGTTTGATTATCTTTTTCAGTCTCTCTCTTTTTCTTTCTCATTCGTTGTCTCTTTCTATTTGTTTGTCTATCTCATTCTCTCTCATTCACGATTTCTTTCCTTTTCCTTGCTTTCTTCTTCTCCCTCAAACTT
>NC_091567.1:13947181-13952181 GCF_042767895.1 Penaeus vannamei
GGGGGGGGAGGGGGAGGAGGGAGAAGAAGTGGCAGGAGATGGGGAGAAAAATAGGGAGGTCGATACAGAAGGAGGGAGGCAAGGGAGAATGAGGATTGAAAGAGAGAGAGATAGAGAGATAGATAGATAGATAGATAGATAGATAGATAGATAGATGAGATGAGAGAGAGAGAGAGAGAGAGAGAGAGAGAGAGAGGAAGTGAGAGAGAGAGAGAGAGAGAGAGAGAGAGAGAGAGAGAGAGAGAGAGAGAGAGAGAGAGAGAGAGAGAGAGAGAGAGAGAGAGAGAGAGAGAAAGAGAATGCAGCAATGACAAAAAGACAGGGAGTAGAAAAAGAAAAGAAAGAAAGAAAGAATGAAAAAAACAGCGAATGAAATTTTGATGGAAAGCCCAGAACAGAAAGAAAGAGAGGGCAGAAGGAAATGGAGAAAGAAAAGGAAATAAATAAGAAAAAAAACACTCTCTGACTTTTTTCCTTCAAATTTATTCAGGGGCTTCGTCTCTTGAAGGTCATCTGGTGTGTAAGATATGACAGGGGGAAGGGAGGGAGGAGAGGAGGAGGGGAGGAGGAGAGAGATGGGGGCGGAGGTGAGTAGGGAGTGGGGGGAGGAAGGGGAGGAGAGGGAGACATAAAAGGAGAGGGTGGAGGTGTGGGGTGGAAGAAGAACAGTGGGAAGTAAGGGAGGGAGGAGGAAGGGAGGGAAGGAGAGGAAGGAGGAAAGGAGGGAGGAAAGGAGGTAGTGTGGGGGAGGAGGCATTGGGAGGGGGAGGGGAGGAAGAGGGGGGTGTGGGGTGGAGGAGAAAGATGAGTCCAGGGGGAGGCAGAGGAGGGAGGGGGAGGGAGGGGGAGTGGAAACAGGCGGGGTGGGGGATGGACGAGGTTAGAGGGACGGGGGTGGGGGGAGAGGGAGGGGGAGGGAAGACGAAGACGAGATGGAGGGAGGAGGAGAAAAGGACCAGGAAGAGCAAGAAAGACAGGAAGAGGAAGGATTAGTGAAGTTGACGTAGAGGAGGAAGAGGAAAAAGAAACACGAGAAAGAGAAAAAACAGTCAGCAAAAGAAAAAGAAAAAAAAAAAGAAAAATTAGAAAAACAACGTCAGAGAAAACGAAAAAGGAGAGAGAGAGACAGAAGGAAAAATATCAAAATAGAAGAGCAAATAATCAGGAGAAAAAGAAAATGAATAAAAAAGAGGGAGAGAAAGAGGTGAGAGAAAAGACACTAGGAAAATAAGAAGAAGAAAAAATGGAAGCAACTTAAAAGGAAGATACAGGGAAGAAGAGGAAGAAGAAGAAGACAGATGAGAGAACTAAAAAGAATAAAAGAAAAAAAATAAAGAAAGACAAAAAGAAAAGAACATAAAAAGGAAAAAGAACGATACTTAGAAAGAAATAGAACCAAACAAGAAGTTCGATAACATGAAAGGAGAGGGAGGAGGGGAGGGAAGGAGGAAGGGGAGGGAAAGTAGGGGGGAGAGCGATCGAAGGAAAGGGGGAGGGAAAGGGAGAGGAGATGGGAGAGGAGGGAGAAGGAAGAAGAAGAGGAGGGACGGAGGGAAGGAGAGAGGAGGGAGAGGGAAGGGTGGGAGGGGAGGGGGCAGGGTGCAAGAGGGAAAGGGGGAGGGGGAGAGGGAAGGGGGAGTAAGGGGGTCATTCGCTCCCACTAAGTCAAAACTTTGTCTGAATGTCACGAGACTCGACTTCAAGAAAAAACAAGGAAAAAGAAAAGGAAATTGGTTATAGAAAGTGTGAGGAGAGAGTAAAAATAAAGTTGGAAAAATAAGAGGAAAGGAAAACTTTGAATACGGCTTCATCTATACCTACTTTGTCTTCTTATATATATATATATATATATATATATATATATATATATATATATATATATATACATATATATATATATATATATATATATATATATTTAAATATATATATATAAATATATATGTATATATATATATATATATATATATATATATATATATATATATATATATATATATATATATATATATATATATATATACATATATATATATATAGACACACACACACACACACACACACACACACACACACACACACACACACACACACACACACACACACACACACACACACACACACTCACAAACACACAAAAACACACACACACACACACACGCACACACATATATATGTTTAAGCATAGACATATATATGTACATACACAAACACGCACACACATACATATGTTTAAGCATAGACATATATATGTACATACACACACACGCACACACACATACTCTCTCTCTCTCTCACCCTCTTTCTTTCTCTTACTCTCTCTCTCTCTCTCTCTCTCTCTCTCTCTCTTTCTCTCACTCTCTCTTTCTCTCTCTCTCTCTCTCTCTTTCTCTCTCTCTCTCTCTCTCTCTCTCTGCAAACAAACAAAAAAAGTGAAGCAAAAGGAAAGTTGCAAAAGAAAATCGGAAGACTGAAGAATACGTAATATAAAAAGAAAAACAAGTCAATAGCAGACGATATAAAATTCACATAAAATCCGCAGAAAAGTGATGCCGTCTTATGGTCCTTTAAGAGTTGCCCATTTCTATTTATTTTCTTTTCTTTTTTTACTTCCATCTTTTTCGAAATCTTGGATGAGTCCCAAGATAGAAGCGAAGAAGAGGAAGAGTCGTAGGAAAGGAAAAGGATGAAGAGGAGAATGAGAAGGCATAGGAGGGAGGAATAATAATGATATGAATGAAGAAGAGAAGAGAGAGAGGGACGAGGAGGAGGAAGAGGAAAAGAAAGAGGAAGAGGAGAAGGAGGAGGAAGAGGAGGAGGAGGAGGTAGTGGAGGAGGAGAAAGGTGAGGGAGAGAGGAAATAGACGAAGAGGAGGGAGAATGAAGAGGAGGAGGGAGGAGTGAGGGGTGCTGAAGAGGGGAAGAGGAGGAGGCCAATAGGAAGAGGAAGGAGAAAGAGGAAGAGGGAGGAGGTGGAGGGAAGGAAGGAAGAGCAGGAGGGATGGAGGAGGAGGAGGAGGATGGAGGAGGAGGAGGAAGAAGAAGAGGAAGGGAAGGAGGAGGAGGAGGAAGAAAAGGAAGAGGAGGAAGAAGAGGAGGAGGAAGAGGAGGAGGATGGAGGAGGAGGAGGATGGAGGAGGAGGAGGAAGAATAAGAGGAGGGGAAGGAGCAGGAGGAAGAAAAGGGAGAGGAGGAAGAAGAGGAAGAAGAGGAGGAGGAAGAGGAGAGAGCGCACGCCTCCGCCAAGGGCACAGGGTCACTGATGCAATAAAAATATTCACAACTGAAGAATTAAATAACCTGGTGACGACCGCGCTTCCCTCTCGCAAGGCTAATGAATCTTTTGAAAAATCACAAAAATCTCTCTCCATCTCTCTTCCTCTCTCTCTCTCTCTCTTCCTCTCTCTCTCTCTCTTCCTCTCTCTCTCTCTCTCTCTCTCTCTCTCTCTCTTCCTCTCTCTCTCTCTCTTCCTCTCTTCCTGTCTCTCTTTCTCTCTCTTCCTCTCTCTCTCTCTCTTCCTCTCTCTCTCTCTCTTTCTCTCTCTGTCTCTCTTCCTCTCTCTCTCTCTCTCTCTCCCTCTCTCTGTCTCTCTTCCTCTCTCTCTCTCTCTTCCTCTCTCTCTCTCTCTCCCTCTCTCTCTCTCTCTCTCTCTCTCTCTCTCTCTCTCTCTCTCTCTCTCTCTCTCTCTCTCTTCTCTCTCTCTCTCTCTCTTCCTCTCTCTCTCTCTCTTCCTCTCTCTGTCTCTCTTCCTCTCTCTCTCTCTCTCTCTTCCTCTCTCTGTCTCTCTTCCTCTCTCTCTCTCTCTTCCTCTCTCTCTCTCTCTTCCTCTCATAAAAATCTTTTAATAACTTTTTGTTATCCTACAAACAAACTAACCAAACTAAGTAACCAACGGTACCAAAAATATAACCTCTTTGGCGGAGGTAATAATGATCAAAATAATAACGATAATGAGAATAACAGTAATGATGATAATAATAATCAATCCCATAATAATATCAAGGAAAATAAAGAAGATAAGAAGTACAGGAAAAGATTAAAGAGGGAATTAGAGAACAAAGAAGAATAAGAATGATAAAAAAAACAATAATACAAAAAATAATAATCTTTTAGAATATTAAAAAAAAAAAAAACATTGATGTACGTAAACTGCCAGATTAACCATTTTATCTTCGTTATCTCGATGTGAATAGAGAGAGAGAGAAAAAAAAGAAAAAGAAAAGAAAGAGTGAAAAAAAAACATGACCTGGCAGAAAATAATATTTTTGCATGACTGAGGTGTTCCAGCCCGTAATCATCATCAGACTCTTCATGCAGGGTCATGCTATCCCCCCCTCCCCCCTCTCCTCCCCTTCTCTCTCCCTCCTTCTTCGCATGTCTCTCTCTCTCTCTCATTCTCTGTGGTTGTTTCTCTCCCTTCCTCTCACTTCTTTTCTACTTTTTTTTTCTTTCTTCTCCGTAAATGTTTCAGTCTCTCCTTTTTAGTCTCCCATTCTTCTTCTCTTCCGCCCTCTTCCTCTTTCTTTTTTCTCTCCTTCTCCCTTTCTTCTTCCTTGCTTATTTCCCCACTCTCCCTTTCTTTCTCTCATTCCACCCCTACTCCCTCCCTTCCTCTTCCTCCTTTCCCTTCTCCTGATTCTCTTTCTTGATTAAGTTCTGAGGGTTTTTTCTTTCTTTTTACAGGTTCTGTCGTTTGGTTATTTGTTCTTTATCTATTCTTTATTATCTTGACTAATTATACTTATACTGTGATAGATACGAATATGCAGAAACACACGTAAACACACACACGCACACACACACACACACAAACGCACACACACACACACAAACACACACACACACAAACACACACACACACACACACAAACACACACACACACACAAACACACACGCACACACGCACACAGACACACGCACACAAACACAGACACACGCACACAAACACAGACACTCAAAAGGAAATTCGACACGGCCTCAACTCCAACCCGCTCTCCC
>NC_091567.1:14024681-14029681 GCF_042767895.1 Penaeus vannamei
CCCCCCCCTTCCTTCGGCGCGACTCCCATCCATTTGTTATCTCTCACGCCCACTCCGGACGGGGCCGAGCGCAGGCGGGAGGCGGGGGTGGCGGGGAGGGTGAGGGAGAGGGTGAGGGGGGAGGAAAAAGGGGTCAGGGGAAAGGGAAAGAGGGTGAGGGGGGAGGAAAAAGGGGTCAGGGGAAAGGGAATGAGAGGGAGAGGAGGGGTGAGGAAGAGGGAAGGAGAAAAGGGGGTTGGATGTAGGAGAGCAGAAGGAGGGGTGAAGGAGACAAGGGAATAAAGGGAGGGAAAGGAAAAGAGATGAGAGGAAAAGTGTTGAGGGTGGGAGGGGGGGGGAGTGAGGGTAAGAGAGGGAGAGAACGGAGACGAGAGAGAGAGGGGGAAAAGAAGCGAAGAGGGTGAGGATAAGGGGTGAGAAAGGGAGAGGAAGAGGGAAAGGGTGAGAAAAGAGATTTATATTTATTGACAAAAATTATACATAAAAAGAGTGAATATTGAGACAAAAGGAAGGAGTGAAGAAATGAAAAGTAGAGGAAAGGGAGAGGAAGAAGGAAAGAAGGAGAAGTAGAGCAAAAGGGGGAAAAAAAATCTGCAGAGAATGAAGGAGAAGGGATGGAGAGAAAGGGGTGAGGGTGAGATAAAAGGGAAGAGTGGAGAAAAGACAAAAGAAGGAAAGAAAGGGAGTGAAAGACGAAACTGAGGAAGAGGGGAGAGGCACTGAAGAGGGGAAGATGGGGAAGAGGAAACGGAGCAAAAACGGCAAAATAGTGAGGGAGAAGGGAGATAAGGGACAGGGAATGGAGGGAGTGAGGGAGAAGGGTGGGGAATAAAAAGGGAGGGTCGATAAGGGGAGTGAGGGAGAGGGAGGAAGAGAGAAGTGAAAGAAGAATAAAGGAAGAGGTAATGGAAATGAATTGGCAAATATGTAAGAAAGGAAGAAAGAGGGAGATAAAAAAAAGAGAAGAAAGAAAGGGAATAGAAAGAGGTGATGTGAGAGCGAGAGAGAGAGCGAGAGAGAGAGAGAGAGAGAGAGAGAGAGAGAGAGAGAGAGATAAAGATAGAGGGAGAGGGAGAGAGAGAGAGAGAGAGAGAGAGAGAGATGGATATACATATATAGAGATAAATAGATAGATAAATAAATAGATAGATAGATAGATAGATAGATAAGAAAAGAATTAGTTTAATTCTATTTGTTACAATGTATGTTCATTTTTTGCTGCGATATACTGTCTATTTATTTGCTTCTAAATCTCCCACTATGTGCATGGAATGGCCGGGGTGACCATCCACTGGCAGCGCGCGGGACCCTCCCTCCTCCTCCTCTCTCTCTCTCACCCCCTCCTCCTCTAGATTGCTAGTAGAGGACGTTACCAAAGGAGAGAGAGGGAGAGAAAGAGATGGATATATATATATATATATATATATATATATATATATATATATATATATATATATATATATATATGTATGTATGTATGTATATAATAGATAGATAGATAGATAGATAGGCACATAGATATAGATAGACATAGATAGGTAGATAGGTAGAGAGAGAGATAGAAAGACAGATAAATAGGCAAAAGGGAAAAGTGATTATTCGGCTTGCGTCGATGCTCCTCTACCCCCCCCCCCCACAGCCTCCCTTCCTCCCTTCCTCCCTCTCTTCCTCCCTTCTCCCTCCTTTCCTCCCTTACTTCCGTGAAAAGGTTTTAAACGTATTTTCGTGACTTTGGAAGTTTGGGCTAATATATCGTAGCTCATGTATGTTGTTGGAATTGTTTGACAAGATTTATGATGTGGGGTGGGGGGGGGGGGGTTGGGGGTTGGGGGTGGGGGTGGGGGGTCGGGGTGGTGGTGGTGGGGGAGTGGGGAAAGAAGGAGGGGGAGGAAAGGGAGGGAATATGGGAGGGGGTAGAAGGGAGGGAAGGATGGAGGGGAGTAGGAAAGAGGGAGGGGGAGGGAGGGAGGGACGAAGAGAGAGATAGAAGGAGGAATGAAGGAAGAGAGAGAGAGAGAGAGAGAGAGGGAGAAAGAGAGAGAGAACGAGAGAGAGAGAGAACGAAAGAGAGAGAGAGAGAGAGAGAGAGAGAGAGAGAGAGAGACAGACAGAGAGACAGAGAGAGACAGACAGACAGAGAGAGAAAGAGAGAAAGAGAGAGAGAGAGAGAGAGAGAGAGAGAGAGAGAGAGAGAGAGAGAGAGAGAGAGAGAGAGAAAGAGATAGATAGATAGAGAGAGAGAGAAAGAAAGAAAGTAAGAGAGAGAAAGAGATAGATAGAAAGAGAGAGAAAGAAAAAGAGATAGATAGACAGATAGAGAGAATGAGAGTAAATGAGATTGAGACAAAACTGATCATCTTCCCTCTCCCATCCATCCGCACATCCACCCATCCATCTTTCACTCTACCTTCCCGATAACAAAGATCCCCTCATATGCTCAGTCAGTCGCCGCCTCCCTTGCTGTGAAACGCATCCCCTTGCTGTTGTTATTTATTCCCTCAGGGGCTCATTAGGACGATGATTATCAAGTGCATTCATCACCTATGACATATGAAATTGCTGTGTACGTCCAATTTATGTAAAATTTTCTGTCACTTTTTCTCTTTCCCTTTGTTCGTCTATGATTTGCCTTTCTCGATTTTTGTATTTTTTAAAAATCAAGCCACTCTTTCTATTTTTTTCTTTCTCTCGTTCCTTATCTTTCTTCTCTCTTTTCTTTTTTCTCTCTGTGTTTTATTGTTGCTGCTACTAAGAGTATCTTTCTTTAATCTCTCCCTTTTCCTCTCTCTCTCTCTCCCTACTTTCCTTGCTGTCTTTCTCTTTATCCTTCTCATTCTCCCTTACCCCCAAGTTCTCTCTCTTTCTCTCATTTCCTCTCACTCTCTCTTTCTTTCATCTCCTCTTAGTCTCTTTCTCGCTCATCTCCCACTTTTTTTGTTTCACCCCTCTCCTTTCTTTCTCTCTCACCATCCCCCTCCCTCCTCTCTCTCTCTCTTATCATCCCCTTCTCTCTCACCCCCCCTCCCTCCTCTCTCTCTCATCCCTCCTCCTTCTCTCTCTCTCACCCCTCCCCTCCCTCCTTCTCTCTCTCTCATCCCTCCCTCTTCTCTCTCTCACCCCCTTCCTCCTCCTCTCTCTCTCTCACCCCCTTCCTCCTCCTCATCTCTCTCTCTCTCACCCCCTTCCTCCTCCTCTCTCTCTCTCTCTCTCACCCCCTTCCTCCTCCTCTCTCTCTCACCCCTCCTCCTCCTTCTTCTCTCTCTCTCTCTCATCCCTCCCTCCTCTCTCTCTCACCCCTCCTCCTCCTTCTCTCTTTCTCTCACCTCCTTCCCCTCCTCTCTCTGTCTCTCACACCCTTCCTCCTCCTCCTCTCTCTCTATCTCACCCCCTTCCTCCTCCTCTCTCTCTCACCCCTCCCCTCCTCCTTCCTCTCTCTCTCTCTCATCCCTCCCGCCTCTCTCTCTCACCCCCTCCTCCTCCTTCTCTCTTTCTCTCACCTCCTTCCCCCTTCCTCTCTCTCTCTCTCATCCCTCCTCCTCCTCCTCTCTCTCCCTCTCTGCATGCATCTTCCTCCTCTCTCTCATCCCTCCTCCTCCTCCTCTCTCTCCCTCTCTGCATGCATCTTCCTCCTCTCTCTCCCTCTCTGCATGCATCTTCCTCCTCTCTCTCATCCCTCCTCCTCCTCCTCTCTCTCATCCCTCCTCCTCCTCCTCTCTCTCATCCCTCCTCCTCCTCCTCTCTCTCCCTCTCTGCATGCATCTTCGCGTATCCCATTAAACTGTCTTGACGGTGTAAATATAAACTCTGCTTCATCATACTTAAAATTACGGATCACGGACTGTGCTATTGACTTATGATCTGCGTTTTTTATCTCTCTTTATTTTCCCTTTCCGTTTTCTGGTCATTTTTTTCTCTCTCTCTGTGTCTTTGGTATATATATATATATTGTACTTTTCGGTATTTTTTTTTGTCTTTCTGTGAGTCTTCGGTGGTTTCTTATTTTTTCTGTTTCCCAACTCTACATTCATTTCTCTGCTTTATTTGTTATTTTCACGTTCTTCTTTGAATTCATTTTCTCTCTCCTTTTATATCTTTTTCTTTTTCTCTCTCCTTTTATTTTTATTTCTTTTTTCTCTTATCTTATATATATATATATATATATATATATATATATATATATATATATTTTATCCTTCTCTCTTCCTGTTTTGTACATTTTCTCTCTCTCTTTCTTTAAAATATTTAGAATTATTCATATTTTCTTCTACCATACTCTGCAACACACACACATACATGCACATATCTACACACACACACATGCACATATCTACACACACATACACACATATATATATATACACGTTAAAAAAGCAAATATTGACCTCCACAACCTAGCGAGATCTGCCTGTAGCCGTAGTCATTTATCGCCAGTTCCCGGATGTCAATCAGCTGTTTACGTAAACAAGGTGAGTGTCAATATTTTTGTTCTCTTTTTTCCCAAAGTTATCAATTTACTTTACTCATCTATCAGCTGAATACTCTTTTTTTTTTCAAGAGGATGGTGGGGGAGGGGGATGAGGAGGGAAAGCGGGAGAGGGAAAAGGGAGGATAAAGGAAAGTAAATAGATAAATGATTGGAGGTAGATAGTTAGAGGGAGAAGAACAAGAAGGCAAAAGGGAGACAGGATACAGAGAGAGAAAAGGTAGAAAAGATTGATAGGGGGATAGGAAAGGGAAAGAGAGAATATATAATGAAATAGATTAATATGTGGTTAAAGGGCACATGTGAAGTAATTATCGTGCATTGTTTTTTCTTTGAATATCGTTCAATAATGTATGCTTAGCCTATTCATGGAAAAAAAAAAAATCGAAGAGACCCTTAGAAACGAAGATGCAAAACCCGGCGGTCTTCGGCAATCCCCGGTCGTGACGTCATTCCCAGAACCAGGGAGAATCTTGTTGAATACAAACAGTGCACCGCGAGTCAAGGATATCATGGA
>NC_091567.1:14039681-14042181 GCF_042767895.1 Penaeus vannamei
CTCTCTTTCTTTTGTGTCTCGCTCTCGTCTTTCTCCTCAACCTCTCGCTTTATCATTGTCTCTCTGTCTGTCTCTCTTTATATGTTTCTTTCTGTCTGTCTGTTTTTTTTCTCTCTCTATCTTTCTCCCTTCTCTCTCTTTCTTCTATCTCTTTCTTCTCTCTCTCCTCTCTCTCTCTCTCTTCCCCCTCCCCCTCTCTCTCTCCTCTCTCTCTCTCTCTCTCTTTCTCTCTCTCTCTCTCTCTCTCTCTTTCTCTCTCTCTCTCTCTCTCTCTCTCTCTCTCTCTCTCTCTCTCTCTCCCTCCTTTGCATTCGGCCTTTTCGGTAGAGTTATGCCACTTTAAGCCTTCTGCCGGGGTTTATTTGGGTGATAATAGCTTGGCAAAGTTCTCGTTATCGGTTATAGGCAGTTGGGGGACGAACGCTAAGATATATTTTTTCTTTCTCTTTTTCCTTCGAATTTCTTGCTGTTTTTCTCGTTTTTTTTTATTAGTTCTCGAATTTCAGCAAGCTCTCTTTTCCTAGTTCTTGTTGCCATTTTTCGGGCTTCTCATCATGCTTCTTTTGCAGTGATATTTGCCTTTCTTGTATGTAATTCAGATAATACTTAAATGTCATACATCTGAATGAAAATGTGTCGTATGAAAAGAAACTAACAGGAGACAAAATTCCGTGTATTATTAACAAGAACAAAGCCACAAATAACGTCTAGAACAACAACAACTGAATCAGAACAGCGTTACATGTTATGGAACTATAACATGCGAAAACAACATTATGAAAAGACTTCATCCGGCCGTAAATTCGTTAATTAGGGAAACTATCGCAAATGTGTGACGAAGTGTGATGGATGTTCAATTATCGATTAACGTTTAAAAAGAGATACTTGAGGGATTTGTCAACGAATGGCTGACTTTTTTATGAAGGGGGGGGGGGGAGTTTGATTAATTATGAATGTGTAATGGTGAAATACTTATTGGAATTTCATATGATTCTACTTCAGTGGTTATTGGAGTCTATGGCATCTAGTTTTTTTTTCTATTATCTCTTATCTTTTTTATCAATATTCTTTTCCTTCTCTTCTTCATCTTGTTACTATCGACTATCTATGTCTGTCTATTATCACATTACGACTCGTTGATCCTCCTGAATAGAAGGAATAGAAGACCACATGCACTCTTGGCCGCGGGGGTAGGGGGGTGGGGGGGGCAGGGAGGTCAGTTCCTCTCCTCGACTGAAGCTTCTCTCGACTGAAAAAATCTTGCCTGAAGCCTCTCTCGATTAAGCTTCTCTCGACTGAAAAAATCTTGCCTGAAGCCTCTCTCGACTAAGCTTCTCTCGACAGAAGTATCTTGACCGAAGTCTTTTTCTTCTGAAGTCTCTTTCAGATGAAGCCTCTCTCGACTGAAGTATATTGACTGGTCTCTCTTCTGAAGCCTTTTTCAATTGAAAACTCTCTTGACTGAAGTCCCTCTCGACTGAAGTCTTTTTCTCCTGAAGCCTCTCTGGACTGAAGCCTCTTTCAGCTGAAGACTCTCCTGACTGAAGTATCTTTACTGAAGTCTTTCTCGACTGAAGTATCTTGACTGAACTTTTTTTCTTCTGAAGCCACTCAGCCACTCTGGATTGAAACCTCTTTCAACTGAAGCCTCTCTCGACTGAAGCCTTTGCACAACTATATCGGAGTCGGCTGCACGGGGCAGGCCGGGCGCGAACCTGGGAGCCTCAGGACTGCCAAGCCAAGCGCTCTGCCAGTGAACGGCGCCCACCCGGTTGCCGCCCGCCAGTCTCCCTTCGCGTATCCCAGCCGACAAACTGCATAAAACAACATAAAGCAACATAAAACAACATAAAACAGCATAAAACAGCATGAAACAATACAGCATAACACAACACAAAACAGCATAACACAACATAAAACAGCACAAAACAGTATAAAACAGCATAAAACAACATAAAACAACATAAAACAGCATAACACAACGTAAAACAGCATAACACAACATAAAGCAGCATAACACAACATAAAACAGCATAACACAACATAAAACAGCATAACACAACACGAAACAACATAAAACAGCATAACACAACATAAAACAGCATAAAGCAGCATAAAACAACATAAAACAGCATAAAACAGCATAATAAAACAACATAAAGCAGCATAAAACAGCATAAAACAACATAATACAGCATAAAACAACATAAAGCAGCATAAAACAGCATGAAACAACATAATACAACATAAAACAGCATAACACAACACAAAACAGCATAACACAACGCAAAACAGCAGCATAACACAACATAAAACAGCATAACACAGCACAAAACAGCATAACACAGCATAAAACAGCATAACACAACACAAAACAGGAAAACACAACATAAAACAGCATAACACAACACAAAACAGCATAACACAACACAAAACAGCATAACATAACATAAAACAGCATAACACAACATAAGACAGCATAAAACAACATAAAACAGCA
>NC_091567.1:14059681-14074681 GCF_042767895.1 Penaeus vannamei
CCCTCCCTCCTCCTTCCTCTTCTCTTTCTCTCCATTTCTCCGCTCTTCCCCTCTCCTTTTCCTTTATGCTCTCTTCCCCTTCCTTCTCCTTCCTCTCCCTCATCCCTTTCTTAATTTTGCTATCCCTCCCCTCTCTCATCCCCATTTTCCTTTCCTCCTCTTCCTCTCCCTTCCCTCTCTCCTCCCTCGTTCTCTTCCTCCTCTTCCTCTCCCCCTCGTTCTCTTCTTATCCCTTCCCACTCTCCTCCCCTCTTCTCCTTCCCTCCTCTTCCTATCCCTCCCCTCTCCTTATCTCCCTCCCTCCCTCTTCCCTCTCCCTTCCACCTAGTCTTCCTACCCCCTTCCCTCACCCCCCCCCCTGTCACCTAGCCGCAGCTACCCCTCCCCTCCCCTCTCTAGACCTATTCCCCTCACTCTCAACTCTAAAATATTCCCGTACTTTTAATCTTTTCTCTCTTACTCGTACGGCGGGAGTCGTGTTACGTCACAGGGATAATACTAAACCGTTTTTTGTCTTTCGTGTTATTATAAGACGAGAGGGAGGATGGGAGAGGGATGAAGGGGGAGGGGATAGGATGGGAGGGGGGAGAGAGAGAGAGGGTAGGGGTTAGGAAGGGAAAGAGTATGAGAGAGAGAGAGAGAGAGAGAGAGAGAGAGAGAGAGAGAGAGAGAGAGAGAGAGAGAGAGAGAGAGAGAGAGAGAGAGAGAAAGAGACAAAAAGCTCATGTCTCATATATTTCCTCTTACTATCTCTCCCTCTGTCATTAATTCTCTCTGGCTCTCTCTTTTGCGATAAGATCTTATCAGCAATCTCGAATGCATGTTACAAAAGAAAGAGAGGAAGATTTGAGGAAAGATAATGATAATGATTAAAATGTTATGCAAAAAGACAAAAAATAAAAAACCAAGAATGCGCTTTGTACTTTTTTTTTTTGGTATATCATTTTCGTGAAATATGATGATGTGGGATTTGGTGTAATAATGATAGTAATGACGGTGGAGTTCTTTTTCTTCTTCTTCTTCTTCTTCTCTCTCTCTCTCTTTCTTTCTTTCTTTCTTTCTCTCTCTCTCTCTCTCTTTCTTTCTTTCTTTCTCTCTCTTTCTCTTTCTCTTTCTCTCTTCTCTCTCTCCTCTTCTTCTCTCTCTCTCTTTCTCTCTCTCTCTCTTCTTTCTTCTCTTCTTTCTTCTCTCTCTCTCTCTCTCTCTCTTCTCTCTCTCTCTCTCTCTCTCTTCTTCTCTCTCTCTTCTTCTTCTCTCTCTCTCTCTCCCTCTCTCTCTCCCTCCCTCCCCTCTTCCCTCTCTCTCTCTCTTTCTCTCTCCCTCTTTCTTTGTAACCTTTAACGTATCACGGATTTACTGTCTATTATATCTTCCTGTATTTTATTTGTGTTGTTCTCTTCTCTTTGTTCTTTTATTTAGTAATGGTATTGTCTTTTATCTGTCTATACTTTCTTCCGCTTTCGTTGCAATGACGTCAGCATTTGGTCCCGGGAGAGTTGCCATCTTTCACCATTTATTTCATTTTATCACTGTCTGCAAACGCTATCTCAGTAAATTCCGCAAAGAATCGAGGAATCAAAAAAAGAATAAAAAAAGAACTCAGACTGAACATCTAAGTTACGTATGATATTAATATTCTATTTCACTTGTTCTTTTTGTTGATCAAAAAATTTCTCAAGAGTTGCTAGATCGTGTATTTATGTCTTCTTCCTCCTCGCTATCTATTTAGAGACTAGTATGTTGTTTTCCTTATCTTTTCTTCCTTTGTTCACATGACTTTTAAAAGATGAGTACTTCTTTGTGTTTTCGCGTTTCTGTAATCGTACATACACCTAACTCTTCACCCGTGTGCGTATGTGTACAGGAGGGCCATGTACGGATATAAATCTGTGCGTTTACAATAGCGCCTTCATATAAGAGAGAGAGAGAGAGAGAGAGACAGAGAGAGAAAGAGAGAGAGAGAGAGAGAGAGAGAGAGAGAGAGAGAG
Source organism: Penaeus vannamei (assembly GCF_042767895.1). Lineage (NCBI taxonomy): Eukaryota > Metazoa > Arthropoda > Malacostraca > Decapoda > Penaeidae > Penaeus > Penaeus vannamei. Next base: position 14,061,670 of record NC_091567.1, read on the forward strand.
AGAGAGAGAGAGAGAGAGAGAGAGAGAGAGAGAGAGAGAGAGAGAGAGAGAGAGAAAGAGAAAGAGAAAGAGAAAGAGAGAGATTATTTTCATTATCATTAGGCAGTTTTTATTTTGCTCGTTTCGCACGCCCATCAGCTGCACACGAGAGGCTATAGCAGTATGAAAGATAAACATGTACAAGTGTTCGGGCGCCCACATACACGCCCGTCGCTCCGAGCCGATGGTGCATTAATGACTTTCGGGCGTCGACTTTTTCCCTCTCTCTTTTTCTGCCATTTCCTTTTTTTTCGTTTTTTCTTCGCTGTCTTCGTCTTCTTTTTTTCTCTATGCGTTGTTATTGGTGTGATTATTCTTGTGTAAATAAGAGCTGTTATTTCCAGCGTCATTTTTGTTCTTAATTTCGTTATCATCTTATTGTAATTTTTGCTATTGTTATTCTCATTTTTGCTGTTATTATAATCGTTGTCAACATCATTATCTTCTGTGCTACTGTTATTATCATTGTTATTATTATCATTAGTATTGCTTTTATCATTATCATCATAGTTACCATCGTCATCAACATTCTATATATGTTTATTTGTCCGTTACCGCCTTATACTTAGATTTTAGGCCAAAAATAATGAAGTCAGTTCATTTTGACATAAACTGGGGTGATACTTGGCAACAATAAGTATTAAAGAATGACACATACACGCAATAGGATGAATATAATATGATATTGCAAATCTTTGAGAATCCTGGTCTACCTCTATCGTTATCATTATCGTCATCGGGAGCTGTATTATTGCTATCATTACAGGTATTATTATCTCTATTATTATTGTTATCATTATTACCATTATTATCATTATCATTATTATCATTATCATTATTGTTATTATTATCATCATTATCGTTATCAATACTATTATTATTATTATCATTATTATTACTGCTATTGCTACTATAACTATTGTTATTATTATTACTTTTGTTGTTTTACTATTATGATTATTATCATTATCATAAAAGAAAGAAAGAAAGAGAGAGAGAGAGAGAGAGAGAGAGAGAGAGAGAGAGAGAGAGAGAGAGAGAGAGAGAGAGAGAGAGAGAGAGAGAGAGAGAGAAAGAGAGAGAGAGAGAGAGATAGAGTGAGAGAGAGTGAGAGAGAGAGAGAGAGAGAGAGAGAGAGAGAGAGAGAGAGAGAGAGAGAGAGAGAGAGAGAGAGAGAGAATGTTAAATGAGTGAGAGAGAGAGAGAGAGAGAGAAAGAGAGAGAGAGAGAGAGAGAGAGAGAGAGAGAGAGAGAGAGAGAGAGAGAGAGAGAGAGAGAGAGAGAGAGAGAGAGAGAGAGAGAGAGAAAGAAAGAGAGAGAGAGAGAGAGAGAGAGAGAGAGAGAGAGAGAGAGAGAGAGAGAGAGAGAGAGAGAGAGAGAGAGAGAGAGAGAGAGAGAGAGAGAGTGAGAGAAAGAAAGAGAGAGAGAGAGAGAATGTTAAATGAGTGAGTAAGAGAGAGAGAAGAGAGAGAGAGAGAGAGAGAGAGAGAGAGAGAGAGAGAGAGAGAGAGAGAGAGAGAGAGAGAGAGAGAGAGAGAAAGAGAGAGAGAGAGAGAGAGAGAGAGAGAGAGAGAGAGAGAGAGAGAGAGAGAGAGACAGAGAGAGAGAGAGAGAGAGAGAGAGAGAGAGAGAGAGAGGCGGGAGTTGACACCTGTTTACTCCAACCTTTCCCGAGACTAAATTATTCTCCAGAAACAGAACGCCATCCCTTCCCCCCCCTCCCTACCCCCCTTCCCCCTTTGTTCGCCTCGAAGGTGACATGAGATATTCAAACCTCTCCTCTCCGTTCTCTCCCTCTTCCCTTTCGTCGGCGCTGTTGGCTCTTTCTCTCTGTCTCTGTCTGTATGTCTTTCTATCTGTCTGTCTGTCTCTTCCTCCCTCTCCCTGTCCCTGTCTCTCTCATTCTCCCTTTTCTCTCTCCCTCTACCTTTCTTCTACGTTTCTCCCCCACCTTCTCCCTCTCTCTTTCTCCTTCTCCTCTTCCCCTCCTCTCTCTCACTGGTTCTTCTCTCTCTTTCCTCTCATTTCTCCCTCCTCTTCTATCTCTCTGCTGCCAATCCTTGCACACTTTTACCCCCCACGACCCCCTAAGCCTCCTCCCTCCTCCCCTAACCCCGCCCTCTCCCCTCCCCTAACCCCGCCCCTTCCCCTCCTCCCCTCTAACCCCGCCCCTCCAAACACCTGTTCAGCCTTTCATCTTCTCCTTATCTCTCAAAAACTCTGAAGTCTCTGAAGCCAACTTGAATCTCCCGCCACGCACCTGTTCTTTCGCCTCCCGATCGTCATCTCTCTTTTCGGAGTTTCTTGGCTCCGCTCTAGCCTCGCCGCCGTGTTGTTGTTTTTTTCCACACGGTGGTGTAAGCGTTCTCGGAGGGGGGGGGGGGAGGATGGCGGAGGAAAGGTTGGTGGGGAGAAGGGAGAAGCGGAGGGGGAGTGGGAATAAAGATGGTGATGATGGAGGAAATGGGAGATGGTGATGATGGAGAAAGGAGAGATGGGGGTAATGATGGAGAGGGGATAGGGAGAGGATAGCGGAGAGGAGGGGATGAAGATAATGATAGTGGAGAGGAGAGAAGAAGATGATAATGATGGAGAGGAGAAAAGAAGAGGATGATGGTAGAAAAGAAATAAGAAGAGACTAATGTATAAGAGAGAAGGAGAGAATGATAAATTGAGTCTGGTGAATTTAGATGGAGGAGAGGAGAGAATGACGGAGAGGCAAGGTCGAGATAGTAATAAAGAAGGGAGAGGGAGAAAATAAAAGAGAAGATAATAACAAGGGAAGATGGAAAGATTGGAGAAAGGAAACGATGATAATGCAAAAAGGAAAAGAAATAAAATGATAACTGAATAAAGACAAAGAAGATAACGTTGTGAAAAGAATAAACGTTAAAAGTAAGAGAAAATAGTGAACAAAAAGCGCGGATCAGTAACAAACACCATTTCCTTAATACGCCCCGGTTAAGTGGGTGACTCTAACCTGAAAGCATTAAGTAAATGATATGCTGTATCATGTTACTCAGCATACCCGCAGCATGTTGTAGAAAGGGATAAACAACAGCAAGGAAAATTATTTTTTTTCAACTTCTCCTTATCCCTTAAAAAAAAAAAAACTATTCTTATCCCCGTTTTATTTTTTATTTTATTTTTTTGGATTTACGCTTTCAAACGGGACACAGATCAAATGAAGGAAAACGCTTATTTTTCGAAGGAAGAAGTGGGAAGAGGGAGGGACAGGGGGAGTAGGGTGAAAGATGGTGGGTGGGATAGGTGGGGGGTTGTAAAGAAAATGTTATTCTATCGGCGCCCATCACTCCATTGTCTCGAAAAATCTACGGATATAATACGCCACATTTCACAACCCGGCCTTTTTTTCCGTCTGGCATCACATTTACCCAAGCCAAGTCGTACTGTCCCTGTCTCTCTCATTCTCCCTTTTCTCTCCCTCTACCTTTCCTTCTATGTTTCTTCTCCCCAGCTTCTCCCTCTCTCTTTCTCCTTCTCCCCTTCTCCTTCTCTCTCTCACTCTCTTTCTCCTCTCTCTTTCCTCTCATTCCTCCCTCCTCTTCCATCTCTCCCCTGCCAGTCCTTGCACACTTACCCCCCACGACCTCTTAAGCCCCTCCCCCTCCCCCTTTAACCCCTGCCCCTCCCCCTCCTCCCCTAATCCCGCCCCCCCAAACATCTGTTCACCCTTTCATTTTCTCCCTATCTATCTACAGAAAATAGACAAAGGAGACACAGTTGCGGAGAGGAGCTTTATTTCGCCATTATGTGTTTTCCCTTCGTAATACTTATGATTCTTTTCTATTCTCCCCTTTCCCTCATTAAGCAAAAGCTAATTACACGATAATTACTGTATGGAAAACCGATTGCAGATTGGATATTCACCCCCTCTCGTAATAATGGGAATTGATACGTACGTAAAAACAGTAAAAAATAAAGATAAAAGAGTAAATAAGAGAAGTAAGTGAAAAAGAAAAAAAATCGATAATAGTTATGATATTAAAAGTAATCTGTTATCTTCACTACAAATTCGAATCAATATCTTATTTCCATTTCATATTTTTCTTCCTTTTTTGACACATTTCCAAATTTACTATTTGCACCGGATGCCAGACGCAAGCACCGGTGGCAATAACAAATACGCAAGCCGGATGAGTGTCCCAATATGCGAAAATGTTCACATAAACAACAAAATTAAAAGATTTTTTTTACTGTTGTTTGTTTGTTTGTCTCTCCATTCGTGCATTCAGCAGGGACATATTGTATCATACAGATGAACTACACTCACATAGTTGAGCAAAACATGGTTATTCGAAATCAATTTTGACAAACAACAGGGTAAACCCACGCGTACATAAATTTACGAGCGCGGGCACACACACACACACACACACTCACATACACACACACAGACACATACACACACACGCACACACGTACAGACGCATATATGAGCACAGACACACACGCACACACACATAGCTGCATACATGAACACGTACTCACAAACGAACACACAAACAAAGATACAAACATACACACACACATGCACGCACAGAGACAAATATAACAAAAAATGCATTTAAATACATACAGAGAGACACAGCAATAGCCAGTCATTCACACACACACACACACACACACATGCACAATATAATACTCATGAGCACATGAATCACATATCCATTGCCCTTGAATCTATAACAAATGTTCTCCCAGTGAACACGGACGCAGCATGACAAGAGCATGCGACAGCATTCACGGAAAGTTAATAGATTCAAGTTCTATTTTTTGCGACGATTCCAATTTCTGTTCACGTGGGGAACAAAAAACGCTCACGCACTTGTTTTGATGTGTGGAAATGTGTCTCTGAATAAGTCTTTTTGTACATACATAAATATATAGGCCTGAAATTCTACATATAGACACTATACATACATACATACATACATACATATATATATATATATATATATATATATATATATATATATATATATATATATATATATATATATATATATATATATATATATATATATATATATATATATATATATATATATATATATATATATATATATATGTGTGTGTGTGTGTGTGTGTGTGTGTGTGTGTGTGTGTGTGTGTGTGTGTGTGTGTGTGTGTGTGTGTATACTCGTATATACATATATTCATATATCCATATCTATCTATCTACCTATCTATCTATATATGCACATAAATGCAAACACCCACACACCCACACATATGTGCGTACGTGTGTGTGTGTGTGTGTCTTCTTCTTCCAGAGTTCTGCCCTACACGTTCCTTTTCGCTTCCACGTAGGTACAGGTTGAGTGCCACTTCCCGAGATGTCTGCCATGAATACAAGGTCATTCATGGTGTTTTCCCGATGGCTTCCCTAAAAGTGTTTTTATGGGGTCCCTTTTACCCTTATTTCCATTTATTCCATAGGTGGGACCCCGACAGATGCCCCACTCTGGGTCTAAGTGGACCTGGGAGCGAGGATGCCTAAGGGGTGACTCTGACCCCCCTCCCTTGCCTAGGACTATATATATGTATATGTATATATATATATATATATATATATATATATATATATATATATATATATATATATATATATATATATATATATATATATTTGTGTGTGTGTGCGTGTGTGCTTGTTTGTGTGTGTGTGTTTGTTTGTGCATGCGTGTGTTTGTATGTGTGTGCTTGTTTGTGTGTGTGTGTGTTTGTTTGTGCATGTGTGTGTGTCTGTGTGTGTGTGTGTATTTGTGTGTGTGTGTGTGCGTGTGTATGCCCGTGTATGTGTAGGTACAGTACGTATGTGAATTCAGCAACTAAAAATATAACTCAGCGCAAACAAAAAGCGAAAAAAGTTAGTAGGTTAACAGAAATGCGAGTGAGATTCTTTCGAAGAGTTTTTGATTATGAATTCAAGTCGACAAAAGTTTTTTTTTCTGTTTCTTTTTTTAAAAATCTATTCTAAGAAAATAGATCTGAAATAAAGTTGAAACTGTTGTCCACTATCAAAAGGTCACGGAATTTGTTCATTCATAAAAACGACGAATCTGGAGATGAAGTGAATGGAGGGGGATTATCGACGTTACTAAATATAAGTAAAACTATAAACCCAATGATAGATGGATAGATTGTTAGAGAGAGTGAGAAAAAAAGAGAAAGAGGAAGAGAGGGAGAGGGAGAGGGAGAGAGGGAGAGGGAGAGGGAGAGGGAGAGGGAGAGGGAGAGGGAGAGGGAGAGGGAGAGGGAGAGGGAGAGGGAGAGGAGAGGGAGAGGGAGAGGGAGAGGAGAGGGAGAGGGAGAGGGAGAGAGAGAGAGAGAGAGAGAGAGAGAGAGAGAGAGAGAGAGAGAGAGAGAGAGAGAGAGAGAGAGCAGAGAAAGAAAGAGGGAGAGAGAGAGCGAGAGAGATAGAGAATAAGAAAACAAGAGAGAGAATGGAAAAAAAGAGAAAGAGAGAGAGAAAGGACAGAATTTTACTTTAATCTATCACCTTAATTGAAGCAGCGACTCTTCTCATGCGGAATTCACAGGAAAAAAGGTCAGGCAGATAATTAAACCTTTTTTCAAGGGAATTCTCTGACGTCTTGAAAAATTTCTCGAGACTCGGAACACGTAATTTGAGTTCAAAAAGGACGTTTCTTTGATGTGAAAATCATGGCGATATTATCCGAGCTGAGTATCTGAGCTGTTTTAGAATGCAAAAAGGTAGCCTGGATATGTAGACACGTACGTACGCACACAGACACACGGACATGTAAGTGCATCTACATATAAGGGCGCATATAAACATACACACACGCTAACTCACGCACACATACACACACTAAGATACATGCACACAGGAGCACACGTACACATTGACAAGCGCACACATACACACATTCTAACACACATACACACATTCTAACACACATACACACATTCTAACACACACACACACATGTACACACACACACACACACACACACACACATACACACACGATAGTGAAATGCCTCCTCGCAACCCCCAATTTCACCCCAACAAACAGAAGGTTCCAAAAATAGCACAAAAATAGCCATGAAAAGGAACCGTAAAATCCAGTCGCAACAGATCTGAAATTCTATTTTAAAATATCTCAGACGCTCGTAAGAATGATTCTTTTCGATGAAGAAATGACACGATTGAAGTTGGAGACATGAGAAAGGACTCAAACATTCCTCATTTGTAACGTTGATTTATGTAAAAACAAATAAAACAATAAGAAAACAGCGTTCAAGAAATGCGAAAATGAACGGCTAAGAAGGAGGAGGTTCCCTGTCAAAGGTTTTATAGGAAAATCACCTGTAGAGACGAAGGCGGGGCAGAGGACGGCGCTTTGCCATGGGAGGAAAGAGCCTCCGAGTCGCGTCAGATGGCGGTGACCACGTCCTCGAGACCCGCGCTGCCTCGGTGCTGTTCCTCGAGACCCGCGCTGCCTTGGTGCTGTTCCTCGAGATCCGCGCTGCCTCGGTGCTGTTCCTCGAGACCCGCGCTGCCTCGGTGCTGTTCCTCGAGACCCGCGCTGCCTCGGTGCTGTTCCTCGAGACTCGCGCTGCCTCGGTGCTGTTCCTCGAGACCCGCGCTGCCTCGGTGCTGTTCCTCGAGACCCGCGCTGCCTCGGTGCTGTTCCTCGAGACCCGCGCTGCCTCGGTGCTGTTCCTCGAGACCCGCGCTGCCTCGGTGCTGTTCCTCGAGACCCGCGCTGCCTCGGTGCTGTTCCTCGAGACCCGCGCTGCCTTGGTGCTGTTCCTCGAGACCCGCGCTGCCTCGGTGCTGTTCCTCGAGACCCGCGCTGCCTCGGTGCTGTTCCTCGAGACCCGCGCTGCCTCGGTGCTGTTCCTCGAGACCCGCGCTGCCTCGGTGCTGTTCCTCGAGACCCGCGCTGCCTCGGTGCTGTTCCTCGAGACCCGCGCTGCCTCGGTGCTGTTCCTCGAGACCCGCGCTGCCTCGGTGCTGTTCCTCGAGACCCGCGCTGCCTCGGTGCTGTTCCTCGAGACCCGCGCTGCCTCGGTGCTGTTCCTCGAGACCCGCGCTGCCTCGGTGCTGTTCCTCGAGACCCGCGCTGCCTCGGTGCTGTTCCTCGAGACCCGCGCTGCCTCGGTGCTGTTCCTCGAGACCCGCGCTGCCTCGGTGCTGTTCCTCGAGACCCGCGCTGCCTCGGTGCTGTTCCTCGAGACCCGCGCTGCCTCGGTGCTGTTCCTCGAGACCCGCGCTGCCTCGGTGCTGTTCCTCGAGACTCGCGCTGCCTCGATGCTGTTCCTCGAGACCCGCGCTGCCTCGGTGCTGTTCCTCGAGACCCGCGCTGCCTCGGTGCTGTTCCTCGAGACCCGCGCTGCCTCGGTGCTGTTCCTCGAGACCCGCACTGCCTCGGTGCTGTTCCTCGAGACCCGCGCTGCCTCGGTGCTGTTCCTCGAGATCCGCGCTGCCTCGGTGCTGTTCCTCGAGGGCCAAGTTCCATCGCGCGAGGTCGTGGCTCCTCTCGCGCTGTTCACGCTTGACATTTTCGGTTTCATAGATCGTGTTCGGATGCGGCGGCGGCGGCTTCCCTTCGCCTTCCTCCGGGTCACGTGAGAGCGCGCCGTCTCCCTTGCCACCCGATGCTGTGCCTGCGAATGCGAATATTATCGCTACGTCGTAGTGTGTGTGTGTGTGTGTGTGTGTATGTGTGTGTGCGTATGTATATGAATACATATGATACATGTCTTGGCACCATAAGGCACCGCTGTGTTCACTCGTGCCCTCAGGAGCGGCGGGCAGTGGAACCTAAGCCCTCCGGAGGGTAGCGTGACCACAGCTGTAGGGCAGCCTTGTCAAGTTCACAACTTGCTTCCGATATGAGTAAGATGACCCGACTTGACCCACGAGCACTGCCTGCCACCGGAGACAGGGCAATGCGTGGTCAATAGGTCGATGAAAGGCACAACCCAGCGGACGTTAACCCAGACAGAACCCCAATCCGAGAAACTTTATCTAAATCTCATATAAATGGTTGTAGAAATAATGAAACGTGGGTAAGTCGACGAACCAAAGGCCATAGGATAACCATTCCTGATCAATAAGTGCTCCAGATAACGGACCCTTTCTATAAAGAGAAGATGAATGAATTTCCCAAATGCCAATAAACCTGCAGGGTACAAATCGCCCCATACTTGACCGGCCAGGTTGCAAGATTAACTGCGGGTTGTGACGTAATAAAAGGCTGTGATGCTGTTTATCTTCTTTAATTGGACTGCGTCGGAGGTGTGAAAGCCATAGGAGATGCACATGCGGACACATCTCACACTAGCCCCAACGTGTACACACACACACACACACACACACACACACAGACTTCACACGCACACACTTCACACGCACACACGCACACACATATACACTCACAAACACACACACACACACACACACTCACACACACACACACACACACACACACACACACACACGCTCACACACTTCACACATCAACAAACACATATGTTCTCACACATACAAATATTTAAACATACTTACACTAACGCTTACACACACAAACTCATTCTCTCACACAGACAGACATTAAAAAACACGTACATTTACACTGGCGCTCACACACGTACGCACACACATGCACTCACACGCTCTCTACATTAAACATGAGGTGATTATCTCTCCCTTGTCCCGATAAAGTTACAAATTACAAATTGGCACCCCCCCCACATCCCCCCCCCCCGCCCCCTCGTTCTCTTCCCCATCCTCCTCCCTCCCCCTCCCTCCCCTCCTTCCACGTTCTGCTATCAACATAAACAATACTCTCCTTGCACCTCTCTCTTCCCTCCCTCCCCTCCCCCTCTCCCTCCCTCCCTCTCTCCATCCTCTCTCTCCCTCCCTCCCCTCCTCCCCTTCCCTCTCTCTCCCTCCTCCCATCTTCTCTCTCCCTCCTCCCCCTCCCTCCCTCTTCTCTCTCCCTCCCTCCCCTCTTCTCTCTCCCCTCCTCCCCCTCCCTCCCCTCTTCTCTCTCCCCTCCTCCCCCTCCTTCTCCTCTTCGCTCTCCCCTCCTCCCATCTTCTCTCTCCCTCCCTCCCTCTTCTCTCTCCCTCCTCCCTCCCTCCCTCTTCTCTCCCCCTCCCTCCCCCTCCTTCTCCTCTTCGCTCTCCCCTCCTCCCATCTTCTCTCTCCCCTCCCCCCTCCTCCCCTCCCCCCCCTTCCCTTCTTATGATGTCAGATGTGTTGAGGTTCATTAACAGCGGGGTGGGGGTGGGGGTGGGGATGGGGGTGGGGGGTAATCGAGGAGAGTGGAGGCAAGAAGGGGAGGGGAGGGGGGAAGGGGGAGGGGGACCTGTGTGATGTAACAGCGACAAGGTAAAAAAAAAAAAAAGAAAAAAAAATATATACTGATCTGAGGCAAGGAAGTTCTTTTTGTTGTTTTTGTTGTTTCTGCTTTTGCATTTGAGTATTTTTTTTTTTTCTTAATGGTTGTAGTTGGCTGCGATGTTTTTGGAGTGGAAAATAATGTTGGATTAAATGTACTTGTTTTTTTTCCCCTAATTTCAGCTAATGTTTGTCGACTGATGTTTCTCTCTCCCTCCCCCCCCCATGCCCAGCCCTCAAGCCGCCCTCTCTCTCTCTCTCTTTCTCTCTCTCTCTCTCTCTCTCTCTCTCTCTCTCTCTCTCTCTCTCTCTCTCTCTCTCTCTCTCTCTCTCTCTCTCTCTCTATCTCTCTCTCTCTCTCTCTCTTCTTCCTCTCTCTTTCTCCCTTCTCTCTATCCACTTACACTGTCTCCCTCTCTCCTCCCACTCCCTCTCTCCCCCTCTTTCTCCTCTTCTCTCTCTCTCCTATTCCTTCCCTCCTACCCTCTTCTTTCCCTTGATCACCCTTATCCTTCCTCCCTCCTCCTCGCCTATTTCCTCTTCCTTCCTTCCTCCTCCTCTCCCACTTCCCCTTCCTTCCTTCATCCTCCTCCTCCTCCTGTCCATTTCTCTCTTCCTTCCTCCTCCTTTATCCTCCTGTCCCACTTCTCTCACCTCATCTTCCTTCTTCTTCCTCCTCCTCTCCCACTTCCTCTTCCTTCCTTCTTCCTCCACCTCTCTCAATTCCTCTTCCTTTCTCCCTCTCCCACTTCCTCTTCCTTCCTTCCTCCTCCTTCTTCCTCCTCTTCTGCCACTTCCTCTTTATTCCTCCCTCCTCCTCCTCTCCCACTTCCTCTTCCTCCGTTCTTCCTCCTCCTCCCCCACTTCCTTTTCCTTCCTTCCTCCTCCACCTCTCCCAATTCCTCTTCCTTCCTCCTCCTCCTCCCCTAATTCCTCTTCCCTCCTCCTCCCTCTTCCTTCCTCTTCTTCTTCCTCCTCCTCCTCTCTGTCACTCTCATCCCGTCCATTAACTTTTTATCGAACATAAACTCAATTTATAACCTCCATTCTCTCAGGATTTAAATTACTGTCATTAACACGCACACACCCAGGCTGACGAGGCTGTGAGGACTCGAGTGTTATGTCTACGAGTATGATCTTGGAGTAGATATACTCTGTCTCTCCCTCCCTCCCTCCCTCTCCCTCTCTCTTTCCCGCTCACTCTCCCTCCCTCCCCCTCTCTCTCTTTCCCTCTCCCCTTCCTCTTTGCCTTCCCTCCCTCCATTTCCCTCTCCCTCCCTCCTCCCTCTCTCTTTCCTCTCCCTTCCTCTTTGCCTTCCCTCCCTCCCTCTCCCTCTCCCTCTCCCTCCCTCCCCTCTGTCTTTTCCTCTACACCTCTGGAGTTACTCCTTGGAGGAAAAAGAGATGAAGATAATGAGAAAAGAGATAGGATTATTGGGTTTTGTTGTTGTTGTTATGTTTTTTTTTGTTCTTGTTAGCAATGTTATTTAGCGGTGTTGTTATTGTTAGTAAGGGTTATGATAACGATTATGATAATGATGATGATAATGATATCATTGTTATTGTTGGTATCGTTGTTATTATATTATTATCATTATCTTTATTTGGTGATGATGGCTATCATTATCATCACTATTATTATCAATATTCCTATTATTGTTGTTATTAGTATTATCATAATCATTACTATTATTATTGTCATCATTATTTTTATTACCATTATTCTCGTTATTATCATAATTGCCATTTTTATTATGGTTATCACAGTTGTTATCCTCCTCCTCATTACTATTATCCTTACCATTTTCATTATCATCATTCCTATCATTATTATCAGTATCATCATCATTAATGTCATCATCAATACTATTACTTTTATTATTGCTACTGTTGATAATAGCATCATTTTTATTGTTGTTATTGTTTTTTTTAAGGATTATCATTTTTCTATTATCATCATTATTGTTATTACTGTTATCATTATCAGGAATGATATCATTTTCAGCACTATCATCATCATAGTAATGAAAACAATTATAATAATAATAATAATAGTAATTATTATAATGATTATTATTGTTATCAGCTTTATCATCATGGTTGTCATTATCATTATCATTGTTATTATTGTTATCATTATTCTTATCATTAATATCGTCAGTTTTATGATTACCGTGCGTATCATTGTTACTAACAATATCATCATTATCAATATTATTACTATCATTATCATTATTATCATTACTATTATCAATGTTAACGTTATCATCACTGTTATAATTGTCATCATCATTATTATCATCGCAGCTGATATCATTGTTATTACTATGAATTATATGATTATAATCACTCCTACTATAATGATATATATATATATATATATATATATATATATATATATATATATATATATATATATATATATATATATAGATATAGATATTCTATAAATATTCAAGTATATGTTTTTATATGTTTTTTGTGCTTTATGCTCTGTGGGATTCTTAACTGTTATCACTGAACGGCGAATGGTTAAGGAGGACATGTTTGAAGCGTGTTTGTAACAAGT
>NC_091567.1:14079681-14082181 GCF_042767895.1 Penaeus vannamei
TCTCTCTCTCTCTCTCTCTCTCTCTCTCTCTCCCTCTCTCTCTCTCCCTCTCTCTCTCTCTCTCTCTCTCTCTCTCTCTCTCTCTCTCTCTCAACCTGTGTGTGTGCAATCTTCTTATGTCTATGTGTATGTTTACGTATGTGTGTATATTTCATATGTGCGTTTCTATCTGTGCGTTTGCATGTGTGTATTCAAGCGTGTATGAATTTACATACAAGCAGAGAGAGAGAGAAATGGAGAGACATGATAACAGGGAAGAAAGGAGATAAAGGAGGGGTGAAAGTGAGGAATAGAGAAGGGAAAAAGAGAAAGCCACATAAAGAAGGAAGTGAAAGAAAGAAAGTTTAAGAAAAAATAAGAAAGAAAATAGAAGAGATGAGAGGAAATGAAAGGGAGAATGAAAGAAAGAAAGAAAGAGAGAAGGAAAAAGACGACAAGGGAAAGGAGGGAGGAAAGAGAAGACAAGGGAATTTTAGAAAGAAACAAAGACAAAGATGAATATAGAAAAAAAAGAAAACAAACGAGAACAAAGAAGAGTCGATAAAAAACAAGCAGACAAAATTAAAGAAAAAGAAAAAGAATAAAGAAAAAGAAAAATGGCGAATAAAAAAACAAAATAAAAAAACAACCAAACGAGAACAGAGAAAAAATGATAAAAAAACAAAAGAAAAACAAGCAGACAGAATTAAAGAAAAAAATATAAAGAAAAAGAAAAATGGCGAATAAAAAAGAAAATACAAAACTGCAAATTTTATTCAACACATCTCGGCCACACGAACGAAAAGATAAGAAAAAAGATAGAGAGAAAACCGCATCTCTTTTCTCTTTTCCTTTTTGTCTGGAAGCTTTTAGTTTAATTTTTCTTCTTCCTTCTCTTATTCTTATTCTTCTTCCTCTTCCTATTATTGGTATTCTCATTTTCTTTTTATTTCTCTTCTCTTTCTTCTTCCTCTTTCCCCTCTTATTCATCTTCATATTAATCCTCTTCCTCCCTCCCCTTTATCACCTTTTGCTTATTTCTATTATTTGCTATTTTCCCTCTTCTTATTTCTCTCATTCCTCCTATCTTTTTTCCTTTACAGCTTCCCTTTATTATTTACCCCTATCTCACTTCCACTTCTTTTACTTCTTCTTTCTCCTCTTCTTCTTCCCCTTCTCTTCTTTTTTTATACTTTTTCTATTTCTTCTATTTCCTCTATTTCTACTTTTAGTTCTGTTTTTTTTTTCTTTACATACTTCTGCTTTTCCTCCTTCTCTTCTTGTTCTTCTCCAACTTCTATTACTATTCTTTTTTTTCTTCTTTCATTTTCTCTTATTCATTTGTCTCTTCCTTCCTCTCCTTCTTCTTTCTATTCCTTCTTCCCCTTCTTCGTCTTCTTCATGTTTTTATGCTTTCTTACCTTCATCTTCTTCTTCTTCTTCATGTTTCTATTCCTTCTTCCCCTTCTTCTTCTTCATGTTTTTATGCTTTCTTACCTTTATCTTCTTCTTCTTCATGTTTCTATTCCTTCTTCCCCTTCTTCGTCTTCATGTTTTTTTATGTTGTTGTTTTTTACCTTCATCTTCTTCTTCTTTATGTTTCTGTTCCTTCTTCCCTTTCTTCTTCTTCTTCATGTTTTTATGCTTTCTTACCTTTATCTTCTTCTTCTTCTTCATGTTTCTATTCCTTCTTCTCCTTCTTCTTCTTCTTCAACCCTCCATCACTCAACATTTATCCGAGGTTTAAATCAATCAAATTGCAGAACATTAGATAACTTAATTATATGAATGGAGGAGGGGTGAAGGGGGGGTGAGGATGGGGTGGGTGCTGGGGGTGAGTGCTGAGGAGGAGGAGGGCGAGGAAAGGGTGGGGAAGGAGGAGGTGAGGAGAGTGAGGAGAAGGCGAAGGAGAAGGGGAAAGGGTAGGAGGAAGGGGAGGGGGAAGGAGAGGGAGGAGCTGAAGGGAGTGAGGGAGAAGGGGGGGGAAGGGGAAAGCGTAGGGGGAGGAGGGAAGGGGATGGGGTAGGGAAGGAGGGAAGGGTGGATGGGAAGGAGAATAGGAGGGTAAGGGAAGGAGTAGGGGATGTGGAAGGGGAAGAGGGGAGGAGGAGGGGAGGTGGAATGGGAACAGGAAGGTGAAGGGAAGAGGGAAAAGTAAAGGAAGGGAGAAGGGGAAAGGGAAAGGGAGAGAGAAGTGGATGATGAAGGTGAGGGGAAGAGGGAAGGGGAAGGTAAATGGAAGGGGAAAAGTGAGGGGAAAGGGGAAGGGAGGTGGAAAGAGAGGGGAGGAGGGAAGGGGAAGGTAAATGGAAGGGGAAAAGTGAGGGGAAAGGGGAAGGGGAGGTGGAAGGAGAGGGGAAGAGGGAAGGGGAAGGTAAATGGAAGGGGAAAAGTGAGGGGAAAGGGGAAGGGGAGGTGGAAGGAGAGGGGAAGAGGGAAGGGGAAGGTAAATGGAAGGGGAAAAGTGAGGGGAAAGGGGAAGGGGAGGTGGAAAGAGAGGGGAAGAGGGAAGGGGAAGGTA
>NC_091567.1:14114681-14129681 GCF_042767895.1 Penaeus vannamei
TTTTTATCATGGTTACCATTCCAACTACTAGTAGTGACATCATAATTGTTATTAACATTGTCATCATCGTCATAACTGTTATTATTATCCTCATCCGCATCATTCTACGTATGTGTGTGTAGCAAATAGTTTGTTTCTTGCGTAGGTGTTCATCAGGCTGCGGGGGGGGGGGGGGTAGAGGGTCATTGGGTAAGGGGAGGAAAATGGGAGGATTGATGAGGGAAGGATGGGGAGGGGTAGAGGGCCATTGGGGAAGGGGAGGAAATGGGAGGATTGATGGGGGAAGGATGGGGAGGGGTAGAGGGCCATTGGGGAAGGGGAGGAAATGGGAGGATTGATGGGGGAAGGATGGGGAGGGGTAGAGGGCCATTGGGGAAGGGGAGGAAATGGGAGGATTGATGGGGGAAGGATGGGGAGGGGTAGAGGGCCATTGGGGAAGGGGAGGAAATGGGAGGATTGATGGGGGAAGGATGGGGAGGGGTAGAGGGCCATTGGGGAAGGGGAGGAAAATGGGAGGATTGATGGGGGAAGGATGGGGAGGGCGGGGATAGCGTGGGCTTGTTGTGTCTTTGTCATGCACTGGATGGGGAGTGGCGCTGTCATGAAGGGTGATATGATGTCTGTAAGGGTGATTTAGGGCTTATGTAGTATTGGATTTATGCAGGCCGCTGTGCTCACTTTTTTTTTCTTTTTGTTCAAGTTCCATCTTCGTTGATGTTGGAGGATGGAAGTAAAAATAGAATAAAAAATGAGAAAAAAAATTAATGGAAATAAAGAATACATGGAAACAAAAAATAAATGGAAATAAAAAAATAAATGTAAATAAAAAATAAATGGAAATACACCAATAGATAAATAAATAAAATCGTCGGATTTCCTCGCCCTCCCCAGCAGTAGTGAGCAAATAGAATAAATAAATAAATAAAAACTATATTACTAGCACTAAAAAAGGGAGAATAGTTGGCTCATCGTTCGCCCAGCTGGTTTCTGCCTCACATGAAGCCTCGTCGTTCGCCCAGCTGGTTTCTGCCTCAGAGGAAGCCTCGTCGTTCGCCCAGCTGGTTTCTGCCTCACATGAAGCCTCGTCGTTCGCCCAGCTGGTTTCTGCCTCAAATGAAGCCTCGTCGTTCGTCCAGCTGGTTTCTGCCTCAAACGAAGCCTCGTCGTTCGCCCAGCTGGTTTCTGCCTCAGAGGAAGCCTCGTCGTTCGCCCAGCTGGTTTCTGCCTCAGAGGAAGCCTCGTCGTTCGCCCAGCTGGTTTCTGCCTCAAAGGAAGCCTCGTCGTTCGCCCAGCTGGTTTCTGCCTCACATGAAGCCTCGTCGTTCGCCCAGCTGGTTTCTGCCTCAGAGGAAGCCTCGTCGTTCGCCCAGCTGGTTTCTGCCTCAGAGGAAGCCTCGTCGTTCGCCCAGCTGGTTTCTGCCTCAAAGGAAGCCTCGTCGTTCGCCCAGCTGGTTTCTGCCTCAAAGGAAGCCTCGTCGTTCGCCCAGCTGGTTTCTGCCTCAAAGGAAGCCTCGTCGTTCGCCCAGCTGGTTTCTGCCTCACATGAAGCCCTGTCGTTCGCCCAGCTGGTTTCTGCCTCACATGAAGCCTCGTCGTTCGCCCAGCTGGTTTCTGCCTCAAATGAAGCCTCGTCGTTCGCCCAGCTGGTTTCTGCCTCACATGAAGCCCTGTCGTTCGCCCAGCTGGTTTCTGCCTCACATGAAGCCTCGTCGTTCGCCCAGCTGGTTTCTGCCTCACATGAAGCCTCGTCGTTCGCCCAGCTGGTTTCTGCCTCAAATGAAGCCTCGTCGTTCGCCCAGCTGGTTTCTGCCTCAAACGAAGCCTTGTCTTTCGCCCAGCTGGTTTCTGCCTCAAAGGAAGCCTCGTCGTTCGCCCAGCTGGTTTCTGCCTCACATGAAGCCTCGTCGTTGGCCCAGCTGGTTTCTGCCTCACATGAAGCCTCGTCGTTGGCCAGCTGGTTTCTGCCTCAGAGGAAGCCTCGTCGTTCGCCCAGCTGGTTTCTGCCTCAAAGGAAGCCTCGTCGTTCGCCCAGCTGGTTTCTGCCTCAAAGGAAGCCTCGTCGTTCGCCCAGCTGGTTTCTGCCTCAGAGGAAGCCTCGTCGTTCGCCCAGCTGGTTTCTGCCTCAAAGGAAGCCTCGTCGTTCGCCCAGCTGGTTTCTGCCTCAAATGAAACCTTGTCGTTCGCCCAGCTGGTTTCTGCCTCAAATGAAGCCTCGTCGTTGGCCCAGCTGGTTTCTGCCTCAAAGGAAGCCTCGTCGTTCGCCCAGCTGGTTTCTGCCTCAGAGGAAGCCTCGTCGTTCGCCCAGCTGGTTTCTGCCTCAAAGGAAGCCTCGTCGTTCGCCCAGCTGGTTTCTGCCTCAAAGGAAGCCTCGTCGTTCGCCCAGCTGGTTTCTGCCTCAAATGAAGCCTCGTCGTTCGCCCAGCTGGTTTCTGCCTCAAAGGAAGCCTCGTCGTTCGCCCAGCTGGTTTCTGCCTCAAAGGAAGCCTCGTCGTTCGCCCAGCTGGTTTCTGCCTCAAATGAAACCTTGTCGTTCGCCCAGCTGGTTTCTGCCTCAAATGAAGCCTCGTCGTTGGCCCAGCTGGTTTCTGCCTCAGAGGAAGCCTCGTCGTTCGCCCAGCTGGTTTCTGCCTCAAAGGAAGCCTCGTCGTTCGCCCAGCTGGTTTCTGCCTCAAAGGAAGCCTCGTCGTTCGCCCAGCTGGTTTCTGCCTCACATGAAGCCTCGTCGTTCGCCCAGCTGGTTTCTGCCTCACATGAAGCCTCGTCGTTCGCCCAGCTGGTTTCTGCCTCACATGAAGCCTCGTCGTTCGCCCAGCTGGTTTCTGCCTCACATGAAGCCCTGTCGTTCGCCCAGCTGGTTGCTGCCTCAAAGGAAGCCTCGTCGTTGGCCCAGCTGGTTTCTGCCTCAAATGAAGCCTCGTCGTTCGCCCAGCTGGTTTCTGCCTCACATGAAGCCTCGTCGTTCGCCCAGCTGGTTTCTGCCTCAAACGAAGCCTTGTCTTTCGCCCAGCTGGTTTCTGCCTCAAAGGAAGCCTCGTCGTTCGCCCAGCTGGTTTCTGCCTCACATGAAGCCTCGTCGTTGGCCCAGCTGGTTTCTGCCTCACATGAAGCCTTGTCGTTGGCCAGCTGGTTTCTGCCTCAAATGAAGCCTCGTCGTTGGCCCAGCTGGTTTCTGCCTCAAAGGAAGCCTCGTCGTTCGCCCAGCTGGTTTCTGCCTCACATGAAGCCTCGTCGTTGGCCCAGCTGGTTTCTGCCTCAAACGAAGCCTCGTCGTTCGCCCAGCTGGTTTCTGCCTCACATGAAGCCTCGTCGTTCGCCCAGCTGGTTTCTGCCTCACATGAAGCCTTGTCGTTGGCCAGCTGGTTTCTGCCTCAAATGAAGCCTCGTCGTTGGCCCAGCTGGTTTCTGCCTCAAATGAAGCCTCGTCGTTGGCCCAGCTGGTTTCTGCCTCACATGAAGCCTTGTCGTTGGCCAGCTGGTTTCTGCCTCAAATGAAGCCTCGTCGTTGGCCCAGCTGGTTTCTGCCTCAAATGAAGCCTCGTCGTTCGCCCAGCTGGTTTCTGCCTCACGTGAAGCCTCGTCGTTGGCCCAGCTGGTTTCTGCCTCACATGAAGCCTCGTCGTTCGCCCAGCTGGTTTCTGCCTCACATGAAGTCTCGTCGTTCGTCCAGCTGGTTTCTGCCTCAAACGAAGCCTCGTCGTTCGCCCAGCTGGTTTCTGCCTCACATGAAGCCTCGTCCTTCGCCCAGCTGGTTTCTGCCTCAAATGAAGCCTCGTCGTTCGTCCAGCTGGTTTCTGCCTCAAACGAAGCCTCGTCGTTCGCCCAGCTGGTTTCTGCATCAAACGAAGCCTCGTCGTTCGCCCAGATGGTTTCTGCCTCAAATGAAGCCTCGTCGTTCGCCCAGCTGGTTTCTGCCTCACATGAAGCCTCGTCGTTCGCCCAGCTGGTTTCTGCATCAAACGAAGCCTCGTCGTTCGCCCAGATGGTTTCTGCCTCAAATGAAGCCTCGTCGTTCGTCCAGCTGGTTTCTGCCTCACATGAAGCCTCGTCGTTCGCCCAGCTGGTTTCTGCCTCACATGAAGCCTCGTCGTTCGTCCAGCTGGTTTCTGCCTCAAACGAAGCCTCGTCGTTCGCCCAGATGGTTTCTGCCTCAAATGGAGCCTCGTCGTTCGCCCAGCTGGTTTCTGCCTCACATGAAGCCTCGTCGTTCGCCCAGCTGGTTTCTGCATCAAACGAAGCCTCGTCGTTCGCCCAGATGGTTTCTGCCTCAAATGGAGCCTCGTCGTTCGCCCAGCTGGTTTCTGCCTCACATGAAGCCTCGTCGTTCGTCCAGCTGGTTTCTGCCTCACATGAAGCCTCGTCGTTCGTCCAGCTGGTTTCTGCCTCAAATGAAGCCTCGTCGTTCGTCCAGCTGGTTTCTGCCTCAAACGAAGCCTCGTCGTTCGCCCAGCTGGTTTCTGCCTCACATGAAGCCTCGTCGTTCGCCCAGCTGGTTTCTGCCTCAAAGGAAGCCTCGTCGTTCGCCCAGCTGGTTTCTGCCTCAAATGAAGCCTCGTCGTTCGTCCAGCTGGTTTCTGCCTCAAACGAAGCCTCGTCGTTCGCCCAGCTGGTTTCTGCCTCACATGAAGCCTCGTCGTTCGCCCAGCTGGTTTCTGCCTCAAACGAAGCCTCGTCGTTCGCCCAGCTGGTTTCTGCCTCAAACGAAGCCTCGTCGTTCGCCCAGATGGTTTCTGCCTCACATGAAGCCTCGTCGTTCGCCCAGATGGTTTCTGCCTCACATGAAGCCTCGTCGTTCGCCCAGCTGGTTTCTGCCTCAAACGAAGCCTCGTCGTTCGCCCAGCTGGTTTCTGCCTCACATGAAGCCTCGTCGTTGGCCCAGCTGGTTTCTGCCTCAAACGAAGCCTCGTCGTTCGTCCAGCTGGTTTCTGCCTCAAACGAAGCCTCGTCGTTCGCCCAGATGGTTTCTGCCTCAAATGAAGCCTCGTCGTTCGCCCAGCTGGTTTCTGCCTCAAATGAAGCCTCGTCGTTCGCCCAGCTGGTTTCTGCCTCACATGAAGCCTCGTCGTTCGCCCAGCTGGTTTCTGCCTCAAATGAAGCCTCGTCGTTCGCCCAGCTGGTTTCTGCCTCACATGAAGCCTCGTCGTTCGTCCAGCTGGTTTCTGCCTCAAACGAAGCCTCGTCGTTCGCCCAGCTGGTTTCTGCCTCACATGAAGCCTCGTCGTTCGCTCAGCTGGTTTCTGCCTCACATGAAGCCTCGTCGTTCGCCCAGCTGGTTTCTGCCTCACATGAAGCCTCGTCGTTCGCCCAGCTGGTTTCTGCCTCACATGAAGCCTCGTCGTTCGCCCAGCTGGTTTCTGCCTCACATGAAGCCTCGTCGTTCGCCCAGCTGGTTTCTGCCTCACATGAAGCCTCGTCGTTCGCCCAGCTGGTTTCTGCCTCACATGAAGCCTCGTCGTTCGTCCAGCTGGTTTCTGCCTCACATGAAGCCTCGTCGTTCGCCCAGCTGGTTTCTGCCTCAAAGGAAGCCTCGTCGTTCGCCCAGCTGGTTTCTGCCTCACATGAAGCCTCGTCGTTGGCCCAGCTGGTTTCTGCCTCACATGAAGCCTCGTCGTTCGTCCAGCTGGTTTCTGCCTCAAAGGAAGCCTCGTCGTTCGCCCAGCTGGTTTCTGCCTCACATGAAGCCTCGTCGTTCGCCCAGCTGGTTTCTGCCTCACATGAAGCCTCGTCGTTCGCCCAGCTGGTTTCTGCCTCACATGAAGCCTCGTCGTTGGCCCAGCTGGTTTCTGCCTCACATGAAGCCTCGTCGTTCGCCCAGCTGGTTTCTGCCTCACATGAAGCCTCGTCGTTCGCCCAGCTGGTTTCTGCCTCACATGAAGCCTCGTCGTTCGCCCAGCTGGTTTCTGCCTCACATGAAGCCTCGTCGTTCGCCCAGCTGGTTTCTGCCTCAAACGAAGCCTCGTCGTTCGCCCAGCTGGTTTCTGCCTCACATGAAGCCTCGTCGTTCGCCCAGCTGGTTTCTGCCTCAAACGAAGCCTCGTCGTTCGCCCAGCTGGTTTCTGCCTCAAAGGAAGCCTCGTCGTTCGCCCAGCTGGTTTCTGCCTCAAATGAAGCCTCGTCGTTCGTCCAGCTGGTTTCTGCCTCAAACGAAGCCTCGTCGTTCGCCCAGCTGGTTTCTGCCTCACATGAAGCCTCGTCCTTCGCCCAGCTGGTTTCTGCCTCAAATGAAGCCTCGTCGTTCGTCCAGCTGGTTTCTGCCTCAAACGAAGCCTCGTCGTTTGCCCAGCTGGTTTCTGCATCAAACGAAGCCTCGTCGTTCGCCCAGATGGTTTCTGCCTCAAATGAAGCCTCGTCGTTCGCCCAGCTGGTTTCTGCCTCACATGAAGCCTCGTCGTTCGCCCAGCTGGTTTCTGCATCAAACGAAGCCTCGTCGTTCGCCCAGATGGTTTCTGCCTCAAATGAAGCCTCGTCGTTCGTCCAGCTGGTTTCTGCCTCACATGAAGCCTCGTCGTTCGCCCAGCTGGTTTCTGCCTCACATGAAGCCTCGTCGTTCGTCCAGCTGGTTTCTGCCTCAAACGAAGCCTCGTCGTTCGCCCAGCTGGTTTCTGCCTCACATGAAGCCTCGTCGTTCGCCCAGCTGGTTTCTGCATCAAACGAAGCCTCGTCGTTCGCCCAGATGGTTTCTGCCTCACATGAAGCCTCGTCGTTCGCCCAGCTGGTTTCTGCCTCACATGAAGCCTCGTCGTTCGCCCAGCTGGTTTCTGCCTCACATGAAGCCTCGTCGTTCGCCCAGCTGGTTTCTGCCTCAAATGAAGCCTCGTCGTTCGCCCAGCTGGTTTCTGCCTCACATGAAGCCTCGTCGTTCGCCCAGCTGGTTTCTGCCTCACATGAAGCCTCGTCGTTCGTCCAGCTGGTTTCTGCCTCAAACGAAGCCTCGTCGTTCGCCCAGCTGGTTTCTGCCTCAAACGAAGCCTCGTCGTTCGCCCAGCTGGTTTCTGCCTCACATGAAGCCTCGTCGTTCGTCCAGCTGGTTTCTGCCTCAAACGAAGCCTCGTCGTTCGCCCAGCTGGTTTCTGCCTCAAACGAAGCCTCGTCGTTCGCCCAGATGGTTTCTGCCTCACATGAAGCCTCGTCGTTCGTCCAGCTGGTTTCTGCCTCAAACGAAGCCTCGTCGTTCGCCCAGCTGGTTTCTGCCTCACATGAAGCCTCGTCGTTCGCCCAGCTGGTTTCTGCATCAAACGAAGCCTCGTCGTTCGCCCAGATGGTTTCTGCCTCAAACGAAGCCTCGTCGTTCGCCCAGATGGTTTCTGCCTCAAATGGAGCCTCGTCGTTCGCCCAGCTGGTTTCTGCCTCACATGAAGCCTCGTCGTTCGCCCAGCTGGTTTCTGCCTCAAACGAAGCCTCGTCGTTCGCCCAGATGGTTTCTGCCTCAAACGAAGCCTCGTCGTTCGCCCAGCTGGTTTCTGCATCAAACGAAGCCTCGTCGTTCGCCCAGCTGGTTTCTGCCTCAAATGAAGCCTCGTCGTTCGCCCAGCTGGTTTCTGCATCAAACGAAGCCTCGTCGTTCGCCCAGATGGTTTCTGCCTCACATGAAGCCTCGTCGTTCGCCCAGCTGGTTTCTGCATCAAACGAAGCCTCGTCGTTCGCCCAGATGGTTTCTGCCTCAAATGGAGCCTCGTCGTTCGCCCAGCTGGTTTCTGCCTCACATGAAGCCTCGTCGTTCGCCCAGCTGGTTTCTGCATCAAACGAAGCCTCGTCGTTCGCCCAGCTGGTTTCTGCCTCACATGAAGCCTCGTCGTTCGTCCAGCTGGTTTCTGCCTCACATGAAGCCTCGTCGTTCGTCCAGCTGGTTTCTGCCTCAAATGAAGCCTCGTCGTTCGTCCAGCTGGTTTCTGCCTCAAACGAAGCCTCGTCGTTCGCCCAGCTGGTTTCTGCCTCACATGAAGCCTCGTCCTTCGCCCAGCTGGTTTCTGCCTCAAAGGAAGCCTCGTCGTTCGCCCAGCTGGTTTCTGCCTCAAATGAAGCCTCGTCGTTCGTCCAGCTGGTTTCTGCCTCAAACGAAGCCTCGTCGTTCGCCCAGCTGGTTTCTGCCTCACATGAAGCCTCGTCGTTCGCCCAGCTGGTTTCTGCCTCAAACGAAGCCTCGTCGTTCGCCCAGCTGGTTTCTGCCTCAAACGAAGCCTCGTCGTTCGCCCAGATGGTTTCTGCCTCACATGAAGCCTCGTCGTTCGCCCAGATGGTTTCTGCCTCACATGAAGCCTCGTCGTTCGCCCAGCTGGTTTCTGCCTCAAACGAAGCCTCGTCGTTCGCCCAGCTGGTTTCTGCCTCACATGAAGCCTCGTCGTTGGCCCAGCTGGTTTCTGCCTCAAACGAAGCCTCGTCGTTCGTCCAGCTGGTTTCTGCCTCAAACGAAGCCTCGTCGTTCGCCCAGATGGTTTCTGCCTCAAATGAAGCCTCGTCGTTCGCCCAGCTGGTTTCTGCCTCACATGAAGCCTCGTCGTTCGCCCAGCTGGTTTCTGCCTCACATGAAGCCTCGTCGTTCGCCCAGCTGGTTTCTGCCTCACATGAAGCCTCGTCGTTCGCCCAGCTGGTTTCTGCCTCACATGAAGCCTCGTCGTTCGCCCAGCTGGTTTCTGCCTCAAACGAAGCCTCGTCGTTCGCCCAGCTGGTTTCTGCCTCACATGAAGCCTCGTCGTTCGCTCAGCTGGTTTCTGCCTCACATGAAGCCTCGTCGTTCGCCCAGCTGGTTTCTGCCTCACATGAAGCCTCGTCGTTCGCCCAGCTGGTTTCTGCCTCACATGAAGCCTCGTCGTTCGCCCAGCTGGTTTCTGCCTCACATGAAGCCTCGTCGTTCGCCCAGCTGGTTTCTGCCTCACATGAAGCCTCGTCGTTCGCCCAGCTGGTTTCTGCCTCACATGAAGCCTCGTCGTTCGTCCAGCTGGTTTCTGCCTCACATGAAGCCTCGTCGTTCGCCCAGCTGGTTTCTGCCTCAAAGGAAGCCTCGTCGTTCGCCCAGCTGGTTTCTGCCTCACATGAAGCCTCGTCGTTGGCCCAGCTGGTTTCTGCCTCACATGAAGCCTCGTCGTTCGTCCAGCTGGTTTCTGCCTCAAAGGAAGCCTCGTCGTTCGCCCAGCTGGTTTCTGCCTCACATGAAGCCTCGTCGTTCGCCCAGATGGTTTCTGCCTCACATGAAGCCTCGTCGTTCGCCCAGCTGGTTTCTGCCTCACATGAAGCCTCGTCGTTGGCCCAGCTGGTTTCTGCCTCACATGAAGCCTCGTCGTTCGCCCAGCTGGTTTCTGCCTCACATGAAGCCTCGTCGTTCGCCCAGCTGGTTTCTGCCTCACATGAAGCCTCGTCGTTCGCCCAGCTGGTTTCTGCCTCACATGAAGCCTCGTCGTTCGCCCAGCTGGTTTCTGCCTCAAACGAAGCCTCGTCGTTCGCCCAGCTGGTTTCTGCCTCACATGAAGCCTCGTCGTTCGCCCAGCTGGTTTCTGCCTCAAACGAAGCCTCGTCGTTCGTCCAGCTGGTTTCTGCCTCACATGAAGCCTCGTCGTTCGCCCAGCTGGTTTCTGCCTCACATGAAGCCTCGTCGTTCGCCCAGCTGGTTTCTGCCTCAAATGAAGCCTCGTCGTTCGCCCAGCTGGTTTCTGCCTCACATGAAGCCTCGTCGTTCGCCCAGCTGGTTTCTGCCTCAAACGAAGCCTCGTCGTTGGCCCAGCTGGTTTCTGCCTCACATGAAGCCTCGTCGTTCGCCCAGCTGGTTTCTGCCTCAAATGGAGCCTCGTCGTTCGCCCAGCTGGTTTCTGCCTCACATGAAGCCTCGTCGTTCGCCCAGCTGGTTTCTGCCTCACATGATACCTCGTCGTTCGCCCAGCTGGTTTCTGCCTCACATGAAGCCTCGTCGTTCGCCCAGCTGGTTTCTGCCTCACATGAAGCCTCGTCGTTCGCCCAGCTGGTTTCTGCCTCACATGAAGCCTCGTCGTTCGCCCAGCTGGTTTCTGCCTCACATGAAGCCTCGTCGTTCGCCCAGCTGGTTTCTGCCTCACATGAAGCCTCGTCGTTCGCCCAGCTGGTTTCTGCCTCAAATGAAGCCTCGTCGTTCGCCCAGCTGGTTTCTGCCTCAAAGGAAGCCTCGTCGTTCGCCCAGCTGGTTTCTGCCTCACATGAAGCCTCGTCGTTCGCCCAGCTGGTTTCTGCCTCAAAGGAAGCCTCGTCGTTCGCCCAGCTGGTTTCTGCCTCACATGAAGCCTCGTCGTTGGCCCAGCTGGTTTCTGCCTCACATGAAGCCTCGTCGTTCGTCCAGCTGGTTTCTGCCTCAAACGAAGCCTCGTCGTTCGCCCAGCTGGTTTCTGCCTCACATGAAGCCTCGTCGTTCGCCCAGATGGTTTCTGCCTCACATGAAGCCTCGTCGTTGGCCCAGCTGGTTTCTGCCTCACATGAAGCCTCGTCCTTCGCCCAGCTGGTTTCTGCCTCAAACGAAGCCTCGTCGTTCGTCCAGTTGGTTTCTGCCTCACATGAAGCCTCGTCGTTCGCCCAGCTGGTTTCTGCCTCAAATGGAGCCTCGTCGTTCGCCCAGCTGGTTTCTGCCTCACATGAAGCCTCGTCGTTCGTCCAGCTGGTTTCTGCCTCACATGAAGCCTCGTCGTTCGCCCAGCTGGTTTCTGCCTCAAATGGAGCCTCGTCGTTCGCCCAGCTGGTTTCTGCCTCAAATGAAGCCTCGTCGTTGGCCCAGCTGGTTTCTGCCTCACATGAAGCCTCGTCGTTCGCCCAGCTGGTTTCTGCCTCAAATGAAGCCTCGTCGTTGGCCCAGCTGGTTTCTGCCTCACATGAAGCCTCGTCGTTCGCCCAGCTGGTTTCTGCCTCACATGAAGCCTCGTCGTTCGCCCAGCTGGTTTCTGCCTCAAATGAAGCCTCGTCGTTCGCCCAGCTGGTTTCTGCCTCACATGAAGCCTCGTCGTTCGTCCAGCTGGTTTCTGCCTCACATGAAGCCTCGTCGTTCGCCCAGCTGGTTTCTGCCTCAAATGAAGCCTCGTCGTTCGCCCAGCTGGTTTCTGCCTCACATGAAGCCTCGTCGGTCGCCCAGCTGGTTTCTGCCTCAAATGAAACCTCGTCGTTCGCCCAGCTGGTTTCTGCCTCAAATGAAGCCTCGTCGTTCGCCCAGCTGGTTTCTGCCTCAAATGAAGCCTCGTCGTTCGCCCAGCTGGTTTCTGCCTCAAATGAAACCTCGTCGTTCGCCCAGCTGGTTTCTGCCTCACATGAAGCCTCGTCGTTCACCCAGCTGGTTTCTGCATCAAATGAAGCCTCGTCGTTCGCCCAGCTGGTTTCTGCCTCACATGAAGCCTCGTCGTTCGCCCAGCTGGTTTCTGCCTCACATGAAGCCTCGTCGTTCGCCCAGCTGGTTTCTGCCTCAAATGAAGCCTCGTCGTTCGGCCAGCTGGTTTCTGCCTCACATGAAGCCTCGTCGTTCGTCCAGCTGGTTTCTGCCTCAAATGAAGCCTCGTCGTTCGCCCAGCTGGTTTCTGCCTCACATGAAGCCTCGTCGTTCGTCCAGCTGGTTTCTGCCTCACATGAAGCCTCGTCGTTCGCCCAGCTGGTTTCTGCCTCAAATGAAGCCTCGTCATTCACCTAGCTGGTTTCTGCCTCACATGAAGCCCTGTCGTTGGCCCAGCTGGTTTCTGCCTCACATGAAGCCTCGTCGTTCGCCCAGCTGGTTTCTGCCTCACATGAAGCCTCGTCATTCACCTAGCTGGTTTCTGCCTCACATGAAGCCTCGTCGTTCGCCCAGCTGGTTTCTGCCTCACATGAAGCCTCGTCGTTGGCCCAGCTGGTTTCTGCCTCACATGAAGCCTCGTCATTCACCTAGCTGGTTTCTGCCTCACATGAAGCCTCGTCGTTCGCCCAGCTGGTTTCTGCCTCAAATGAAGCCTCGTCGTTCGCCCAGCTGGTTTCTGCCTCACATGAAGCCTCGTCGTTCGCCCAGCTGGTTTCTGCCTCACATGAAGCCTCGTCGTTCGCCCAGCTGGTTTCTGCCTCACATGAAGCCTCGTCGTTCGCCCAGCTGGTTTCTGCCTCACATGAAGCCTCGTCGTTCGCCCAGCTGGTTTCTGCCTCACATGAAGTCTCGTCGTTCGCCCAGCTGGTTTCTGCCTCAAATGAAGCCTCGTCGTTCGCCCAGCTGGTTTCTGCCTCAAATGAAGCCTTGTCGTTGGCCCAGCTGGTTTCTGCCTCAAATGAAGCCTCGTCGTTCGCCCAGCTGGTTTCTGCCTCACATGAAGCCTCGTCGTTCGCCCAGCTGGTTTCTGCCTCACATGAAGCCTCGTCGTTCGCCCAGCTGGTTTCTGCCTCACATGAAGCCTCGTCGTTCGCCCAGCTGGTTTCTGCCTCAAACGAAGCCTTGTCTTTCGCCCAGCTGGTTTCTGCCTCACATGAAGCCTCGTCGTTCGCCCAGCTGGTTTCTGCCTCACATGAAGCCTCGTCGTTCGCCCAGCTGGTTTCTGCCTCAAATGAAGCCTCGTCGTTCGCCCAGCTGGTTTCTGCCTCAAACGAAGCCTTGTCTTTCGCCCAGCTGGTTTCTGCCTCAACTGAAGCCTCGTCGTTCGCCCAGCTGGTTTCTGCCTCACATGAAGCCTCGTCGTTCGCCCAGCTGGTTTCTGCCTCAAATGAAGCCTCGTCGTTCGCCCAGCTGGTTTCTGCCTCAAATGAAGCCTCGTCGTTCGCCCAGCTGGTTTCTGCCTCAAAGGAAGCCTCATCGTTCGCCCAGCTGGTTTCTGCCTCACATGAAGCCTCGTCGTTCGTCCAGCTGGTTTCTGCCTCAAAGGAAGCCTCGTCGTTGGCCCAGCTGGTTTCTGCCTCACATGAAGCCTCGTCGTTCGTCCAGCTGGTTTCTGCCTCACATGAAGCCTCGTCGTTCGCCCAGCTGGTTTCTGCCTCAACTGAAGCCTCGTCGTTCGTCCAGCTGGTTTCTGCCTCACATGAAGCCTCGTCGTTCGGCCAGCTGGTTTCTGCCTCAAATGAAGCCTCGTCGTTCGCCCAGCTGGTTTCTGCCTCACATGAAGCCTCGTCGTTCGCCCAGCTGGTTTCTGCCTCAACTGAAGCCTCGTCGTTCGTCCAGCTGGTTTCTGCCTCACATGAAGCCTCGTCGTTCGGCCAGCTGGTTTCTGCCTCACATGAAGCCTCGTCGTTCGCCCAGCTGGTTTCTGCCTCAAAGGAAGCCTCATCGTTCGCCCAGCTGGTTTCTGCCTCACATGAAGCCTCGTCGTTCGTCCAGCTGGTTTCTGCCTCAAAGGAAGCCTCGTCGTTGGCCCAGCTGGTTTCTGCCTCACATGAAGCCTCGTCGTTCGTCCAGCTGGTTTCTGCCTCACATGAAGCCTCGTCGTTCGCCCAGCTGGTTTCTGCCTCAACTGAAGCCTCGTCGTTCGTCCAGCTGGTTTCTGCCTCACATGAAGCCTCGTCGTTCGGCCAGCTGGTTTCTGCCTCAAATGAAGCCTCGTCGTTCGCCCAGCTGGTTTCTGCCTCACATGAAGCCTCGTCGTTCGCCCAGCTGGTTTCTGCCTCAAATGAAGCCTCGTCGTTCGCCCAGCTGGTTTCTGCCTCACATGAAGCCTCGTCGTTCGCCCAGCTGGTTTCTGCCTCAAACGAAGCCTTGTCTTTCGCCCAGCTGGTTTCTGCCTCACATGAAGCCTCGTCGTTCGCCCAGATGGTTTCTGCCTCACATGAAGCCTCGTCGGTCGCCCAGCTGGTTTCTGCCTCACATGAAGCCTCGTCGTTGGCCCAGCTGGTTTCTGCCTCAACTGAAGCCTCGTCGTTGGCCCAGCTGGTTTCTGCCTCACATGAAGCCTCGTCGTTGGCCCAGCTGGTTTCTGCCTCACATGAAGCCTCGTCGTTCGCCCAGCTGGTTTCTGCCTCAAATGGAGCCTCGTCGTTCGCCCAGCTGGTTTCTGCCTCACATGAAGCCTCGTCGTTGGCCCAGCTGGTTTCTGCCTCACATGAAGCCTCTCCCTCCTCTTGCGAACGGAGTCACGGCACCCCCTGTGTGGTCCGGGGGTCGTGGCACATAACCCGGTGGGTGACTGATGCCTCCCCCGCGGGTCTCTTGCGAAAGGGGGTTCTCCTGTGGGTTCCTATCCCGTGGGATAGGGAGGTGTACTGCGAGGGCCAAGGGTGTCAGAGAGAGAGAGGGGGAGAGAGGGAGAGAGGGAGAGAAGGAGAGAAGGAGAGAAGGAGGGAGAGAGAGAAGGAGGGAGAGAGAGAGAGAGAGAGAGAGAGAGAGAGAGAGAGAGACAGAGAGAGAGAGAGAGAGAGAGAGAGACAGAGAGAGAGAGAGAGAAAGAGAGCCATCATGCCTCCATCTGTCCCAATCTTTATCATGCCTTCTCTTGCCTGTCCTTTCGTCGTATCTCGTGAGATTCTGTGCACTGGGTCTTGGGGAGGTACCCGAGTATAGGCCTATCTAGTGTTTCGTATTTCCGTGGCGCTGTGTATTGCGCCTCTGCTCGCCGTGTCGTTCTGTGTCGCGTTCTGCCGCCCCCTTCCCCGAGGGAGAGGGAGCACGTCGCCCTGGTGGAGCGTGGTGTGTTTGGTTTGTTTATTTACGTGTTGGTGGATTTCTGCTTCGACTGAAAATGTGATGTTTTTTTTCTTTTCTTTTCGTTAGTGTATTCTAGTTTTTCTCGTATGTGTTCAAGGTTGCGATAGTTATATTAACATCTGTTGTATAAAATATAGAAAGTAAACCCTCGGAAAGGAATATAATTTGAGAAATTGATTTACAATCCTACACAAGACGGATAAACGCACACACACACGCACAGGAGAGAGAGAGAGAGAGAGAGAGAGAGAGAGAGAGAGAGAGAGAGAGAGAGAGAGAGAGAGAGAGAGAGAGAGAGAGAGAGAGAGATAGAGATAGAAATAGAGATATAGATATAGATAGATAGATAGATAGATAAAAAGACAGATAAAGAGTGTGAGAGAACAAGTGTTATGGTATCTCCCCGTATATTCAACTCG
>NC_091567.1:14134681-14137181 GCF_042767895.1 Penaeus vannamei
TCAAATTCACGCATCAGAACAATAAAAAAAGGAAAGAAAGAAAAAGGAAGCGTTCTTTTCCGCCAAAGCCCCGGAGGCCCGACCCCTCATAGCAATAAGGGTGATGATGGAATTAAAAGAAAATCCTGGATCCAGATCGTGATCCGGTTAACTACCAAAAATCGACTGAGGCCAAGACGCAGCTCTGGAAAAAATCGTTAAAATCTGTTCATCACTTTTTCGGTTCTCCTGCTAACGAACGAACAGTTATTATCCGGATCGCAACATAAATTTAATGGCATCTAATTTAGGCCAAGACACTCCTACACATAACTTTTTGAGTTCTATTGCTAAAGAACGAACAGACAATTAACCAACTCGACCAAAATCATAGCCTCCTTGGCGAAGAAGATGATGGTGATAATGATTATGATGATAATGATAAATATGATAATAATGATAATAATGATAATAATGATAATAATGATAATAATGATAATAATAATAGTAATGGGAATAATAATAACGATAATTAAAATGATGATCATAATGATTATGATAATAATATTGCTTATGAAAATAATAATAATAATAATAATTATGATAACAGTGATGATAATAGTATTAACAATAATAGTAATAATGATGATGATGATAATAATGATAATAGTAACATAATAAAGATAATAGCAATGATAATGATACTCATTATAATAACGATAATGATAATAGTTATAATAATGATACAGACGATAATGACAGCGATAGTTATAGTAATGATAATTATAATCATTATTATTTTAGTAGTAATAATGATAATTGTCGTTTTAATGATGATAAAGATTATGAGAATGAGAATGATAATAGTAATGAAAACAATAACACGACGACAAAGAAACAGATAGAAAGAGAGACAAAGAGAAAGAGATAAAGAGACAGATAGATAGATTAAGAGAGAGATAGAGAGACAAACGGAGAGAGAGATAAAAAGATAGATAGTTAGATAGATAGATAGATAGATAGAGAGAGAGGAGACGACAAGGTCAGAAGGCGAAGTGTATGAGGGGGAGGGGAGAGGAGCGACCAGTGGAGGGGGGTAGGGGTCGGGGTGGGGGGTGGGGGAGGGGTCTAGAAGGGAATGCAGGAGATTTAATTCGTCAGTAAAGCGACGAATAATCTAGAATAATCTCAGTGAATTTAGGGGATCCAATTAATCAGAGATTGGGAATGAGTAATCGCCGGAATTCCGAATGCTGCAATTAATCGAGAGAACGCTTAATCGAATAGTCTAGGTGGTGGTGGGGGGAGAGGGATGGGGAGGAGCGAAAGAGGGATGGGAGGAGGGGGAGGGATGGGAGGGAGAGGGGAGGATGAGAGAGAGGGGTTGGGTATGGAGGGGAGGGGACGAGAAGGAGGGGGAGGAGCGAGAGAGGGATGGGAGGAGGGAGAGGGAGAGAGGGAGGGGAAGGGAGAGAGAGGCAAAGAGGGATGGAGGGAGGGAGAGAGGGGTTGGGAGACGGGGAGGGGTAGGGGGAGAGAGAGTGAGTGGGATGAGGATGGGGGGAGGGGGAGAATGGGGGAGGGGAGAGAGAGGTATGGGGGGAGAGAGAGAAGAATGGGAGGAGGAGAGAGGCTGTGAGAGGGATAGGGAGGGAGAGAGAGGTAGGGGGAAGAGGGAGGGGGTGAGAGGAGAGAGAGAGGGATGGGGGAAGAGAGAGAGGGAGGGATGGGGGGAGAGAGGGATAAGGAGGGAGAGGGAGGGAGAGGGGAGAAACAGAGGGAGGGGGAGTGAAGAGAGAGGGAGTTGTAAGGAAAGAGAGAGGGGGCAAGGGGAGAAGAGAGGAGGGAGAAGGGAGAGAGAGTGGGATGGGGGAGGGGGAAAGGGGGATCTAAGATAGGGGATGGGAGGAGGAGGGAAGAGAGAAGGAGAAGGGAGGGGAGAAGGGGAGAGAGGGCGGGAGTAGGGGAAAGAGAGGAAGGGGAGGGAGAGAAAGGGAGGGAGGTGGGGAGAGAGAGGGAGGTAATGTGAGACGACAGGGGAGGGGAGAAAGAGGAGGGGGTGAGGAGAGAGAGAAAAGGGGGGGGGAGGAGAGAGAGAGAAGACAGAGGAAATGTGACGGAGGGAGGAAGGGAGAAGAAAGAAGGGGGGAGAGAGAGAGAGGGGGAGGGAGGAGAGAGAGAGAGAAGGGAGGAGAGGGAGGGGAGAGAAGGGAAGGGTGAGAGGAGAGAGGAGGGAGGGGGAAGGTTAGAGAATGGGAGGGAGAGAGAGAGGGAGGGGAAGGGAAGGGAGAGAGAGGGAGGGGGTAGGGAGGGAGAGAGAGGGAAGGGTGAGAGGAGAGAGTGAGGGGGAAGGTTAGAGAGAATGGGGAGTGGGAGGGAGAGAGAGGGAGGGGGAAGAGAAGAGAGAGTGTAGGGGGGTAGGGGAAGAGGAGGAGGGAGGCGAGGAGAGAGAGCGAGGGGATAGGGGAGAGAGGGGGAAGGGGGAGGGAGGAAAGAGAGAATAAGGGAGAGGAAGGGAGAG
>NC_091567.1:14144681-14147181 GCF_042767895.1 Penaeus vannamei
TCCTATTCCTCAAACTCTTCCACCTCCTCCCTCCTCCTATTACTCAAACTCCTCCTCCTCCTATTCCTCAATCTCCTCATATTCCTCAATCTCCTCCTATTCCTCAATCTCCTCCTATTCCTCAATCTCCTCCTATTCCTCAATCTCCTCCTATTCCTCAATCTCCTCCTATTCCTTAATCTCCTCCTATTCCTCAATCATCTCCTATTCTTCCCTCTCCTCCATCTCACTCCAAGTCCCTCCGCCCCCTTCCCTCCCCTCCATCCTCCCTCCCCACGCCTCATTACCCAGGTAGGGTGAGTGCCAATAACACTCGCGCAGCTGGCACTTATTACGGTTAAGCGAACACAAGGTGGCACTGTCGGTTATGCTGGCTCTGGGTTCAGCTAATTATCGTATCATGCTAGATCAGCAGCGTATTATTACCATTGCTGAGGATTCTATCTCACCCCCAACCCCCCTCCCCCTTCCCTTTTCCTTGTGATTCTCCTTTTTATCTGTTCTTTTCTCCCTTTCAGCATTTTCTTATTTTCCATAGCTCCTTTTTTTTTCTTGTTCCTCGTTCTTCCCTGTTTTACTCAGTCGTCTTACCTCTTTTTCCCTTTTCTTTTGCCTTTTGTTCTTTTTCTTCTATTTCTTCTGTTTATTACTTATCATCATAATTTATTATTATTATTATCATTATTATTAATAATAGTTTTAACTTTATTATCATTATTAACATTATCATCATCATCATTATTATTATCATTATCATTGTAGTTATCATTATCACCATTACTACTGATACTACTACTATTATCATAACTGATGTCGTTATGAGAGAGAGAGAGAGAGAGAGAGAGAGAGAGAGAGAGAGAGAGAGAGAGAGAGAGAGAGAGAGAGAGAGAGAGAGAGATTGAGTATAAGAGAGAGAGAGAAAGACAGACAGACAGAGAGAGAGAGAGAGAGAGAGAGAGAGAGAGAGAGAGAGAGAGAGAGAAAGAAAGAAAGAGAGACAGAGGTTACCAAATTTCTTCGTTTGATCTGCACAGGTCTTTGCAAAGGGTCCAGTGAATAGACTGACCAACCTTATCATGCCTGGCTTTATACGCAACCGATGCCAGAACTGAGCAGCCTGGTACAATATGGCCAATTGTTCCTAATTTCTCATTACCGACATGACATTTTCAGTACATGTTCCTGATCATTTCTGGCGAAGAGGCTGTTCCTGCGTCTCAAGCATAAGCCTCTCTGCCTCTGCTCAGCATTGGTGCGGTTGAAAGTAGTCTACATAAGCGTCTTATATTTGATCATTTGTCAGATGGCTTATCTTCCATACGTTCTTTTTCGTATTTTGCAGACCTTTTCTGCCATTTATGCGGATACACTAAGCTATCCTTTGTTCTCTGTTATGTTCTATGTTTGCAAACCAACACTGGATCTTGTTCATGCTAGCGCAAGTTGGATTGGGCCTCTCCATCCGGTGTCGGTAGGTACAATCGTTCCTCATCGGTCTCTGGTGCATACTATTAGCTATCAGTAGTTTTCATTAATTAAGCTGCATACGTTTCAATTTTGATAGGATTCAATGTGGTGATGGATACACGATGTATTACAGGCATCATGATTTTTTTTTGGGGGGGAGGGATTTCTTTCAATTTTCTGATCAAGTTTAACTCTTCTGTGGGATTCCTTCAGCAGTTCCCAAATAGGTATTTTTTTTTAGACATATTCCTTAATTGCCGTTTCATTGCTTAATTCTTTACTATCGCTCAAACTCCATCCCATTCTTTGCCATTCTTCACATGCAGCTTCAGATCGTCCGTATGGAACAGATTCAGAATAATCTTGTTCGTGAAGTTGAGCCCATTCTCCTTCTCGTCGAGCTCCTTAGAAGAAGGAACAAGAGCACCTTGCAGAGCAGCACGAGGGCCAGGGAATCGCTTTACCGCAGTTTATTTGATGTTATCAGATTCACTCATCCCCTTCCTGTGACTGGAAACTGGCCGGTTGTTCCGCTTAGTTACGCCGTACTTCAAAGGACTGGAAATTGTTCGATAGATCTTACACATTTCCATGGACTTCAGAAGCCATTTATGGGGGACACTACTAAAAGCTTTCGTATAGTCCATGTTGTGTTAGAGTTTGATGTTTGGTGCAGCAATTACCTAATATAAATTTGTTTACCAGGAAATAATTCCAGCAACTTTATGATTTCTTTGTGCAGCACTTTTGTTCTCAGCGGAGATCTAAAATTCATCTAAAAGGATGTATTCGTTCGCTAGATATCAATGTTAATCTATTGGAAGTGGTATCGTGACAAATTATTGGTAGAAATCAATATGGGGTTTTAGAGTCCATTGTTTTGGTAGTAAATAGGATGTTCCTATGCAAGGGTTGGCTCAGGTTTCATAATTACATCCATATTGGTAGCGTTTATTTAGCCAATATACATACGATATAAAAATAAATATACACAAATAAAATCGAAGGCTTGGCTCCCTGAGAACAAAAGCTC
>NC_091567.1:14154681-14159681 GCF_042767895.1 Penaeus vannamei
AAAGGCATCTTTCTCTGCGCTCGTCAAAGGCATCTTTCTCTGCGCTCGTCAAAGGATATCTTTCTCTGCTCTCTGTGCTGTCATACTCGCCATGACAAGTTTGGCGAGATTCTTCTGTTTGTCTTTGTCATTGCAGGAAGAGGTCTGCTGGGTGGGGTGAAGGGTGTAGGGGGTGGGTGGGGGTTTAGGGGTGGGTTGAAGGGTGTAGGAGGTGGGGTGAAGGGTGTAGGGGTGGGGTGGGTTTAGGGGTGGGGGTTTAGGGGTGGGGGTTTAGGGGTGGGGTGAAGGGTGTAAGGGTGCATGAAGGGTGTGGAGAGTGGATGAAATATGCAGGGGTGGGTGAAGGTAAAAGGGTTGGGCGGGGGTTTAGGTGTGGATGAAGGGTATAGGGAGTGGGTGAGGGTTATAAGGGTGGGTAAATATATGAGCTGGCAGGGAAAATGTAGGCTTGCTGATTGATAGAGATGGAGATGAAAGAGAGTGAGAAGAGAGAGATAGAGAGATAGATAGGTAGATAGATAGATAAATAGATAGATAGATAGAGAGAGAGAGAGACAGTGAGGAGGAAGATAAAAAAAGGTTTCCGATAATGATAATAAAAAGAGAAAATGTCATATATCCACAAGAAAATATCCATGAAAGTCAAGAATCATCAAAGTGATCTCACATTTTTTCGTCGTACACGTGAGATGACGAAGATGAAAAGAGGAGGCAAGGCAAACGAAGGAAAAGGATGGAGAGGCACAGGCGAAGAGAGCTGGCTAAGGAGTGAAAAAAAGAAAATGAGAAGAGACAAAAAGAGAGAGAAAGAAAGAGAGAGAGAGAGAGAGAGAGAGAGAGAGAGAGAGAGAGACAGCTAGACAAAAAGACAGAAAGGCAGACAAAGAGACGCATGGACACGTTAATAGAGAAAGAGAACGGACAGAGAGACGGAATGAAAAAGATACGGAGATAGAAAGAAGACAGACAGACAGAGCGAGACAGACAGAGAGAGAGAGAGAGAGAGAGAGAGGAAAAACCAAGACAGATAACTAGACAGACAAAAAACAAAAAAACTTAACTTCCTCCCCCTTCCCCCCCTCAAAAAAAAAAGACCCGAACTCCCGCGCTTAAATTCAATGGCCGCCATTTTGTCTCCCTCTACTTACCTACAAGCAATTTCCATCAAACGCATTACCCTTCCCAAACACCACCTCCATCACGGGCGCAAACCACACGCAGAGAAGCCGACCGGGCGATAAAGACCCTTAAACTCCCCTGGCATAAGGGCGAAAGAGGTCGTTCCGAGGTCTTCGTCCGGCCTACGTCTCTCTCGCTCACTCTCGCTCCCTCTCGCTACGACCGTTTGCTCAGGTCAATTGTGCACGAAAATGAGCTTTAGACTCTGTTAATGTGTTTATCGCCAGGGGTTGGGGGGGGTAGGGGGAGGGTGGGGGTGGGGGGAGCAGGTGGGAGGGGAGGTGGGAGGTTGGTAGGGGAGGGTGGGGGTGGGGGAAGGTGGTGGTAGGGGGAGGGGGTTGAGGGAGGAGGTGGTTGGGGTAGGGGTAGGGGAGGTGGTGGTGAGTGGAGGTAGTAGGGGAAGGGGTGGTGGGGGAGGGGCATGGGGTGGAGGTGGGAGGTTGGGGGTGGGGAAGGTGGTGGTAGGGGGAGGGGGTTGAGGAGGAGGTGGGTGGTGTAGGGGGTGGGGAGGTGGTGGTGAGTGGAGGTAGTAGGGGAAGGGGTGGTGGGGGAGGGGATCGGGGTGGAGGAGGTGGCAGGAGTGGGTGGTAGAGGGAGGAGGTGGTGGTTGGAGGTTGTAGGGGTGGGGGTGGTAGGGGGAGGGGATGGGGTGTTGTGGGTGAGAATGGGGTTCTTAGGAGGAGTGGGTGGTGGTGGGGGTAGGAGGTTGTTAGTGAGAGAACGGTTGTTGGTGGTGGAGAAAGGGTTGTTATTTGGATGTATGTTGTTTAGGTGTGAGGGGGTTGTTGGAGGGAGATGAGGGTTGTTATCTGGGTGTAGGGGTGGATAAGGGGAGAGGTAGGTTGGGGGGGGGGCACGATTGTTGTCTGAGGGGGTTGTTAAGGGAGAGAAAATTGGAGATAAAGGTTGTTGGTGGGGGAGAAAAGGTTGTTATTTGGGTGTTAAACGTTGTTGGGTTATTATTATTATTATTTTTTTTTGAGAGGGTATCTTTTTGGTAGGGGAAGCATTCTTAGGAAAATGAGGAAGGTAAAGGAAGATGAACGGTTGTGGGGGAAGGGAGGGGGTGAAGGGGATTGCTATTGGGGAAATGTGAGAAGGAAAAGGGTAAACCAAAGAGATAATTGCCTATTGAAGGTGAGGAGAGAGAGGAGGGAGGGGGGAGGGGAGGGCAAGGGGATGAATATTCATCGTGGGAAGGAAATTGGGTAGTTGTTGGGGAAGAGGGGGTGAGGTTGTGGGTGGTTGGGAGGCGGAGAGGTAGGGGTGAGGGGGTAGGGAGGGGGTAAGTGGTTGGAAGCAATGGTGAGTGGAGTCTGGTGATGGTGGTGATGACTCCCTAATTGCAATGGTGATGACGGTCGTTTGGGCTGTGGTGGTGGCGCTAAAGAGGGGAGGAGGAAGAGATAGAGGAGGTTGGAAGAGGGGAAGAGGGGAAATGTAGAGGGGAGGGGAAGGGGAGGGTGAGAAGTGTCTTGGATGGTAGGGGTCAGAAGTGTGTTTGTGTGTGGATGTATTTGTGTATGTGCATTTTTTGTGTGGATGTATTTGTGTATGTTTGTGTTTGTGTGTGTATGTATTTGTGTATGTATATTTTGTGTGTGGATGCATTTGTATATGTGTATGTTTGTGCGGATGCATTTGTGTATGTGTATGTTTTTTGTGTGGATGTATTTGTGTGAAAACCTCCATGTCTGTTTCTATGTACATCTGTGTATGGCTTGGAGGGGGGAGACTAAGAGGGGGCCAGGATGGGGGGGTCCACGAAATGCTGACGTCACTGCGGCTGTGTTCTTGTTATTGTCGTTGTTTTGCGTGTCATTGCGTGGGTTTGTTGTTGTTTAGGGTTTATGCAATGACAGTGATATTCGATACGTGTATTTTTCCCTCTAAGATGGTCGTGCTAGACGGTTGATTTGCTATCATATGTATGTGCGTGTGTGTACGTGTATGTGCGGGCATGTGCATTTTGGGTATATGCTTGTATGTGTGTACAGAATCTATGTGTATGTCTGTCTGTAGTATTCGTGATAGCGTACATGTGTGTATAAAAGTGTACATAAACGCTTTGTGTCCATAAGCTACCATACATCACACACCACCTCTCTCTCCCGTAAGTCCAAAAGGGTCATTCATTTCTATTCACAAAATCGTTTCAGTTAATTTACACTTTCTGTGGCAGACGAATGGAGGTGCTTCGAGTGATGGGCGAACGACTTCTCTCTTCCTGTCTGTCCCTGCACCTGCCTCGCCCTGTTTGAATGCATGGCCCTGTCTTTCTTTCACGCATACACTGCCACACGCACACTGACATACACTCACGCATGCTCACAATGACACACACATAAATACACATAAACACTCATATTCTTCTATGTCTCATTCATGTTCATAACTAATTCAATTATCATTGCAGATTAGTACCATAATGATGATGATTATAAAGATGATAATAATGATAATGATAATCTATATCATAATTCTCTTTATGTTTCGTCCGTTCCTTCGTTCTGCTTACACAGTACTCCTGAAATTACTGAGGAGTTGAAGTCGCTTCATTTTGATGTAAAATGGAGTGATGATCAACATAATTATCATAATGGTAATTTCTGTGGCTATTAACCATTCTTCTTATCATTATCATTAGTAGTAAAAGTAGTATCATTATCATTATGATTATTATTGTTATATTATATTTCTGCTTGTGCCTCTTCCGCTCGTTCGCTCGTTACTCCTTAATCTTCATCTGAGGCGAGGCAAGTACGCTGCACTGAAGGAGTATGACCGCCATTCATCCTTTACACGAGGAGAAGGAAAAAGGAAAGGGGGAAGATGGGGGAATTAAAGAGGAAAGCAGTATGGAAGAAAATGGAAGAGGGATGGGGAAAAGAATAGATAAAAAATAGAAAAAAATAATAATGATAATGATAACATTAATTTTGATAGCAATTGTTATGATATTAATGATGATTATGGTACGAGAAATAGAGACTATAACCATGATAATGACAATGATAATAAAAATTATAACGAAAATGATTATGATAATAATATCGGTGAAAATTGTAATGATTATGATAATGATAATAATAACAATGATGATAATAATGATGCTTCTACTACTAATAGTGATTAAAATGACGACAAATATGATTTTAGTAACAATAGTAACAATGCCAATGACATCATGATAAACGAATAAAGAGAGAGAAAAAAACATATAGAGAGAAAGTTGAGAGGAACACCAATAACCCAAAGAGGAATAAAGGAATAAACAGGGAATAGGATAAACAATGAATAGAAAAAAATGGA
Organism: Penaeus vannamei; assembly: GCF_042767895.1. Classification (NCBI taxonomy): domain Eukaryota; kingdom Metazoa; phylum Arthropoda; class Malacostraca; order Decapoda; family Penaeidae; genus Penaeus; species Penaeus vannamei. The sequence goes on from NC_091567.1 coordinate 14,159,173, forward strand.
TTAAAACAAGATAAACAAAAACAGAACCAGGTCATTGCTTCTCAATTTCCCAATCTCATACCGATTTACGACATGTGTTCGTTATCAGCGCCCTCTTCCTCTATCTCTCTTTATCACTTGCTTCGAAAATTCTTATCGCTATCAGACTCGTTTCTCCGCGAAGTTGCTCTTGCGAAGTTCACGGAGACAGAGTGAGCGATAGATAGATAGATCGGTTTATAGATAGACGGGCAAAGGGATGGAAAAATAGTGCTTTAATAATATGATTTTATCTAATTATGTAACTGATATATATAATTGATTATATATACATGATTAATGTATGATTGATAATATAATTGATAATATAATCGTAATAGAAATATAAGAATATAAAAGTGTTTTAAGAGAAAAGTGAGATGGGATAACAAGAAAACAAACAAATAACAATAGGAACAAGAAGAACAAAAACAACAACAAAGTAAACAAGAGGAACAGTAGTAACAAAAACAACGATAGTAACAAGAAGA
>NC_091567.1:14164681-14167181 GCF_042767895.1 Penaeus vannamei
GAGAGAGAACGAGATAGATAGATAGAGAGAGAGAGAGACAACGAGATATATATATAGATAGAGGGAGAGAGAGTGAACGGGATAGATAGGTAGATAGAGTGAGAGAGAACGAGCTAGATAGAGAGAGAGAGGGAGAGCGAAGAAAGAAAGAAAAAGAGACAGACAGACAGAACCAGAGAAGAAAACAATAACAAAAAACGAGAGAAAAGTAAATAAAGAGAGAGAGAGAAAAAAAAAAAACGAGCAGAAGAGGAGTCGGCAGAACACACCAAGAAAATAACAAAGCGAACTCACAGCAACAACGGGTTTTCCTCCCACGTGGAAACGAGTAAATTGCAGCTGAGAATTCCACGCCCGGGGGAGGGGTAGGGAGGGGAGGGGGAGGGAAGGGGAGGGAGGGGAAAAAGAGGGGAGGAGGAGGGGGAGGGAGGGGGAGGGGAGGGAGGGGAGGGGGAGGGGAGGGAGAGAGGGAGGAGGAGGGAGAGAGGGGGAGGGGAGGGGAGGAGGAGGGAGAGGGAGGAGGGGGAGGGGAGGGAGAAGAGAGGGAGGAGGGGAGGGAGGGAGAGGAAGGGAGGGGAGGGAGGGAGGGAGGGGAGGGGAAGGGAAAGGGAGGGGAGGGAGGGGAGGGGAAGGGAGGGAGGGAGTGGAGAGAAGCGAGGAGGGAGGGAGGGGAGGGAGGGAGAAAGAGAGAGGTAGGGGGAGGGTAGTAGGGGAAAAGGAGAGCAGATAAAGGGAGGTAAGAAGGAGGAAAGAAGGGGGGGTGTAAGAGAGAGAGGAAGGGAGGGGGGGAGGGGACGTATGTGTGTACCACTCGGAGATTTGGGTATGTGGCTCTGGAGAGAGAGAGAGATAGATAGATAAAGTAGATTGAGAGAGAGAGAGAGAGAGAGAGAGAGAGAGAGAGAGAGAGAGAGAGAGAGAGAGAGAGTGAGAGAGAGAGAGAGAGAGAGAGAGAGAGAGAGAGAGAGAGAGAGAGAGAGAGAGAGTTAGAGAGAGAGTAGAGAGAGAGAGAGAGAGAGAGAGAGAGAGAGAGAGAGAGAGAGAGAGAGAAAGAGAGAGAGAGAGAGAGAGAGAGAGAGAGAGAGAGAGAGAGAGAGAGAGAGAGAGAGAGAGAGAGAGAGTTAGGGAGAGAGAGAGAGAGAGAGAGAGAGAGAGAGAGAGAGAGAGAGAGAGAGAGAAAGAGAGAGAGAGAGAGAGAGAGAGAGAGAGAGAGAGAGAGAGAGAGAGAGAGAGAGAGAGAGAGAGAGAGAGAGAGAGAGAGAGAGAGAATGGAGAATAACGTGATAGAGAAAAGAAAAAGGAAGAAAAAAGAGCGAGCGAGCGAGCGAGAGAGAGAGAAGACACACACACACAGAGAGAGAGAGAGAGAGAGAGAGAAAGAGAGCGACAGAGACAGAGAGAGAGAGAGAGAGAGAGAGAGAGAGAAAGAGAGAGAGAGAGAGAGAAAGAGAGCGAGAGAGACAGAGAGAGAGAGAGAGAGAGAGAGAGAGAGAGAGAGAGAGAGAGAGAGAGAGAGAGAGAGAGAGAGAGAGAGAGAGAGAGAGAGAGAGAGAGAGAGAGAGAGGGCTGTACAAAAAGAGCGGAGTACACGTCAGCTGGTACTATAATTTGTACTACGCTGACGCAAAATCAAGGGGAAATTGTACTGGCACGGGACGGAGGAGAGGGGGAGAGGGGGAGGAAAGATTGATGAAGGGGAGTGCGAACGGATAAAAGGGGGAGTAAGAAAAAGGGAGAGAGAAAATATGCTGTATAAGAGAGAGAGAGAGAGAGAGAGAGAGAGAGAGAGAGAGAGAGAGAGAGAGAGAGAGAGAGAGAGAGAGAGAGAGAGAGAGAGAGAGAGAGAGAGAAGGTTGGTAGTGAGAAAGAACGAGAACGAAAGAGAAAGTGCGAAAGAAGGATGGACGGAAAGTGAGAGAGAGAGACAGAGAGAGAAAGAGAAAGAGAAATAGAAAAAGAAAGAGAGAAAGAAAAAGAGAGAGCGAAGCAGACAGAGAGAGAAGCAGACAGAGAGAGAGAAACAGACAGAGAGAGAGAGAGAAGCAGACAGAGACACAGAGACAAGAGAGAAGGAGGGGAAGGAGATGGGTGGGGGGGGGAGTGGGGGGGTAGGAGAGCCATTACACGACGCAATAATCCAGGAAATTGGATAAATGATTGTAACGGCAAATTGGCTGGTTTGTGTGTTGTCGTTAATTAGGCAAATGGGTTAGTGCTAATGGGGCGGCCGGGGGATTGGGGGGAGGGGGGGAGGGGGGTAATTAACGTTGGCGTGGTCAGGTGCTTGGGTGTGGGAGGTGGGGGTAGCGGTAGGGGAGGGGGGTAGTTTAGAAGGCAGGGAAGAGAAGGGGATGTAAAGAGAGAGAGAGAGAGAGAGAGAGAGAGAGAGAGAGAGAATAAAGAGAGGAGGAGAGAAAGTATAAGACAAACAAACAAACACTTACACATTTACACCCTCCCCCTACCCCCCTTTATACGAACACAAATACACACGCTTCAT
>NC_091567.1:14172181-14177181 GCF_042767895.1 Penaeus vannamei
GCGCGTGTACATATACGCACTGTAAAATGCTGTCTTTGTTCAACTGTTGACATAATATTGGTGATTATGATGGCGATGATAATGATAATAGCGATAACGATGACGATGATAATAGTAATGATATTGATAAGGATACTGACAATGATGATAATGATAATGATAATAACGATAACGACAATGAAAATAATGATAATGATAATAACGATAACGACAATGATGATAATGATAATGATAATAACTATAACGATAATAATGATAATGACGATGATAGTGATGATGATAACGATAATAAAATCTATAATTATAATGATGATAATGATAACGATAACGATAATGATGATAACGATAATGATGATAATGACAAGTATTATGATAATGATGATGGCAGTGATGATGATGATGATAGTGAAAATGATAATAACGATACCGATAATGATAGTGATGATGATGGTGACACACGCATAGGAAAGCCATCTCCACGCCCCGGGAAGGCTAAACCACGCCCATGGGAGCAATTTTCCGAAGCCAGAGGAGGGAAGAGGAGGAGGAGTGGGGGGGGGGGCGACAGAGGAAAAGGAAAAAGAGAAGAGAAAGAGGGAGAAGAGGACAATGATAAGAAGAGGAAGTAAAGAGGGAGGAGGAAGAAGAAGAGAAAGCAGAGAAAGATAGAGGAGGAGAAAGAGGAAGAGGAGTAAGGCATAGAAGAGGAAGAATAGGGAAGAAAGAAGAAAAAGATGGAAAAGAGGAAATAATGATAAGAAAGAGGAAGACAAGAGGAGAGTTGATTAAGCTTAAGATACTCGTGCAATTATGTATAAGGAAATACCGAAGGACGAAAGAACAAATAAAGAAAGGACAAATAATAATAATAATAAACAATAACAGCAACAACAACAACAAAAAAAAACAAATACATGATCAGGTAGACAGATAAGGACGAAAGAAGAAATAAAGAAAGGAAGAAAATTAATAACAACAAAAAACAACAACAGAAAAAAACAAGTACATGATCTTTCCCAAGTGTCTGAGTGTTGGAAATGGCTAAAAAAAAAAACACAGGAACAACAGAAATAGAGAAACAGAATTCAGACATCAACATTTCAGTACGGATGTTTGACTCCACAACAGTTGTATTTTTCTGGTTGTATTTAATGGTGTATTAAGCGTCTCTTGCCACCCCCCCCCCCCCACAAAAAAAAAAATAAATGTAAATAAAAATAAGCTCGTACTCGTTAGCATTTTTTTATGATTAAGTAAGGTAAGATTAACGGATTAAATGAAAGATATAGTGCAAAAACAAACAAATAAACAAGCAAATAAAATAAAAAGTCACGTAATTCATTGATTATGAATAATAAAAAAAGAAAAAAAAACGCGGATTCAAAAAGAAGAAAACAAACAACAACAACATGACAAAAGAGGAAGATTAAATAATTTTGAATAAAAGAAGAAGAAGAAGAAAAAGAAAATAAAAGAAAATTATCAAAACATCACAAAAAAACAAAAAAAACAAAAAAACAGGAAGATGCTATATAAAGAGTACAATTGCCATAGAGTCTCAAAATAAGTTCGTTTCCTCTAAATCTCTTGAGCTGAAACTAATTGGCAAAGTTTTTCAATTTCGCGTTGAGAGAAGGAAACAAAGTAAGTGTCGAAATAGCTTTTAATCCGAGGAGAGAGAGAGAGAGAGAGAGAAGGGGGGGATAAGAAAAAAAATGAAGAAAAAAAAAAATAAACAGCTTTTCATAGTAAGGTAGAATTTCTTTCTTTCTTACTCTCTCTCTCTCTCTCTCTCTCTCTCTCTGTCTCTCTCTCTCTCTCTCTCTCTTCTTCGCCTTTGTTTATAAGTATCTGAAAAGCAAATTATGATGATGATAATAATCTTATTATCTATTCGTTATTCTTATTGTTATTATTCTATATACGGGAGATCGGATCTGTTGAGATTTTACCACTTTCTCTTCCTCTCCTGGTTTCTCGTTCTCTCCATCTTTCTCTCTCTTTCTTTAGCATCATCACCATCCTCTTCATCACGATCACTATCACACCATTATTTTCATTATCTTCATCACCATCATCATTATCATCATCCCCATCATCATCATCACCATTATCATCACATCACCATTATCATCACATCACCATCATCACCACAACCACCTTACCACCACCACATCATCATTATCAAATCATCATTACATCATTATCCTTATCACACCACCACCACCACTACATCATCATCATCACATCACCATAATCACAGCTTCGTCATCACATCATCACGCCATCATCACCACTCCCTGTTGCCGTCTCTTTTACCTCTCCTCCTCCTTTCCATAATGATCGGGTTGAGGTATGCTAATTACAGCAATAACATGGGAGGTGCATCGTCTCTTCTCGCTCTCTCTCTCTCTCTTTCTCTCTCTCCTCTGCTTCTGTCTGTCTGTCTCTCTGTCTGTCTGTCTTTCTGTCTCTCTCTCTCTCTCTCTCTCTCTCTCTCTGTCTTTCTATTTCTCTCTTTCTCTCTCTCTCTCTCTCTCTCTCTCTCTCTCTCTCTCTCTGTCTTTCTCTTTCTCTCGCTCTTTCTCTCTCCTTTCTTCCCTCTCCCCTCTCCCTCTTCTCTCTCTCTCTTTCTCACACACACACACATTCCTTCTCTTGCCTATTTCTCATTATCTCAACTCTCTCGCTAACCCCTTAAATACGAGAGAAAGAACAAAGAGAGAGAGAGAGAGAGAGAGGGGGGTGGAGGGGAGGGAGGGAGAGAGAGAGAGAGAGAGAGAAACCATAAAAATACCCCCCCCCCTCCGCCTATAGAAGTCCCATAAACACAAACATTATCACTTCACTGCTGCCATCTGGAGATCCCTTCATTAAAATAAAGCACTTTTACTATTTTTCTCGATAAAGAAAAAAACAACAACAACGAAATCACACGATAAGGTTTTTCTTTGTTTTTTTTCTTTTTTCTTTCTATAGATAATGAAGTTATCACTAATCTGTTAACACAAGCGATATGGTCTAAGAAAAGAAAGAGAGAGAGAGAAAAAAAAAACATTGCTAAAGAGGGTGATTGACTGATAAATGCTGACATATTTATTGGGTGTCTGGCGTCGTGGTGTCTCCTGTGCCAAAAGAGAGAAAAAAAGTTGTTCTTCTCTTTGTTATTGTTGTTGTTCTTGTTGTTAATGAGGATGATGTTTTTTTTTGCTACCATTATTATCATTATCATTGTTATTACTGTTATCTTATTAACATTATTATTATCATTATTACTATTATCATCATCATCTTTATTATTGTTATCATCATTATTACTATCATCATTAACATTGCTGTCATTATGATTTTTACTATTATTGTTATCATTAATATCATTATCATCATCATCATCGTCTGTGTTATTGAATTATCATTATCAGCATCTTTATTATAATATGAATTTCTCGAATATTTCCAGTATTTCGGACAAAACCTGAATTGATTCTAAATGAATAAACGCACACACACATACACACACACACACACACACACACACACACACACACACACACTCACGCACAAACAAACAAAGCCCCAAGAACTCCATGCGTTCTCTTCCGCCTACTACACGCACACACGCACACACGCGTACATAAACATCCACTATCGGTCAAGGTCACACATCAGAGTGTGAGTGATGTAATAGAACCTCAGCACCCTTTCTGCACCCTCCCCTTCCCCCTCCCTCCCCCCTAGCCATTCCCTTCCCCCGCCCCCTCGCCCCCTGATTCTCCCGTCCTCCCCCTCCCCCTAGCCCTTCCCGTCCTCCCACCTCCTTCCGTTCCTCCCTCTCCTCCCTCCCTATTACCTCCTTCCCTCTTCCCCCCTGGCCTTCCTCCCTCCCTCTCTCCCTACGCCCATATACCTCCTTCCTCTTCCCCCATTCCTTTTCTCCCTCTTCCCCCCCTACCTTCTCCCTCCTCCCCCTTCCCTTGCCTACCTCCCTCCCCTCTCCCTACCTCTCTCACCCCCTCTACCTTCTCCCTCCTCCCCCTTCCCTTGCCTACCTCCCTCCCTCCCTATCCTCGTCTAACTTCCACCTCCTCCCTCCTCCCCTCCCTCTCCCCTTCTACCTCCTTCCTCTTCTCCCTTCCTTCCTCCTCCTCACCCTACTCCCTCCTCCACCCCACCCCCTCTGCCCTCCCCCTACTCCCAGTACTCCTCCCTCCTCCCTTACCTCCCCCCCTCTCCTCCTGTTTCTTCCTCCCTTCCTGGTCTTCCTCCTCCTGCCCCCTCCCCAGGTCTCCTCCCCAGCTCCTATCCTTTCCCCGCCTCCCTCCCCCTACTCCTCCCCTCTGCCCGTCCCCCCTCCCCCCCTAAGCGCTACTACATAGGAATTTAATCTCCTTTGCCATCGTCTCAATTGTGCGACCCCGTTAATTCGGATCTTCGTGAGAAAGAGAGAGAGAGAGAGAGAGAGAGAGAGAGAGAGAGAGAGAGAGAGAGAGAGAGAGAGAGAGAGAGAGAGAGAGAGAGAGAGAGAGAGAGAGAGAGAGAGAGAGAGAGAGAGAGAGAGAGTGATAGACAGACTAATAGACAGACATAGATGAAGAAGAAAAAATGACAAACTGATAGACCGATAGATAGACATACATACATACAAACAGACAGACAGATAAATAGAAAGATATATATATATATATATATATATATATATATATATATATATATATATATATATATATATATATATATATATAGAGAGAGAGAGAGAGAGAGAGAGAGAGAGATAGAGATAAATGATCGACTGATAGATGAAGAAAGGGATAGGGAACGCGGAGGAGTGAGAGAAAAAAGAAAAAAAAAAAGATGAAGAGGGAAGGAAGAGAGAGGAAGAGCGCCAAGAAACAGTCTTTCTTTGCGCTTCTTAATTACTCATAACTTGCCCCCCCCCTTCCCCTCCTCCCTGCCCCCCCCCTCTCCCCGGAACTGTGACAAGGGTTATCGACTCCGTTATT
>NC_091567.1:14192181-14202209 GCF_042767895.1 Penaeus vannamei
TCTTCCCTTCTACCCAGCCTCTCGCCCTCCTTTCCTATTCTCCCTCCCTCCCTTCCATCCAACCCTCCCTCCCTCCCTCCCTCCCTTCCATCCACCTTCCCTCCCTTCCATCCATCTTCCCTCCCTCCCTCCCTCTTTTCCACCCGCGCTCCCTCCCCTCTTCCCTCCCTCCCTCCCTCCTTCCAACTCTCCCACCCATCCTCCTCCCTCTCCACCCTCCCTCCTTTCTACCCACCCTCCTCCCTTCCATCCACCTTCACTCCCTCCCTGCCCTCCCTCCTTCCAACTCTCCCATCCATCCTCCATCCCTTCCACCCTCCCTCCCTCCCTCCTTTCCACCCACCCTCCCTCCCTTCCATCCACCTTCCCTTCCTCCTCCCTCCCTCCCTGCCCCCTCCTTCCAACTCTCCCATCCATCCACCTTCCCTCCCTTCCTTCCCCCTCCCTCCATCCAACTCTCCCATCCACCCTCCCTCCTTTGCACGCACCATCCCTCTCTCCCTCTTTGCCCTCCCTTCCATCCTCCTCCCTCCCTCCCTCCCCTCCCTCCCTCCAACTCTCCCATCCATCCTCCTCCCTTCCACCCTCCCTCCTTTCCACCCACCATCCCTCCCTCCCTCCCTCTTTGCCCTCCCTTCCATCCTCCTCCCTCCCTCCTTTCCACACACCATCCCTCCCTCCCTCCCTCCCTCCAACTCTCCCATCCATTCTCCTCCCTCCCCCCCTCCTTTCCACCCACCCTCCCTCCCTCCCTTCCATCCACCTTCCCTTCCTGCCCTCCCTCCTTCCAACTCTCCCATCCGTCCTCCTCTCTCCCTCCCTCCCTCCCTCCTTTCTACACACCATCCCTCGCTCCCTCCCTCTTTGCCCTCCCTTCCATCCACCTTCCCTCCCTCCCTCCCTCCCTCCTTCCAACTCTCCCATCCATTCTCCTCCCTCCCTCCCTCCTTTCCACCCGCCCTCCCTCCCTCCCTTCCATCCACCTTCCCTCCCTCCCTCCCTCCCTGCCCTCCCTCCTTCCAACTCTCCCATCCATCCTCCTCCCTCCCTCCGCCCCTCCTTTCCACACACCATCCCTCCCTTCCTCCCTCTTTGCCCTCCCTTCCATCCAGCATCCCTCCCTCCCTCCCTCTTTGCCCTCCCTTCCATCCTCCTCCCCCCCTCCCCCCCTTCCATCCACCTTCCCTCCCCCCCTCCCTCCCTCCCTCCCCTCCCTCAAGTTCAACGACACTTGTTGCCAAAGCAGTTATGGAGTTTCTACGAGCTGTATTATTGCTCATTTTAGTGTTATTGCATTATGTTACACCTCCATTTTACGGTCTCATTATGCCTATCATCTCCCTCTTCATTCTCTCATTCTTTCCTTCCTCTTACCCCCCCCCCTTTACCCTCTCTCTCTTCTACTCTTAATCCCGCCATCTTTACCTCCACCCTTCGTTGCTCGCTTCCTTCTCTTCCTCCCCTCTCCCCTCTCCTTCTCAATATCCTTCCCTATTCCTCCCCTCTGTCTACTCCTTTCTATCTATTCCTCCCTTCTTCCTATGCCTCCCCTCCCCCCTCTCCTTCTCAATATCCTTTCCTATTTCTCCCCTCCATTCTCTCATTTCTCTTTATTCCTCTTTTCTCCCCTCTTCTTGCCCCTATTCATCCGCTCTCCCCTCTCCTTTCTTCCAATTTTCCCCCTCTCCCTCTTTCTTCTCCCGCTTCCTCCCCTCTTTTTTCTCCCTATTCCTCTCCTCTTCCCTCTCTTTTCTCCCTAGACAGATAATGATAATGATCAAGTAAATTATTATAATTATGATAAAAGATAAGAGTGATACTGAAAATGACGTTAATGATAATAATAATATGATAATGAGGATAATCTTATTGACAACACTGATGATATTGATAATAATATTGATGACAATAGTGATGATATTGATAATTTTGATATTAGCAATAATATTAATTATGATAATACAATAATGATAATAACAATAACACCAGTAATAATGATAATAAAGAAAAAAATACTACCACTAATTATGATGATTATAATAGTGATGATTATGTTTATGTTGATGATGATGAAGACGATGATGATGAAGATAATGATAATGATAATAACGATAATAATTGCTGTAAATGGCAAAGATCTGATTTGAAATTTAAATCATGTAAATGAAACCGTTAAAAATACTTTGATTTCTGTATATTTCAAATCTCCCGGTACTTTCTTTTGGTGTGCATATATTCGAAGTAAAGTTATTTTCGCCAATTTGTAATATAATTCTTGTTTATTTTTGCCTGTGAACAATAAGCGTTGTATAAGTAAATTTAATTGAATACTTTTGAAAGCCTCATATTGATTTTCTTGTTTTCGTAGCAGCGTGGTTGATACTTTTAAGCAGCGGGTTATTTTCCCCGGGAGGACGCCATGTTTGGAGATTGCGGCAGGCATTGCGGAGAGCCCACAAATTTGTAAAGTTTAGCAACTTGGTTCGCAGAACAAGGTAATGAACACGTATATTCAGTTCCTAAGTTATTACTGCATTATACGAATGTGTACCTATAATGTTTTCTTTGTGAATAAGATTGATAAGAGCATTTTTTGTGAAGTTTATGCAAGGCTCGTGAGTGAGTTGTGTTTTGATAAGTTTAACCTTTCATGGTTTGAGCCTGTTTAGCAAGATGACAGGCTCTCTTACTGTGACAATCAAATCAATCGTTAATAGTTATTAAAGAATGTCAAAGGAAAGTTGTCTTGTAGCAAATGTGAGATCCAGGCCTAGAGATTAATTTTATTTTCCTTTTATTTTTTTCTTGTCATATCATTACAGTGCATAAGAGGATTTCAGATACAAAATTATTTTCATTGAATATGTCATTTGTGAGATTGAGCATGGTAATATGTAATCAAATTGATAAATTATTTATATTGTAAATATATTTCTGTGCTTTTATATGTGATTAGTGATATAATATTCAATTTCTTCAGTCTTTATTTGTACTACATACTGTCCTGTATGATATAAACATTAGTATTGTGATAGTTCTTTACATATTCTTGTACATGAAATTCAAATGTTATTCCTTGTAATGTTACAATCATGTACCTTATTATTTACTGGCTTGCACCTTATTATTTACATATAGTATCTTATTATTTACACACACACATACGTTATCCTTTATATAAATGTATCCTCTTACAGCATGCGCGTTTTTGACAGTTTGATTATTACACTTTTTGTTTCACTTTTTATAGCCAGTCATATCATCAATTTTTGAACAAATAAAACCATACCTATAATGTAGAAGCTCCTGGCTGGAATCATGGGAGAAGCTGTATCAGCACCTGGAGAGGAACGGACTGCTAGCAGACGAGCAGGACGGCTGCACAAAAGGATCACGAAGAACGAGGGTCAGTTGGTTGTAAACAAGGCAACCTGCCGGAGAAGGTTAGCGAAATTGTCCATGGCTTGAATAGACTACAATGAAAACCATGGTGCCAGATTCATGGATCTTGAAATGCCTAGAGATGGCCGGGGCAGCCAAGAACATGATTAACATAATCAGCAACAGTATAGTGGACTGGAAGACAGTATTGACAACTAGAGGAACAGGTCTTTGGCAAGTGGACATTAACGATCGGTTAATTAAGATTCTACAAGACCCGACCCAATGGATATTCATTATACTGACATATATGTACCGAAATACATATTTATCAGTCTAGACATGCATATCTACCGGATAGATAGATAAATGTAAATCAATCAGATAGATATAATTATATGATGTGAATATGCATGTCCGTATATATGGATATTAATCGAGTCGGGACTCACAATTTTAACAAACGTAGAAGAGGATATTTCCAAGGAGACTCTTAATCATTATTGCTGTTTATTATAATCATGCCACCATTGACCTTATGAGAGTCTTGGAAGTTGAAAGCCTAATACAGATTTGGAAAGAATATGAATTCCATTAAGCATCTACTTCTGTTCATGGACGATTTGAAATTGCATGGAGTCCCTTGCTCAAAAGGTTAGGATTTTCTCGCAAGACAGCAGGATGTCGTTTGGGCTGAACAAGCGTGTTGTCTTTAGAGCGGATGAGAAGCAGAAGACAAGTTGGCAGCAGTGGAACCGAACTACTAGACGACCAGCACATCAGGAAGGTTGAAAAGGAAGGCTACAAATTCCTTGGCATCCTACAGTTGGGTAAGATAACATCCAAACTGAATAAATGTAGAAAATATGATCAGTGGCATTGAAGTCTGGGCTGTTGGTGTACTTATATGACAGTAGAGATATTGTGAACATAGATGGGAGAGCTAGGAAATGGATGTCTGAGGACTGATCAACTTGAGTGTGTAAGGAAGGAAAGCAAGTTTTTAGATGGCTAACTCATAGAGAAAACTCGGTTGATACCTCAAGCTGCTATGAAGGGAATGCAAAGTGAAAACAAAAGGAGAAAACTAGGGACTGGAAGAAATCCCTGCTTGGAGAGTTTGAGCGACGGATAGATTTAGCAGAAGATTCCTGGAGATGGCTTTCCACATCAGGAAGGTTGAAAAGGAAGGCTACAAATTCCTTGGCATCCTGCATTTGGGTTAGACTCGTATCACCACGGTGAATGGCAAGATAACATCCAAACTGAATGTAGAAAATATGATCAGTGGCAGTAACGTTTGGGCTGTTGGTGTACTTACACGAATGGGTTTCTGAAGGAGATAAAAGGCTTGATCCTGCTCAAGAACAAGCTTCAGAACAAACTCGATCAAGTGCAAAATAGGTAAGACTTCAGAGACACCACTATGTAGACTGTGTGGATAAGAGTAAGACACTGTGAAAGTGGAAAAAAAACTTGCAAAGAGAGAGTACAGGAAGCGCCGTGACGAGGTGGCTCTGCAAGTACACCGTGGATATGCAGAGAATATGAAACAGAGTATTAGAAGTACCTGAGACGTGACTTTCTTCATATATAAGAAGCTGAAGCATAATCGACCGGATATTACTCTAGTGCTAAAAGAGGAACAGAAGTGGATCCTATCATGGCTATACCAGCGGACCAGAGCCTCATCATCACTAAGGAAGAGCAGATGGAGAAATATCAAGCATTCGAAACCATTAAAATCCATCAATAGTGACGGTGATGCCTATAGTGATTGGTGCACTCGGAACCATCTCGAAGACCGAAAAGACGTGGCATGGAAAGTTAGATGAAACAGCTGGAGGGAACCACGTAATAATCATGATAATAATGAAAATGATTTTAATGATAATGGTAATGATAACAATAATAATAAAAATGATAATGATAACGGTTAGGTTGATAATGATAATAGAAATGAAAATGTTGATACCAATGAAAACAACATTGATGATGACAGTAATTTTTATGATAGTGATAATGATAATTAAAATGATTATTAGATAATGATAATGATTATTAAAATGATCATTAGATAATGATAATGATAATTAAAATGATCATTAGATAATGATAATGATACTGAGAACATCAATGATATAATTATAGTATTAATAATAATGATATTAATGACAATGACAATGGTAATAAGGAAAATAATAGTGATGGAAGTAATGATAACTATAAGGACAATACTAAAAGTAATCATGGCAATGATGATGATAATAGTATTAAGAAATGATAATAGTAATGATGATAACAATAGCAATGGTGATTATAATGAATATAAAGGTAATGATAATAAGGGTATCTATGATTATGGTGATCATAATAACAATGATAATGAGAACATCAGTAATGATATTGATAATGATAATAATGATGATATCAATGATAATATTAATAAAAATAATGATGCTACTGATACAAATAAGGATACTAGAAATGGTAATGATAATGGTAATAATGATGATGATAATATTAAAGTATATAATAATAACAATAATAATGATGATAGTAATGATAATAAAGTTAATGAGCATCATCCATCTAATCCTTCATACAATCATATTGTTATTAGTGATGATAATTGGAATAGTAAAACTAGCCATAGAGAACCAGTACACTACACCGCAAATACAATGATAGCAATGACAAAAAAATACAATGATATCAACATTGAAAATTACAAAAAGAAAGAAAAAAAAAAAAAGGATATTACACTCGCCGTTGCCAGCGACCACTGTGGTACTATTCTCCGTACTGCAGTGTAATGACATTTACTGATTACTTTTGTCTTTTCTTTCTATATTTTTCTTTTCTTTTTTCTTTTATTCTTGACGTGTCGCTCGTGGGGTATTTGATAAGGGGAATTCCAATACACTGTGCAGGAGGGACCTGGACATATGTATGCACATGCTCTTATACATTCACAGGTTGGAAAATGTGTGGCGGTGAGTGTATTTTCATTTTTGTGGGCGTTTACATCTGTATTTACATCAAGGTGTCGCTTTTGATATGTGTGCATTCCTTCATACATTCGAACATGCATACAGTGTCCATATCTATCCATCCATTCGTCTGTATCTGTTTATCAGTCTCTCTTCTCTCTCTCTCTCTCTCTATCTTTCTTTTTCTTTCTCTCTCCTCCCTCTCCCTCCCTCTCTCTCTCTCTCTCTCTCTCTCTCTCTCTCTCTCTCTCTCTCTCTCTCTCTCTCTCTCTCTCTCTCTCACACACACACACACACACACACACACACACATACACATTCGGGCTTACAGCTGCTACCCATGAATGATAGTAATAACTGTACGTATGACCTTATAATATTCCCAAATCACCTGCTTTGCCGCGTTAAAATTAAAGCTCTGAATGCAAGTCCTGCGCTGCTGATTATTTACCGCTCGATTCACTGATGCATCGGTCAAAAAAAAAGTAAAATTCGATGCAAAAAGGTGCGTGTCGTATGCTGTGTATTTAGTATCGTTTCATTTTGTTTGTTTTTTGTTCGTTTTTTTTTCGCTCGGATTTTGGTTTTCCTTTCCCCTCTCCCTCCCCCTTTCCTATATTACATCCCTTATCTTAACCCTTTCCTCCACCCTCCCCTTATTCTCCTTTCTCCTTCCATTTTCGCCTTTGTATCCACCCTCCTTTCCTCTTCCAACTGTCCTTTCCCTCTCCTTCTATCCTTTTCCCTTCCACCTTCCCTCTTCCATACCTCCCTCCCTCTTTCCCCCTCTACCTCTTCTCTTCTTCAATTCCCTTCCTCACCCCTCTCCTCTTTTCCCCTTCCCCCCCCCTCCCCTTCACCCTCCCCCTCTCCCTTTTCTCCCTCTCTCCTTCCCTCCCTTCCCCATTCTCCCTCTCCCTTCTGCCCTTTCCCTTTCTCCCTCTCCCTCCCTTCCCTGCTCCCCCCCCCCCTTTTCCCCTTCACCCTTTCTCCTTCCCCCATCTCTCTCCCTCCCTCCCCCTACCCCCTTCTCTCTCCCTTCCTTCTCCCTCCCTCTCCCTTCCCCTCCTCTCGTACCCAACAGGGAGGGTTACATATTAGGAAATTTCGCAGAATTACATTCATTAAGCTATTTCGGTGAATTGGTTTTCGGTTCGTATTTTCAAATCGGGTTATGATTATTGTGATAAATTGGTGAACATAATTGCTTTGCTGTTTTGCTCTGGCTCATTAAAAAAAGGGGGGAGAAGGGGGGGGCAGGGCGGGGGGCGGTCGGTCTGCTGGCGCTCTGTCATCCGAAATTAATGTTATTATTATTGGAGTCATTATCGTTATCATTATCATTAATGCTGATGTTATTGTTATCATCGAGAATCACCGTCATTTTCCTGCTTTCCTTTTCGTGAGGCCGGTTGTCAGCGCGTGGATCCGGATGGTGAGGTATTGTGTTGTTATGTGTTGTGATGGTGAGGTGTTGTGTGTTGTGATGGTGAGGTATTGTGTTGTGATGGTGAGGTATTCTTTGTTATTGTGTGTTGTGATGGTGAGGTATTATGTTGTGATGGTGAGATATTATGTTGTGATGGTGAGGTATTGTATGTGTTGTGAGGGTGAAGTATTGTGTGTTGTGATGGTGAGGTATTGTGTGTTGTGATGGTGAGGTATTATGTTATTGTGTTGTGAGAGTGAGGTATTGTGGGTTGTGGTGGTGAGGTAATGTGTTTTGTGATGGTGAGGTATTGTGTTGTGATGGTGAGGTATTGTGTGTTGTGATGATGAGGCAGCGTGTGTTGTGAGGTATTGTGTTGTGATGGTGAGGTATTGTGTATTGTGATGGTGAGGTATTGTGTGTTGTGATGGTGAGTTATTGTGTTGTGGTGTGGTATTGTGTTGTGGTGGTGAGGTATTGTGTTGTGGTGAGGTATTGTGTATTGTGATTGTGAGGTATTGTGTGCTGTCATGGTGAAGTATTGTGGTGAGGTATTGTGTGTTGTGGTGAGGTAATGTGTTGTGATGGTAAGGTAATGTGTGTTGTGATAGTGAGGTATTGTATTGTGATGGTGAGGTATTGTGTGTTGTGAGGGTGAGGTATTATGTGTTGTGAGGGTGAGGTATTGTGTTGTGATGGTGAAGTAATGTGTTATGATGGTGAGGTATTGTGTGTTGTGATGGCGAGGTAATGTGTTGTGATGGTGAGGTATTGTGTATTGTGATGGTGAGGCATTAGCTGTTGTGATGGTGTTGTGTCTGTGGCGGTTTTGTTGGCGGTTGTGCATATAGTGGGGGTGTTGTTTTTTGGGATATTCGGAAAATATTTCTTTGTTGTTGATATCATATGATTTATCAGTATCGTCATTATTATTATCACCATCATCACTGCCTTTCTCCTCCTCAACATTATTACGATTATCATCACCCCCCACCACCACCATCATCATCATCATCATCATCATCATCATCATCATCATCATCATCAATCATCTATCATCACTATCACCATCACCATCACCATCATAACCATCATTAACATCATCACCACAAAAACCATCATCGCCATCACCATCATAGCGACATTCACAGACAGAACCCCCCCACATCATCGATATATATATATATATATATATATATATATATATATATATATATATATATATATATATATATTTCAGTCTACCTGGTTATCTATCTATATTTGCATATCTATCTGTGTAACTATCCATACACCTTTCTCTATATATATCTGTCTATCTATCTGTCTATAAATACACATTTTCTCTATCTTTCTGTCTATCCATACCTATCCAACTATCTGTCTATCTATATATCTATCTTTGTCTAAATGACTCTCTATCTGTGTCTCTTCATCTATCTACATACATATCTTTCTGTCTGTCTATCTACATACCCCTCTATCTATCTATCCCTTCCTACTTATCTGATTATTTATTTATCTAGACAAACAGAAAAAAATACATCTTTGCGACCCGAACTTAAATCAGTTTCCCTTTCCCTCTCCCTACTTTCTCCTCCCTTTCCTTTCGCGTTCCTTCCACACTTCTCTCCCTCCTCTCCCTCTTTTCACACTTATCTCTCTTCTCTCCCTCCGTTTCCCCTCTTTTCACACCTCTCTCCTCCTTTCCTCTCTTTTCACACCTATCTCCCCCCCCCCCCCATTTCACACCTCTCTCCCTCCCTTTCCATTATTTTCACACCTCTCCTCTCTCCTCTTATCTCTTTCACACTCTTCCCTTCCTCTCTTCCCCTCCCACACCTCTTTTATATCTCTTCCCCCCTCTCCTCCCCCTCCCACACCTCTCCCTACCCCTTCCCACTCCCTCTGTTCCACACCATTCCTTCCTCTTCTCCCCCTCCCTTTATCCTCTCTTTCCTTTTCGTCTCCCCTCCCTTTCATATCTCTCTCCCCCTCTCCTCTCCCTTCCACACTTCTCCCATTCCCCGCTTTACCCCCCTCCTCCCCTCTCCCCATCTCTTCTCCTTTCTCACTCTTCAAAAAACACGTATTTTTTAGAATGTTTCTGATAGAAGCTTTATCCTCATTTTTAAAACCTGATTTTTTTCGTAAAAATACGAGATGAAAGGAATTTGAATGCGAGAGGATGAAAGGGAAAAATGAGAAATAACACGAAAAAGAAA
>NC_091567.1:14205209-14215209 GCF_042767895.1 Penaeus vannamei
GCGGGAGGAAGAAGAAGAGGAAGAATAAGAGGGGAAGGAAGAGGAGAAGAGGGAGAAAGAGGGGAGGGAGGAAGAGGGGAGGGAGGAAGAGGAAAAGGAGGAAAAGGGGAGGGAGGAAGAGGAGAAGAAGGAAGGAGAGGAAGAATAAGAGGAGAAGGAGAAAGGAGAGGAATATGAGGGGGGGAGGAGGAGGGGAAGGCGGGAGAGGAATAAGAAAAAGAAGAAAACTGGAGGAAAGATGATGAGGAAGAAGAAGAATGGAAGGAGCAAGAAGGAGAAATGATGGATGAGAACGATGTCAAATAATAATAAGAGGAAGAGGAGGAAGAAGAGGACGATGAAGAGGCTATGAAGAAAGAAGAAGAAAGGAAACGCGGGAAGAAGAAGGAAAAGAAGAGGACGAGGAAGAAGAAGAGGAGAAGGAAGAAGGTATGAAAAAGAAGAGGAAGAAAAAGAAGGGAGGGATAAAGAAGAGGAAGAGGAGGAACATGAGAAAAAAAGGACAAAGAAGAGGAAGGAGAGAAAGAAGAAAAGGAGAAGAGAAAGGCTAGAAGAGGAACTAAGAAAAAGGAAGCGAAAAAAATATTGAAAAAAACATAATGACAGAGCCAAATAATTAGCAAAAAAAGAAGTAATAACAATAAAACGAAGAGATGAGACAGCAGATAACGGAGGAGGGGAGGGGGGGGGAGGGGGAGAGATGGGGGCGGGAGGGGGGGGGGAAGACGTGGGGCGAGAGAGGGTGGGGAAGGAGGGGTATAAGGGAAGGATAAGGGGAGGGTGGTCCTAAGGAAGGAGGGAGAGGAAGAGGAGGAGGAAGAGAAGAGGAGGAGGAGGAGGACGACGAGGAGAAGAGGGAGGAAGAGAAAGGAAAAAGAGGAGAAGAGGGAGGAAGAGAAAAGGGGAGAAAGAGGAAGAGGAAAGAGAGAAGGAGAGGAGGAGGAGGAGGGGGTTAGGGAAGGCTTGACCAGAGAGGGGGTGGGGGGAGAATTCCAGGAAGGAGGGGGTGATGGAGGGAAGGGTGCCAGGGAGGGGGTAGAAAGAAGGGGGGATAGGAGATCCAAAGGAAGGGGAGGAGGTAAAAGGAAGGGATAAAAGGGAAGAAGAGGAAAAGAAAGGTAAGGAAGAAAAATAAGAGAGGAAAAGGAAAGGGAGAAGAAGAGGAAAAAGAAAGGTAAGGATGGAAAATAAGAGAGGGAAGGAAAGGAAGAAGAGGAAACGAAAGGTAAGGGAAGAAAAATAAGAGAGGAAGAAGGAAGGAAGAAGAAGGAAACGAAAGGTAAGGAAAGGAAAATAAGAGAGGGAAAGCAAGGGAAGAAGAGGAAACGAAAGGTAAGGAAGGAAAATAAGAGAAGGAAGGAAGGGAGGAGGAGAGGGAGGAGGAGAGGGACGAGTGAGGGAGAGGGAGTGGAGGAGGAGGAGGAGGGAGGAGGGGAAGGGGGAAGAAGAGGAGGAGGGAGGAGGAGGGGGAAGGGGAAGGAAGAGGGGGAGTGGAGGAGGAGGAGGAGGGGGAAGAGGAGGGGGAGGAGGAGGAGGAGGAGGGAAGGGGGAAGAGGGAGTGGGAGGAGGGAGGAGGAGTGGGAAGAGGAGGGGGAGGAGGAGGAGGAGGGGGAAGGGGGAAGAGGGAGTGGAGGAGGAGGGGAAGGGGGAAGAGTGAGGAGTGAGGAGGAGGGGGAGGGGGAAGGGGGAAGAGGAGGAAGAGGAGGGGAAGAGGAGGAGGAAGAGGAGGGGAAGAGGAGGAGGAGGAGGAGGAGGGGGGAAGGGGAAGGGGAAGGAGGAAAAGGAGGAGGGGGAAGGGGGAAGGGGAGGGGAGGGGGAGAGGATGTCACACGATGATGGTGTGTGTTGTGTGTTAATGAAGAGGACATTCACCTTGCAGCGTCTTGACTTCTTACGTCCGCAGATTTCCTCTTGCGCTGCTGTTGTCGAGGTTAACCGTTGGCTGCTGATGGGGCGGCCGCTTGGCTTTTTTTTCTTTTTTTTTTTTTTTTTTTTGATCAGGTCTGAATTTTTTTCTTTTTTTTTTTATCAGATCTGGAGTTTTTTTTTTTTTTTTTTTTTTATCAGGTCTGGATGTTTTTTTTTTTTTTTTTTTTTTTTTTTTTTTTTTTTTATCAGGTCCCGATTTTTTTTTATCATGTCTGGGTGTTTTTTTTTGTTTTTTTTTAAATCCTGGTGTTTTGTGTGTGTGTGTGTGTCTGTTTGTGTGTTTGGTTGTTTGTTTGTCTGTCTGTCTGTTTTTTTTCTGTTTTGTGTGTGTGTGTCTGTTTGTTTGTGTGACTGCTTATTTGTCTGTCTGTTTGTTTGTCTGTCTTTATGTTTTTCCCTGTGTTTTGTGCGTGTGTGTGTCTGCCTGTTTGTATGTCTACTTGTTTGTTTGTCTGTCCGTCTGTCTGTCTGTCTGTCTCACTGTTTGTCTGTCTTCTCCCTCCCATCTCTCACTTTCTCTCTCTTTATTTCTATCAATCTACTTTTCTTTCCTCCTTTCGTCAACTATCATTTTACATTCTTTAACGTTTCTTTCATCAATTTCTCATTCCCGGTTTCTTCACTTCTTCCCTTTCACCTTACTGATTTATTATCAACACTTTCTAAGGGAAGGAAAAAAGAAAGAAAGAAGGAAAGAAAGAAAAATAGATTTCTCTTTATTTTATCATTCTTTTATTTTATCTCTTCCGTCTTTCGCACCTCCACCTTCCCTAACCTCCGCGGCGATAAGGGCGATATTCATCATTCATTCCTATAAGCAAAACGACCTTAAGGTTCTATAAATGGCGACTGGCTGGCTGTTGACCTCCTATTGATGACGTCACGGGACTGTTGTCAGGTATTGTTTTTTTTCTTTTTTTTTTCCTTTTTTGTTTTCTCCTAATTTGTATCATTTCTTTTATTTGATTGTTTAAATATGTGCTTGTTTGTTTTCCTGCTCGTGTGTTTGTTCATCTAATTAATTATTTATCTAGCTGCATAGGTTATTTATTTGCCTAATTAGATATTCATATATCTAATTTCATATTTATTACGCATTTCGTTTTATTACGCGTTCCGTTCATTTCGTTTTATTTTGTTTTCTCATTGTCTCTTTGTTGTTTTTATTTCTATTTGCATTTATTGATCTCTTGTGCCTTTCTCTCTTCTCCTCCCCCACTCCCTTCCTACTCCTATTCCATCTCTCCTACTCCTATTCCCCACCCTCTTCCCCCTCTCTCTTCCCTTCCCCCATCCTCGTCTTTACCACTCTCTCTCCCCCTCTTTTCTCTACTCCCCCTCCCTCACACCCCCTTCCTTCTCCCCTCCTTTCTCTCCCCCCATACCCCCCCCCCCCACGGCCACCTCTCATCCCTCCCCCCCATCCCTCCCTCCCCCTTCTCTCTCCCCCACCTTCCTCTCCCTTCTCCCTTATCCTCTCCCTCACCCCTTCGTCCCCCACCCCTTTCAACCCCCACCCCCACCTCCCCAATGGCCATCACATAACACCTTTAAATACTTTCTGAAAATCCTTCACCAATCTTTTTTTTTTCTTCCCCAATACTTCCTAATCCCCAATTCTTTGGTTCTTTTCTTTATCCTGTCCACCCTAATCCCCTTGAGCAAGTGAGAAATTGGAAGAAGAAAAGGAGGAGAAGTGGGGGGAGAGGGGGTAAGGGAGGGGAGATTAAAGGGAGAAGGCGGGAGGGGGAAGAAGAGGAGGGGAAGGGAGAGGAGGGGAGGAAGGGAGAAGAATGGGGAAGAAAAAGAATGGAGGAGGCGGAGGAGGAGGAAGAGGGGGTAGGGGGAAGAGAGAGAAGAGGTAGGTACAAGGATTAAAAGGAGAAAGGAGAAATGTTTTGGGAAGAGGAAGAGGAGGAAAAGAAGGAAGAGCAGAGAGAGGGAAAGAAAGAAGACGAAGATGAAATAGAAAAGGAAGAAAAGTAGAGATGAAAAAGAGGGTATCAGAGGAAGAAGACTGGAAAAGGAAAACGAAGAATGGGGAAGAAGGAGAAGGAGGAGGAACAGGAGGAGGAGAAGGAAAAAAAGAAAAAAAAGAAGAATGTCAGATAAAAAGTGAGAGGAAGATGGAGATAGGAACGAAGAAAACGAGGAGGAGAGGAGACGAGAGAGAGAGAGAGAGAGAGAGAGAGAGAGAGAGAGAGAGAGAGAGAGAGAGAGAGAGAGAGAGAGAGAGAGAGAGAGAGAGAGAGAGAGAGAAAGAAAGAAAGAGAGAGAGAGAGAGAGAGAGAGAGAGAGAGAGAGAGAGAGAGAGAGAGAGAGAGAGAGAGAGAGAGAGAGAGAGAGAGAGAGAATTTCTTCTTTTTCCCCCTCTCTCTTTTTCCCTTCCCCTCCCTCTCACATACCTCTCTCTTTCTCTTCCCCTTCCTCTCCTCCCATATCTCCCTCCCCCCCATCCCTCTCCCCCTCTTCCCTTCCTCTCTTATGTCTCTCCCCCCCTCTCCATCACCCCCCCCTTCCCCTCCCCCCATGCTGATCCTGCCTCAGATCGCTTCTTCATCCGCTCACGAATCCTTCTGGAAGATCCTCAAAGCTTGGGGGAGGAAGGGAGGGAGAAGAAAGGGAGGAAAAGGGGGAAAAGAAAGGGAGAAAAAAGAGGGAGAAGAAAGGAGAGAAAAGAGGGAGAAGAAGAGAGGGAGAAAAAGAGGAGAAGAAAGGGAGAAGAGAGAGGGAGAAGAAGAAGAGGAGAAAAGAGGGAGAAGAAAGGGAGGAAAAGGGGGAAAAGAATAATGAGGGAGAAAGAGGGAGGGGAAGAATAATGAGGGAAAAAGAGGGAGCGAGGAGGAGCGAATGCGGAAACGAGGAGATCTGAAAGAAGGAGAAGAAGGGAGAGAGGAAGAAAATGTAAAAGAGGAGGGAGTTGGAGGAAAAGAAGGAATGAAATAGGGAGATGGAAAACGAAGTGAAGGAGGTAAGAAACAGGAAAAAGGCAACGAGGCAAAAAAAAAAAAAAAAAAAAAAAAAAAAAGAGAGATTGAAATAGAAAAAAGGAGGTAGTTAGAGAGGAAGGCAGAAAGAAAGCGGTAGAATAAGAAAGATGTAAAGAAACAAAAAGAGAGAGAAAAAATAGAAAGAAAATCAAACAAACAAAGAATTCACAAACGAAGAAAAAAATTAATATAACTCTGAAAAGTGCATATAAAGATTTCCAAGTGTTCATGTGCGTGCTTGTATGTGTGCGTGTGTAAGCGCGGACATGCAAGGGGAGCGCCATCACGATTCAGGAGCGACTCTGTACACTTAATTATCATCAGAGAATTACAAGGAAGCTTAAACTCCTGAGATCCTGGCGTGGCCACGGGGGGGAGAGGGGGAGGGGGGGGAGACGTCTGCAAGATGTGGGTTTGAAGCACTCACACTTACACAATCTATTTATATATATATATATATATATATATATATATATATATATATATATATATATATATATATATATATATATATACATATATATATATACATATATACATATATATATATATATATATATATTGTATATATATATATATATATATATATAATATATATATATATATAGTATATATATATAGTATATATATATATATATATATATATATATATATATATATATATATATATATTTATATATATGTGCATATGTATGTATATACATACATACAATCCGTTCATACATGTACTGCTTTACTTATTCATTCATCTGATTTCATTATGCATATGTGTTTTTTATGCATGTATGTATTCATTTTTTCGTCAGTGTATGTACATGCACGGATATATGTGCATGCATGTGTACGTATACGTGCTTGTGTCTATTATGCTTGCATGTATGCTTGCGAGCGTGTGAACATATGTGCAGGTAAAACGTGCATGTACATATTTACCGATTGCTTGCATGTTTGGATATGCATGTGCGTGCTTTCGTGTGCGTGTTGTGTGTGCGTGCTTTGACTCGTGTGGACAACGCTGCACGTTCATGATATATAATGTGGCTTAACCTCTCTATTACATGTGCTTTCTTTTCCATTTTCTTATCAGTTTTTCTATAAACCTTTTCGATTTGCATTTTCAAGTCTGTCTCTTCTCTTTTCTCCCTTTCCTCTCGCTCCTCCCTTTCTCTTTCATTTACTCTTTCTCTCTTTCTTTTTTCCCCCATCTTATTTTCTCTCTCTCTCCCTCCTTCTTTCTCTCTCTCTCTCTCTCTCTCTCTCTCTCCCTCCTTCTCTCTTTCTCTCTCTATCTCTCTATCTCTGCCTGTATGTCCACGTCTCTGTCTCTCCCTCAGTCCCTTCCATCCATTCCTCCTTCTTCCTCACTCCTCCCTCCCCTACTTCTCTCCCCTTCCTCCCCCCACCTACCCTTCCCTCCCTCCTTCCCCCTCCTTCTCTCCCCTTCCATCCCTCCCTCCTTTCCCCTCCTTCTCTCCCTCTCTTCCTCGCCTCACCCACCCTTCCATCCCTCCCCTCCCCTCCTTCCCCCCTCCATCTCACCCCTTCCTCCCCCCACCTTTCCATCCCTCCCTCTCTTCCCCCTTTCTATCCCTCCCCTCCCTCCCTCCCTCCCTCCCTCCATCTCCTCCTCTCCCTCCCACCCTCCATCCTCCCCCTCTCCCTCCTCCATCTCCTCCCTCTCTCCCCCTCCCCTCCCTCCATCTCCTCCCTTCCCCCTTCCATCCCTCCCTCTCCTCCATCTCCCTCCTCTCCCTCCCTCCCTCCCTCCATCTTCTCCCTCCCTCCCTTCCTCCATCTTCTCCTTCCCTCCCTCCATCTTCTCCTTCCCCCTTCAATCCCTCCCTCCATCTCCCTCCCTCTCTCCCCTCCCTCTCCATCTCCTCCTCTCCCTCCCTCCCTCCCCTCCATCCCATCCCTCCCTCCATCTCCTCCCTCTCCCTCCATCTCCCTCCTCTCCCAATCCCTCCCTCCCTCCCTCCCTCCCTCCTCCTTCCTTCCTTCCCTTCAATCCCTCCCTCCCTCCCCTCCTCTCCCTCCCTCCCTCCATCTCCTCCTCTCCCTCCCTCCCTCCCTCCATCTCCTCCTTCCCCCTTCAATCCCTCCCTCCCTCCCTCCATCTCCTCCTCTCCCTCCATCTGGGTCGCGCGCCGGCCTCTCGCCCTCCACCAAAGGCAGCGCAGCCGGGTAATAAGGTCGCTGAGCCAAGACAAGGCTGTGAAAGTGGCGAGGCTTCAAGGATGAGCTCAGATGGCTGCCGAGTGGGTCACAGCTGGTGGGTGGGTGGGTGGCTAGGGGGTGGGTGAGCGGGTGGGTGGGTTAGGGGGGAGGGAGAGGGGGTTTAGGAGAGATGGAGTGGGTGTATTGGGGATGGGAGGGTGTGGGTCATGGGGGTGGGTGAGGGCCGAGGGAGAGGGGTGGTGGGTTTTTGGGTGGGTTGGGGGTGGGATGGTGAGTGGGTGGGGATCGGAGAGGAGGGAGGTGTGAGTGGGGCGTGGTTGGATTGGGGATTAGTGAATGGAGTGGGGGTGGGTGAATGGGTGAAGGGAGGGGAGGGGTGGATTACGCAGGGATGGGTTGGGGTGAGAGAGGGTGTGGGGGTGTGGGTTAGGAATGTGAGTCAAGGGTGGGTTTCGGTGAATGGATAAAAAAAAAAATGGATAGTGGGCTGGATACTGGATTCGCGGCGAGGAGGAAGTGGGCAAAGGTGGGTAGAGGGATAGGTAAGAAAAGGGTGTGGATAGTGAAAGGTGGATGAATGGATGGGTGGAGTGTGTATGAGGTGTGGGTGGAGGGTGGAAGAGCGAGTGAATGGAAGGTGGATGAGGGGGCGAGTGAGGGTGGAGATGGTGGCACTGGTTGGTAGTGCCATAATTTAGTTATCGTGGGGCTCTATGTTATTTCGTTACAAGGTGGCACTGGTTTCCCTAACTATGCCCCCCCCCCTTCCAGCTCCTACTCTTCCCCCTCTCTCTCTTTCTCTTGATCTTTCTTGATCTCTTTTTCTCTCCTCCCCCCCTCTCTCTCTGCTTCTCTCGTTCTCCCTCTCTCTCTCTGCTTCTCTCGTTCTCCCCCTCCCCCTCTCTCTCCCCCTCTCTTCTGCTTCTCTCGTTCTCCCCTTCCCCCTCTCTCTCTCTGCTTCTCTCGTTCTCCCTCTCTCTCTCTGCTTCTCTCGTTCTCCCCCTCCCTCTCTCTCTTCCCCCCTCTCTCACTATAATATTATAGTGTTATTAGTATATGGGTAAAACATATTTCCATTGGCGCTATTGTAATAACTTTGTAATATACTGATATGTTTCCAATATAATTGTAATGTGTTTAATACATATTTTTTTTTATTAGATCAATAGTATTGCATCCGGGTATGCTCTGGCAATAGCCATTCATGGTGAGCATCGGGTTATGAATGGTGTTGCAGGAAGGGTCAAAAGCACGTGCACGATTATTGCAAAGTAGTAAAAGCCACGTAAAAAAAAAAAAAAAAAAAAATCCACATCGACAAAAAAGAGAAAGAAAAAAATAACCGGTTACCCCCCACCAGTGTTGCACTCTATAGGGGTCGGGATTTTTTTTTTTTTTAATAGGTGATTATTCCCCCTGAACACTTAATTAGCGCTGATTTATTCCTCGGCGCGCGACTGAGTAATTGTCTCGTCACCTGAAACTGTTGGCATTACACAGATCCATTTTAATTAGCATGATCGCCCCCGCCTTCGCCGTAAAACCACCACGCAACCCATATTTAGCGAAGGGTCTTGCCGGACTGCTCGCTGGGCCGCCTTCCCTCTCCCTCTCTCTCTCTCCCTCTCCCTCTCGCTCTTTCTCTCTGCTTGGACTGTTATCGCTTCCATCACTGACGGCTGAACAAAGCACTAGATGTTGCTGAGCTACCGGCCCGACCTGTTGCATATTTAACCCTCTCGTTGCACAAAGACCTACTGCAGAGTCCGCATGTAAAGTGCCGACTCGGAGGTTTCACAGTATGATTTCTTTATCTCCGGGTTACGCCACTGAGGTTTTTTTTCTTTCTTTTTTTCTCTCTCTCCTTTTTTCCCTTCTTCTTTTTTTCTTTTATTTTCTTTTTTTTTAAGGGAAGCGAGCGAGATAAGATGGAGGAGCCGAGTTTATTTATGGAAAGTGAAAGTATTGCGCCATTTCAGTCTGATTTAGATTTTCCATTTATAAAGTCCTTTCTTTTTGGGCGCTTTTTCGTAGACCCTAAAACATGAAAAGCTATTCCCCATTTTTTTTATTTACCTTTTTTTATTATTTTCTCTTCACCTTCTCCCACGCCAACCTCTGTCAGTTTCTTTTCGTTTCTCCTTCTCCCACTTCTTAATAATTCAGGAGAGCTAAGCGTTAAAAGGTAAACTCGGCTGGGATGCAAATTGCAAAGCCGTGTGAGAATAGAAGAGGAAAATTCTCTCTCCTTATTTATTTGAATAGCAGAGCAGAGAGAGAGAAATGGGAACAAGGGCTGAAGAACTGCTCTCATTAGTTCTCTCTGTCTCTCTCTCTCTCTCATTCTCTGTCTCTCTGTGTCTCTCTCATTCTCTCCCCCATCTCCTTCTCTCTCTCCCTTCCTCCCTTTCATCTCTCTCTCTCTCTCTCTTTCTCTTTCATTCCCCCCCCCCCTCTCTCTCCCTCCCTCCTTTTCTCTCCTCGCTGTCTGTCCGTCTGTCTGTCGAACTCTCTCATCTCTCTCTCTCTCTCTTCCAATCTCTCCCTTCTCTCCCAATCCTTCTCCTCCCCTCCTCCCCCCCCCCTCTCTCTGACAGGGCCGATGCCAAAATAAGAGCATCTCGTGATGGTTTTATCACCGTGGGAAAGAGACACAGTGAGAAATCCATCCCTCTTTTCTTTCTCCCTCTCCCTCTTTCTCTTTGTTCAATCTTTTGTCTACTTATCTGTCCGTCTGTCTTATTTCTTTGCTTGCTACTCTCTCTGGGATCTCTCTCTCTCTCTCTCTCTCTCTGCTCTCTCTCTCTCTCTCTCTCTCTCTCTCTCTCTCTCTCTCTCTCTCTTTACTTTCTCTCTCTCTCTCTCGCTTTCTCTCCCCCTCTCTCTTGTCTTTCTCTTTTCTT
>NC_091567.1:14222709-14225209 GCF_042767895.1 Penaeus vannamei
AGAAAAAAAAAAACTTCAAGTGATAATTTAGGGTATCAAGGACAGGAGGATCAAAGAAAACGGAAAAGTTGAATCTAAAAATATTCCTGAGAAATTCTCCGGTGTTGCCACCATATATGACCATGAAATTGTTTTAAACCTTTACAGTTTTGTTCTCGCACTGAATATATACATCTATCTCTCTCTCTCTCTCTCTCTCTCTCTCTCTCTCTCTCTCTCTCTCTCTCTCTCTCTCTCTCTCTCTATATATATATATATATATATATATATATACATCTATCTATCTATCTATGTATCTATATCTATCTATCTATCTATCTATCTATATATATGAACATTATAACTTCACCGATCAGTATTTATGGACAGAGCAGGACAAATCCCAAATCAGATAACCTGAGGTGCATTCTATGAAAGATGGAATAATTGTTGGGTCATTGTGCGAGTGGTAGAGCGGCCGTCTTGCATTCACGTGCATTGGCGGCGAGGGATCGAATCCCGATCGGAGAGGTTATAATCATGATAAAAATGCGGTATTGCATTATTCCATCTTTCATATATATATATAGATAAATAGATAGATATATGTATATATATATATACACATATACGTGTGTGTGTAAATATGTATATATGTATATATCTATATCTATCTATATATACATATACATCACAGACAAGAAATTTAAGAAAGAGGAAGGCGTGGAAACAGAAGCAGACACACAACCCAAATAGAAGCAAACCCCTCCCTACCCCCTCCCCCCCCGAACCCCCCACCCAAACACCCAACAAACACACCTCTTAACCCCCCCCCCCCCCCAAGGCCCCGAGAGGCGAGCAACAGGTAGCCAAAAGTCGCAAATGAGATTTCCCTTCTGGCGAACTCCGTCAGCTGGCCGTCATTAAGTTCTGAATAGGTGATAATATCTCTGTCTTGATGGGCTGAGGAGGAGGAGGAGGAGGAGGAGGAGGAGGAGGAGGAGGAGGAGGAAGAGGAGAAGAAGGAGGAGGAGGAGGAGGAGGTGGTGGTGGTGGGGGAAAGGAGGAGGAGGAGGACGAAGGAGGAGGAGGAGGCAGGATGAGGAGGAGGAGGTGGAGGAGGGAGGGAGGAGGAGGCGAGGTGGTGGTGGAGGAGGAGGAGGAGCCTTTGGGAGGGAGTGTGTGGGGTGAAAGATTTGGGGAGGGGAGGGGGGATTATTGGAGTGGGGGGAGGGAGGGGAAGAGAAAGGTGTATGGGGATGGGGGGGGGCGCGGAGGTTGGAAAGGAGGAGGTGGAAGAGGAGGGGAGGATGAGGAGGAAGAAGGAGGATTAGTAATAGGTGGAGGAGGAAGAGGAGGGAAATAGTAAAAATAGATAAAGAAGATAGATAAAGATAGATAAAGAGAAGGAAGCAGATATCAAGTGAAAATAATAGGAATAGAAAGGGTAGAGGAAGAAGAAAAAGAAATTGTGAGAAGAGAGGTGGACAGAAGAGGTAAAACAAGAAAAGAAGATGAAGAAGGAGGAGGAATGCAAAAAAAAAAGAAAAAAAAGAAAAAATATACAGAAAAAATACAAGAGAGAGAGAGAGAGAGAGAGAGAGAGAGAGAGAAAGAGAAAGAGAAAGAGAAAGAGAGAGAGAGAGAGAGAGAGAGAGAGAGAGAGAGAGAGAGAGAGAGAGAGAGAGAAAGAGAGAGAGAGAGAGAGAGAGAGAGAGAGAGAGAAAGGAGAAGAAAAAGAAAAAGAGGATCATAAAGATAACAACTAATAATCGATTTACAATTGAGACGCCAACCTCATTACTGCCTAAGCTATTGTTATCTTTATTAGCTGTAAAACCACTGAACGCCCGAGGCAGTTTTTGTGGGCGGTCAAGTTAATTATAACATTAGAGATTACTGATAGATCTCAAATTTGTTCATTTTTCTTTTTTCAATTTCGGCGCTTTCTCTCTTTGTTTTATTATTATTATTATTATTGTTATTATTATTATTATTATTATTATTATTATTATTATTATTATTATTATTATTCCTGTCTAATCGTTTTGTCAGGATTTTTCTTTTTTCATCGTGCTTTTTTCATTCTTCATCTACTTTCTCCTTCTCCTCCCTCTCCTCCAGTTCGTCCTCTTCTCTCTTCTCCTTCTCCTCCACCACCACCACCACCACCTCCTCCTCGTCCTCCTCCTCCTTCTCCTCCTCCTTCTCCCTCCTCCTCCTCCTCCTCCTCCTCCACCTCCTCCTCCTCCTCAGCCCATCAAGACATAGAGATATTATCCCCTTAACCCCATAATCCTCTTCCTCCTCCTCCTCCCCTTCCACCTTCTCCTCCTCCTTCTCCACCCCCTTTTCCTCTTCCTACTCCTTCTCCTCCTCCTCCTCTCCACCCCTCCTTCTTCTCCTCCTCCTTATTCCCCTTATCATTAATAATGATGACAATAATAATAATGATAATAATTAGGATAATGATAAAAATAACAATGATAACGGTGATACTACTGCTACTACTGCTAATGAT
>NC_091567.1:14245209-14248457 GCF_042767895.1 Penaeus vannamei
CACTCTCTCCCAGGCTCCCCCCTCACCCCTCTCCCCAATTTCCCCCTTCCTTCATTCACTCTCCCTACCCTCTCTCTCTCTCTCTCTCTCTCCCCCATTTCCCCATAATACTTGAACATTTATTACGTCTCACTTCCCCTCACCTCCCCTCCTCTGATTCCCATCCCCCCCTTTAATTAAACGAACACCAATTATTTCCACGAGTTAATTGCCCCCTGAGCACTGGATCTTGCCCCCCCCTTCTTTTTGTCATTACAATTAGCGTCATCATTACTACAACCGGTATTCCCTCAACAACAATAACGACGATAGTAAGATAACCTAGTAATCTCTCTCTCTCTCTCTCTCTCTCTCTCTCTCCCTCCCTCCCTCCCTCCCTCCCTCCCTCCCTCTCTGTCTCTGTCTCTGTCTCTCTCTCTCTCTCTCTCTCTGTCTCTCTCTCTGTCTCTCTCTTATTTATTTATCTATATTTTTCAGGGGGTTCCTTTTTTCTATTGGCCTTTAGCTTGTTATCTTATTCCATCGCTTAAAGAAATTAATGGCTTATGAAGACTTTTTTTCCCCTTTTTTGGGGTTTGATAATATTCCTATAACGGAATCTAATTATATCTATCATCCTTCTCATTAGACGCTTTTTTTAATATCATTATCTTGATCTGCAAGAAGAAAGAGAGAAAGAAAGAAAGAAAGAAAAAATACAAGAAGGAATACAGTCTCTAGTTAACCTGGTATGTTTGCATTCCTGGGTCGGGGGAGGGGGGGGCTGGGGGGGAGTTTTGCCGTTGGAACAGCCTCCCTCCCGTATACCGGATTCAAGCGCATTCATTTAAAAGACCGTTCGTGTAAGCTCTGGCGGGACATGGCGAGCTCGTGTGGGAAATATGCAAATATGGCGGCGGGGCGGTTGTAAACACGAGGGTGACGCATTTCGGTGTATGATATTTACCTACAAATTGGTTTGTTGTGATCAAGGTAGCGAGGGGGGTACGGGATGGGGGAGGGAGAGGGAGAGGGGAAGGAGATAAGAGGGGCTTGGGTAGGGGAGGGAAGGGGTGTGGGGAAGGAGGGGAAGGAAAGGTGGGGGGAAGAGGTGGGATTGGGGAAGGGAGAGGAAAGAGGGGTAGGGAAGAGAAAGAAATTGATGTGTAGGTTGCGAGAGAAGGGAGGGTTGGGGGAAGAGAGAGAAAAAGCGAGACAGATAGGTAAGAATATAGATAAGTAACCAGTGTTTATGTGTATGTATGTGTGTGTGTGTGTGAGTGTGTGCGTGTGTCTGTGTGTCCGTGTACGTGTGTGTGTGTGTATGTGTATGTGTATGTGTGGGTGGGGTGTGCGTATATGTGTGAGTGTGTGTCTATGTCTGAGTATGTGTGTCTATGTGTGTGTGTGTGTCTGTATCTGAGTGCGAGTATGTATGTGTGTGTATGTGTGTGCGTGTGCGTGTGCGTATGTATGTGTGTGCGTGTGTGTATGTAATGTCTGCATGATTCCTTTCGATGTGATGGCAAATCATTCATGCACTTATTACTTCTTAATCCATTAATTTATTCGAGCGTCGGAGTGAGGTAACGACCTAAAGACTAATAAAAATGTCAAGCAATTAATCTCTTCTTTATCACCATAATTATTTTTGGTGTTGTTGTTATTATTATTATCGTTATTATTGCTATCAGTCTTCTCTTTCTCTTTTTTTCTTCTTTTCTTTTATTCTGTCGCCCTTTGTCTTTTATTTTCTCTCTGTCTTCTTTTGTCTCTCCCTCTTTCTCTCTTCTTTTCCCCGCTCCTCGTCACTTTTTTTTTTCTCTCTCTCTACCTATCTATCAATCTGTTTATCCATATATTTATCTCTCCCTCTCTCTCTCTATCTATCTATCTATCTATCTATATGTCTGTCTATCTATCTATCTATCCCATTCATCTATCTATCTGTGCATCTATCTATCTATCTGTTAATATATCTATTTATCTATCTTTTTTTTCCTTTTCTCCTTGCCTCCTCTCCCTCTCCCCCACACCCTCTCTCTCCTTCTCTCTCTCTCTCTCTCTCTCTCCTCTCTCTATCTCTCCCTCTCTTCCTCCTCTTTACTCTCTTCTCTCCTCTTATCTATCTCATCTCCTCTCGCTTTCTCTTCTCCTCCTCTTCCCCTTTTCGAAGGCGAGGACGAGAGGAACGGGAATAATGTAATTTCTGGCAGTTGATCAAACATGTAAATCTGCCATTTACGAAAGCAGGTATGAGGAGAACGATGAAGAGAAGGAGGAGGGAGAAGGAGCAGAAGGAGAGAGGAAACAGAGGAGATAGGATGATGATGTGGAGGAAGGAGACAGGCGAGAAGAGGACGAGGGAGAGGGAGTAGAAGGAGAGAGGATGACGATGAGGAGGAATGAGGAGGAAGCAGAAGAAGGAGGGGGAGAAAGGAGCAGAAAGACGGATAAAGAGATGGATGAGGAAATTAGGGGGATGAAGGAGGAAGAGGAGGAGGAGGAGGAGGAGGAAGAGTATATCGATGAAGTCTGGCGGAAGGAAGGAGAAATAGAGGAAGAAGAAGAAAGAGGGAGGAGGTGGAGATGAATAGGGAGACGGAGGAATAGGAAGAGATGGAGAGAAGAAACGAAGGAAGACGAGGAAGAGAATAAAGAAAGAAATAAAGAGAAAGAGAATAGGGAGAAGGAAACGGAGAAGAGGAGAATTACCCGAAGAAAAATAAGTGGGTAAAAGAACGTAAAAAGAAAACAGAAAAGAAAGAAGAGAAAAAGAAAAACAATAAAATAACAAGAAAGAATAACATAAAAAAAAAAAATCAACCACAGGATGTAATGAGGTAGAGGGTAGGGGGGTGGAGGGGGGGTAGGGGGTCAGTTATTAGGGGGCGGGCTTTGATTATCGGAAGAATTAATAATTAATGAGCTTGTTTAAATTATGACGGGGATTATATTTCCGCTAATGCAATCATGATCAGAGATGAAGACTTGATTCCAATTAAAGGTCCCAAAAAGAGGAGAATCAAGTGTTTGTTCTTTACTTCAGTTCTGAAATCATCTTTATTTTTTTTTCTATGAATTAAGGTGGAGTTTCTACGTATATTGGAATTTAGGGAGTTTATGAAGATGATTTGAATGTCAGTACGAAAAAATAAAAAATAAAAACTTTAAGATATAAACTTTATGAACGTCAATACGTAAAAATGAAAAAATAAAAACTTTAAAATATAAATTTTGTGTTTATGACGATGATTTGAATATCAATA